>NC_079508.1:6496408-6810425 GCF_030052815.1 Hevea brasiliensis | reverse complement strand
TCACCATTCCATCTTATTTACATCTCATATAAATAACTTGGGAACAAACATGATTATAATCTTTCTGGATAAGTCATGTCCTTCTTGTGAAGTATCTCGATTGTGAACCAATTTATGATTCTTTGTGCTAGAAATACTGTCACTCATATTCTTAACAACTTAAGAATAGAATTTCTAATAAAATATCAATGGACTTTTTCTATTACACATAAATATATTTTGTAAACAGAAAAGTGAAATTACCTTTTATTAATAAAACATGTACAAGATACATACTAAATGATATGCTCTAGGGCATACTACTAACAATCTCCCACTAGCACTAGAGCCTTTCATTATAATACCTTAGACCCATCTTCTCAAGATGTCAGTCTAACTGAGCTTGTGACATAGGCTTAGTGAATGGATCAACTGGATTTTCAGCTGATGCTATTTTCTGCATGGCTACATCGCCTCGCCCAACTATCTCTCTGATAATGTGGTAGCGCCTTTCTATGTGTTTGGATTTCTGGTGAGACCGAGGTTCCTTAGCCTGTATGACTGCTCCATTGTTGTCACAGTAGAGTGGCACTGCTGACTCAATGGAATGAACTACTGCAAGTTCTGCCATGAACTTCTTTATCCAAACAGCTTCTTTTACAGCATCTGATGCAGCAATGTACTCGGCTTCTGTAGTGGAATCTACAGTCGAACTCTGTTTGGAACTCTTCCAACTGACTACACCTCCATTAAAAATGAACACAAACCTAAAGGTAGACTTTTTATCATCGATATCTGATTGGAAATCAGAATCAGTATAACCATCCAATTGCAAGTCACCACCTCCATAAATCAAGAATAAATCCTTAGTTATTCTCAAGTACTTAAGGATATTCTTGACAGCTATCTAGTGTTCCAAACCTGGATTGGATTGAAACCTGCAAGTCAAACTAACAGCATATGCGATATCTGGCCTAGTACACAACATTGCATACATCAAACTTCCAATAACCGAGGCATATGGAATCCTAGCCATTTTATCTCTTTCTTTAGGTGTCTTTAGAGACATCTATTTAGAAAGGTAGATACCATGTCTCACTGGTAACAATCCTCTCTTGGAATCAAGCATGTTAAACCTCTTTAACACCTTTTCCAAGTAGACTTTGGGATAAACCAATTATTCTTTTCGCTCAATCTCTATAGATGCGAATCCCAAGAATATAGGTTGTCTTCCCTATGTCTTTCATGGAGAATGTATTTAACAATCATACCTTTATAGCTGTCAACATACCTATGTTATTACCCATCAATAAAATGTCATCCACATATAAGACAAGGAAAGTGACAACACTATCACTAACCTTCTTATATACACATGGCTCATCCTCATTTTTCATAAAACCAAATGACTTAATGGCTTCATCAAAACGGATGTTCCAACTCCTCAAAGCTTGTTTCAACCCATAAATGGATCGCTTTAGCTTGCACACCTTGGAACTATCTTGGGATTCAAAACCCCTAGGTTGTTCCATGAAAATGTTTTCTTCAATGTATCGGTTGAGAAAAGTTGTTTTGACATCCATTTGCCAAATCTCATAATCATAGTATACAACTATTGCTAATAGAATCCTAATTGATTTAAGCATAGCAACAGGCAAGAAAGTCTCCTCATAGTCGATTCCTTGCCTTTGGCAAAACTCTTTCGCTACTAGCCTTGCTTTATAGGTCTTTACCTTTCCATCAGAACCAATTTTCTTCTTGAAAACCCATTTATTCCCTATAGGTACAATACCTTCAGGTGGGTCAACAAGATCCCAAACTTGATTCTTATACATGGAATCAATTTTCAAATTTCATAGCATCAATCCATTTTAAAGAGTCTATGTCTGATATAGCTTCTTCATAGGTAAGTGGATCATCTCCATGATCTACTTCTTCATGAGTAAACAACTCTTATTCATCTTCATGAAGAAAACCATATCTCACTAGTGGGTGAGAAATCCTAGTTGATCTGTGAGGAATAGCTATAGATACTTCATCGATATGTGTAGGTTAACTAGATGGATCTATATCCATCTGATCTGTTGGTTGGTCAGAATTCTCCAATTCTAACTCTACTTGCCTTACATTGCCTCCTTCTTGAACAAACTGTTATTCAAGAAATGTGGCATCTCTACTTACCACAACCTTTTGTGATGTAGGCAAATAAAAATAATATCCAAAAATCTCTTTTGGATATCCAACAAAATCGACCATTTTCTGATATGGTTTCCAATTTATCAGTATTCAACCATTTGATATAAGTTGGACAACCCCAAATCTTAACATGCTTAAAACTTGGTTTTCTTCCATGCCATATCTCATAAGGTGTGGAAGAAACTGATTTTGATGGAATCCTATTTAGAATATGCAAAGCTGATTCTATTACAAATCCCCAAAAGGAGATTGGCATATCAGTATAGCTCATCATACTATGTACCATATCTAATAAGGTATGATTTCTCCTTTCAGATACACCATTCAGCTGTGGCGTTCCAGGAGGAGTCAGCTGGGAAACAATGCCATGCTCTTTAAAGTATTCATCAAATTCAGTACTTAAGTATTCACCTCCATGATCTGATCGAAGAGCTTTAATACTTTTTCCTATTTGATTTTCTACTTCAGATTTAAATTCTTTGAACTTTTCAAAGGATTCATGTTTGTATTTCATCAAATACAAATACCCAAACCTTGATTTGTCATCAGTAAAGGTAATAAAATAATGAAAATCACCTCTAGCCATTTCTCTAAATGGGCCACATACATCACTATGTATTAGCTCCTAAATATTTTCAACTCTTAGCCCTTGTCCAACGAAGGGTGATCTAGTCATTTTGCCCTGAAGGCAGGATTAACAAGTTAGAGTTAGTTCAGAACCCAATGAGGATAAAATCCCCATTTTCTCCAGCTTTGCAATCCTATCTTTTGCAACATGACCTAACCTTAAGTGCCAAATATATTTTGAACTTGAATTGATTTTCATCATGGCATTGCATTCATTTAGATCGCTTGCATTCAATTTGTGTCTATCATTATTATCCAAATGATAAAGACCATCATGCATATAACCCGAGCCAACATATTTTTTTCAAAAATAAATATTGCAAACATCATCTGTGAACTGAAATTCATAGTCATTTCTAAGTCAAACTAAATATAGAAATGATGTTCTTAAAAGCATTAGGTACATATAAAATATCATTCAAACATAAAACATGTCTACACATGTAAAAAGATTTAGATCCTATGGCTAAAGCTTCAACAGTTGAGCCATCGCCAGTCCAGAGTCTAACATCTCGAGAACGCAAGCTGCTATTGTTTGCTAGTTTCTGCATATCATAAGAAATGTGAGAACTGGCACCAGTATCTAAAACCCAAACTGTAGATAAACTATGAGTATCGTCAGAATCTAAATAACAAGACACAGACATACCTTCTAAAGGTCTATCCTTCTTGTCCTTCAGAGAAGCAAGATACTCTGGGCAGTTCCTTTTCCAGTGTCCATCCTTCTAGCAATGGAAACACTTTCCTTTGCCTCCATCAGCTTTGGTCTTCCCCTTCTGTTTGGATTTCTTTCTGGAAGGATCAGGAATTTGAGGTTTCTTTTTCTTATTGTCCTTTTTCTTGTTGGACTTTCTAGCAGAAGAAGATGCAATAAAGCTACCTCTTTTCCTTTATTGCTCGGCATATTCTTTTGGGCAATAACCAGCATGTTAAGTAAACCAGCCAAGGTGTATTCTTGCTTAGTCATATGAAAATTTATCACAAAATTCCTAAATGACTCAGGAAGGGACTAAAGGATCAAATCCGTTTGCAGTTGGAAATCTATGTTGAAGTCAACATGTTCTAGCTGCTCAATAAGCTGAATCATCTTGTGGACATGATCCCCAACATTTTGTCCCTCAAACATCCTCATGCGAAATAGCTGCCCAGATATCTCATACCTGGCATTCCTACTATGTTCACCATACAACTCTTGTAGGTGAAGAAGGATCTCACTTGCACTCTGCATATTCTCGTGCTGCTTTTGTAACTCATTACTCATAGAAGCAAGCATGTAACACTTGGCTCTCATATCATGCTCCTTCCACTTGTCCAAAGTTTCATGTTCCTCTTGAGTGGCCTCTAGAGGTAAGGGACCAAGAACATTTGAGTCTAGAACATATCTAATATGTTCTAAGTTTAGGACAAGTTTTAAATTTCTTGGCCAATCAGAAAGATTAGGTCTTGTCAACCTATTGTGATCAAGTATGCTCACAATGATATTGGATGGTGGTAGTTGTTGTGTGCTCATTATTATCAGAAGAATAACTTCAGAAAATAATTAGATTAATTAATAAATGTATCATTCAATTAGCCAAAATGATTATGGTCTTTTAATCAAATTAGTCCTCCCACTAACTTAGAGAATCCTACACTTCCAAAGTGGGAAACGAAAATCCTAGTTGGATGGATTTCTAGTGGGTGATTGAATTCTTATAGTCTTATTGATCATCCTCAGGCACATCCATTATTGGAATTGCAATAAACTGTAAGTGAGCAACTCCTTGCCCATCACATCTCATGTGAGGTTCAATCATTTACCTAGCCCCTAATGCTCAAAATCTCAGGCACATCCATTATTGACTTATCTTGTATTAGTTAAGTTGATTCCATTGAGCCAGTAAACATGCAAATAATTTTAATGTCCTCAGGCACATCCATTATTGGCCACCAAACCATTTACATATTTACAATAACTCATGCTTAACAATTATTCTTAAGAAAATCTCTTAAATTAATTGCATCATATGCAAGTTTTTAAAATTTCTTAAAATAATTGCCTTAATGAAGGGCCCATGATATAATTACCTTAATTATACCAATTCCAACTTAATCATTTATTTGGAAGATTTAGTGGTCGGCTTAATTACTATTATGGTCTCACTTTGCACATTATACAATTAGCATGCATATATCATATACTTGCATACATTCCTATATATCTCATGCATACATGGATAAATAATAAATATGGTATGATCATGGACTTTCTAAGGGATTCAATTTTGAGCCACCAAGAATTGAATCAGGGCATTCCTAGGTTTACTTCATTCATTCATTTTACAAGAGTTGCTGAAGGAGTACATAATCAACACTTGATCTTGAATTCCTCCCACTGGTCCCACCAATGTTCTTGACCTCCTTGATCTTCTTGTAATCCATTACATTGTAATCCTTGGCATACCAAGGCAAATTTACAAGAACATGGACTCTAAAGTCCTCAAATAAATGAAATTACAACCTAAAATTATTACAACCTTTATAATACATGCCACCAAAATAAATTAATTAATTTACAATCCAAAGAAAAATAAAAGAAATAAATCCAATTACATTGGTCTTTTATTATCCATGATCATCCATCATGCATATCACCATTTAACAATTAAATAAAATATACATAGTAAAATTAAATTGAATATCTCATATTCAACTAAAAAATTTATATTTGAATCTCATTTAAACAAATTTAAAAATTCAGATTTGAAACTCATTCAATCAAATTTAAAAATTCAGATTTGAATCACATTCAATCAAATTTTAAATTTTAAATTTGAATCACATTAAACAAATTTAAAAATTCAGATTTAAATCACATTCAAACAATGAATTAAAATTTAATTGTGGGATTAAAACTCCTATTTAAACATTTTAATTAGTCATGGGCCTAATTATGGGCCTTGAAACCAAGCCCACACTCAAGCCCAAAAACCATGCGCATGGTTGAATGAACCAAACCATGTTCACCAATGGTGCTCATCATCATGCCGCCACCTTTGTTGGTCCAACCAGCAATGAATCAATCAACTTTTGATCAATTTACACAATTAAATTAGATATTAAATAATCTAAATGGCAAATATAATGGCTCTGATACCAATTGAAGGAGCGGAAGTATGAAAATTATTAGATTAGAACATTGAATTCAAAAATTTTCTTCTAGAGTCTCATGCATCATGGAAGATTCATTATGTACCTAATTGATTTCAATGTTAAATTGCATATTAAAACACTTTTAATATGTATTAGGATCTATATTTGCCATTTAAGATTTTAGAATTAGAAATTAATTCATTAGAACCCTAGATTGATACAAGAATATGTACACTAAACTTTTGATGCACTATAGATATGATTGGTACCTTTGTGAAGCATTTAGGACCCTAAATGTTGTCCCTCTAGCTTGTCCACACCAAGATCACCAATGGGAAGCCCTTAAACCAGCTTCTCAAGCCTTGCCAACCAATTAGAAATTAGGGATTTGTTAGTAGTATGCCCTAGAGCATATCATTTAGTATGTATCTTGTACCATATTTTTATTAATAAAAGGCTTTTCCACTTTTCCGTTTACATAATATAGTTATGTGTAATAGAAAAGGTCCATTGATATTTTGTTAGAAATATTATTTTTAAGTTGTTAAGAATATGAGTGACATTATTTCTAGGACAAAGTATCATAAATAGGTTCACAATCGAGGATACTTCATAATAAGGACATGACTTATCCAGAAAGATTGTATTCATGTTTGTTCCCAAGTTATTTATATGAGATATAAATAAGGTGGAATGGTGAGTCTCATGCCATATAGCAAACATGATAGGCACTTATAAATGATAAGTAGGCCGAACCAGTGACACTTATGACAAGCACATGGAGTTTACTCTTGTCAATGTTTTGTCATAAATCATATCAGTGCATATAATCTTTAGACCTGAGATAGCACAGTTATCTTGTATATAGTGTAACACCCCGTTTGCATAGCCTGGTAGATCACTGTTCTGGTGACCGGTGTCGGTCCGGATAATTAAGGGGATTAGAACCACACTTAAGACAATTAGAGAAGCCATAAACACAAATAATTAGTAATGTTCAATTAGTTAAGTATAAACAAGAAAAACAAAACATAAGAAGTTAAACGAGCCGAGAGTCACAAATGATGGGTGACCTCCTGAACGCATCACAAGTCATTTTAAACTCAAATTTTGAACTGTAAAAAGTGACGCTGCGGTCCTTAGGACCCTTATAAACACAGTGGAAAAGAGAAAATCACGAAAAAAAAAAAAGAACTGTTAAGCCAGTCAAATAATTAGGTCAGGGAGCCGGAAGAAATATGGAATTAATTGCAAACAGGGAGAACCGGCGAGGGGCAATTTGGTCAATTGACCCCGAGAGCTGACTCCTGACCTAACTGTCAAATAAAATTGGACAAAAGAAAATTTTGGAATCAAGAATTAAATTAAAGAACTAATAGAAAAATAAATAGAAAAAAAAAAGGAAATGGAAAAATAGAAAAGTCAAAAGGTGATGACATCATGCATGACCTCATGCATGATGCCATAAAGAATATAATTAATTAATTTATTTATTTACATTTTTGGTCTTCCATAAGACTTAAAAATTCATAAAAAAAAAAAATCATTTCTTCTTCTTCAAAAAACGTTTTTATCTCTCTCTCACTTTTCTCTCCCAAGGTTCCTCCATTAACAAGCTTTTAAAGCTTGAAAAACTTAGTTCTTCCCCATAAATTTCAACCCTGAACCCTAAAAAGCTTTCAATCTACACTAGAAAAGAAGATTGAGGGAGAAGAAGAAAGAAGAAAGTGAAAGAATTGGTGGATTGTAAATCAAAGAATTAAGGTTAGTGTTCTTCTTCATTTTCTCTTTGAATCTATGTTTAAGTAGTTAAGTTATGCTTGTAAATAAACTTAAAATGGAAAGAAAATTTGTTGAGGGATTATATAGAATTTTGGACAGCTAGGGTTTGGTTGGACAAAGTATAAATTTGTTTGAGCTAAACATGTTGGAAGCTTAATTGAGTTAAGGGAGTATGCTTATAAGTGTTTAATTAGCTAAATGCAACAAATGACATGAATTAGGGTTTTGAACCTAGGGTTTGTGAACCAAGAATGCAAGAAATGAGTAAATGGCATGTTTGACCTATTGTGAACTGAAAAATGGTCAATTGTGACCAAATAAGTTGTGTTTGAATTATTAGAAGTGAAGCCAAATTCGGAGGTTGTATGGTTATGCTGCTGGCAGCATGACCAAGTCAACTTTGAAGGACCAAAACTAAAATTTTACTAGTCCAATTGATATGACACCAATTGGGGATGAAAATAGACATAAAATGACACAATTTTCATTCAGGAACCATGCCCAAAAACTGACCAAAACCTAGTGAACAAATTGACCAAAGTTGAATAAGAGCGATGCACATCTTGCACAAACTGACCAAATGAACAGTAATTGTTCATTTGGTCATAACTCGAGCTAGGTAGGTCAAAATGACCTGAAATTTTACCAGTAATTAGATAAGATATAGATCTAAAACTTTCATGAAGAATACCAACCCAAATTATGCCATTAACCTAATCAAATGATTGAGCAAAGTTGAGTCACTGAACCTGCAAAACTGCATATTTCCATTTGAACAGTAAAGTTCCAATGGCTATAACTCTCTCTAGAAAACTCCGATTTAGGCGATTCTTGAACCGATGGAAACCTAAGATGTAGTAGAACATTTTTTATGAAGGAAATTAGACCAAATTATGGACTTAACTTGATTGAATTATTGAATGAAATTAGATCAAAAATCTGCTAGAACCTAAATTGCAGCATGAACAGTGCACATGAACAGTAATTGTATTTTGGCTATAACTTGAGCTACAAAACTCCAATTGGGGTGATCCAAAAATGAGAATACACTTAAGACAATAAGGAACATTTTCTGTGAAGGAAGTTTTGCCAAATTCCAACAGTAAAAGGGCCAATGAAACAGTTCAACTTGGAGCACCAAAACTGAAAATTTTACAATTTGGCCAAAAGGATTTAAGCTTTGAGAAAATGACCAAAACCAACAAATTTAATGACCAAAATGTGGTATGTGGGTGAAGTTGGAGTTCCCATACCTATTAAGCCTTAGAAAGTCAACTATTTGACTTGAATAGTGTAGTGAATAGTAACTCAAAACACAAAAATTTCGAGAACGTCGAATTTAACACGTTAGAACTAGGTAAATGTGAAGCTAAATTTATTTTGGATTTGTGTTAAGTTCTAGTACTGAAACATTGTAAAATTGTGTGTTTCAGTTGAAAAGAATATCGGGAAGGAACCCGAGGAACCGAGTCGAGGCTAAGGGACGACTCGCTTGAGGTTTGTGCACAACATCTCCATGCTTTAAAATTCATTGATAAAGTGAACGAAATATGTATTTTACTTGTGCTTTGGAATTGTTGAAAGTTTAATTGTGACATTATTTATGATGTTTTGATTTAAACTGTGAAAGTTATTGTATATATTTGAAATGACAATGTTTAGCAAATTGTTAAGATAAGTTTTGAAACCACAGTGTCATGACCATATATTTGAACACCTCACTAGCACGACTAGTGGGGGTAATTAGTTTCAAATTTTGATTCCTTCTCTGGAGAAGTGTTGAGGTGTGCCAGTAGAAGAGGATGTGAATGGATATCCATATATTTGAACTAGCTAGCCTTGTGATGTGATTTCTCTTTAGCTTCTGGCTATTGAGATTCTATTTGTTTCGAATGGCATGATTTAACTGTGGGTTTTATGAAATGTGTTTTGATACTTCGAAGTGAACGTGGTTTGCATTAAAATCTCATAATTCATGTTTTGTGTTTAATGCTCATGTTTAGTCAAATTTTTGAATAAATGTGATTTTATTTTTGCATAAAGATTATTTTAGTATGTTGTGCACCACTGAGTCCTAGTACTCAGCGATAGCTTTATTCTTTGTCAGAATCTGAGAACTAGAGGAGCAAGCAGGTAATGCTAAAGATTGAGGATCATTCAGCTTAAAGTCTTCGGGTATAATTTATACCCTAACTGTAAATATTTCTTTTGATGCATATATTGCACATAAATGTATGGACATGTAAAAATGGGTCTTGAGCAGTTGTCTAAAATTTGTATAAAGTTGTAATATATATTGTAGTTTGAAATTCTCTTAATGTAAATTTTGTAATGATCTATTTAAATTTTTTTGTACTATTTTATTTAATTTGAATGAAATAGATTGTTAGTATTTTGATGATCATTGGATACTGGATTTGAAATTGAAAGTTGATAAATGTGTTGAGAAATTGTTTGAGATTGAGTTTGAAATTGAAGCAGTTGTTAAGAAAATTTTTAGAAGTGCTTTTTACAGGTATTTGAAGAACTGTTTTCTCAAAATACAGAGGGAACTCTGTCAAAATTTTTATAAAATTTGCGAAAAAATAAAATGGGCTAAAATTTCCAACTAGCTTTCAACTTAATTACATGTTTAAAATACTTATTAGAAATGCTCACCACTTATCAAAAATAAGAAAATTGTTTTAAAATCCCTTGTAGGGTACTTAATGAGTTATCGGTAGGTGAAGTTCGGTAGTTCATTAGGTATTCTACGGGATCATGTTATGCCTTACAGAGGGGTAAGGTGTGACATATAGGTAGTTTGAGTTTGATACTACTTTCATACTTGTACTGTGCATGGGTATATAGGCATGTGATGGCTCCTACCAATTATATATGGAGATAAGTGTTGATCAAGATGGCATCTATTACCCTAAGTAAATAGAGATAAAATCCTATGTTCATTTAATTGTTCTTGATGTTTCAAGTTCCTGGCCAGGACAGATAGATTTATTCAGAAAAGAGTTTCTGATGAGAAAATCTTTTTAATCAAGAACTGGAATTAAAAGAGAATATAATATTCATAGCAAATAGAGTTTGACATAACCATGACTCCAGCTCGAATTGGGATTTTGTAACAGAGAGATTCTAGTGCATGGTAACATATGATTATAGGTTCATTTAAGGTATTCCTTGTTCCTGATTGGGTGGCCATGGCATGCTATGCTAGGTGTTAACCATGGTCTATGAGGTACGTAAAATGATTTAGAGAAATCATTTAAGGTAAGAAAGAGTTCTGATGATATTAAGAGTTGATATCATATCTCATTGCCAATTAGTGATGAGCCTAATAAGTCACACACATACACAAGTTATCACCTAATTAAATATGATTTAATTAATTAATTAAAGAGTTTAATTGATTAATTAAATAGGTTTGGTTTGCAATTAGATTGCAAAGTCCCTAGCATGACTTGAAACCAAATCTAGATTGTTGGATGTATAGTATAAGTTAAATTTATATTTAAAGTGTTTAAATATGAATTTAATTAATGAGAAATTAATTAATAGAGATTAATTAATTTATTTATATTTGATATAATTTGATTAGAAGAAGAGAAATAATTACTTTGGGTTAAGAACTCAAAATTAAGACACAGGGGCATTTTGGTCATTTCACAGGGTGACATGTGGCACCATGAGATGGTGACACATGGCATTACACATAAGCTTGCCAAATGTCTTTTAATCATGTAAGATTATTAAAATTAAGATTAAATATAGGTTTGATACTTGGCACAATGTGATTGGGTCAATTAAACCTAGAACCAATCAGAGGTTGACATGTGGCAAGGGTTTAATGTGTTGACCTAGATATATAAGTGTTGTTATGAATTAAAAATAAGACAACTAGCAGCCACTCCTCCTTTTTCACGCCATTTTGAGGCTCTCCATCTCTTCTTCTTTATCTCTCATCAATTCAAAGAGATTAGCCATCAATCTCTTGAATTAAAAATACTAGAAATCGTTTCTAGTGTCCTGTTTACATCTTTAATCTCTTAAAAGGCAGAACTTGATTTTCTAAATAATAGAAAAAGCTTTAGAAGCTGTTCAAGGGCTGCCATAGGTGTTCTTGATGTGGACAAGCTAGAAGGACAACATCTGGTGTCCTGAAGATGCATCTCAAAGGCGCAAATACACTGCAGTGCATCAAGAGGTTAGTGTGTTTGTTCTTGATTTAATCTAGGGTTTTAAAATTAATCTGATTAATTTTAAAATTTTAAATGGCAAACACAGATCCAAAAACATATTAAAAGAGTTTTAATAAGTTGTTTATCATTGAAATCAAATAGATAAAAATAAATCTTGCATGATGCATGTGACCCTAGGAGAAAATTTTGAATTCAATGGCATAAACTTGTGTTTTTCACACTTCCATTCCTTCAATTGGTATCAGAGCCACTATATTTGCCATTTAGATTGTTGATTATATGATTTAATTGTGTGTTTGATCATGAGATGATTTACCCATTACTGGTTGCAATGGATATGTGGCGGCATGCTTGAAGAACACCATCAATGGTGTGCATGGTTTGGCTTCATGGGTGGTGCAAAGGTTTGGCTTTTTAATTTGCAATTGTTGTATGATATAAAAGCTCATCATATGTCTAATTAAATTGTTTAATTAGAATTTTAATCACACAATTAAATTTTAATTCAAATCAGAATTTTAAAAAATTATTTGAATGTAATTCAAATTTGAATTTTAAAAGTTGTTTGAATGTGATTCAAATCTGAATTTTTAAAGTTGTTTGAATCATATTTAAATCTGATTTTTTAAAGTTGTTTGAATAATATTCAGATCTGAATTTTTAAAAATTGTTTGAATGTGATTCAAATCTAATTTTTTAAAAATTGTTTGAATGTGATTCAAATCTGAATTTTTAAGATTGTTTGAATGTGATTCAAATCTGAATTTTTAAATTTGTTTGAATGAGATTCAAATCTGAATTTTTAAATTTATTTGAATCATATTCAAATCTGGATTTTTAAGTTGAATATGAAATATTCAATTTAATTTAAGTATGTATGTTTTATTTAATTGTTAAATAGTGATATGCATGATGGATGATCATGGACTATAAAAGACCAATGTGATTGGATTTATTTCTTTTATGTTTCTTTGGGATTGTAAATTAATTAATTTATTTTAATTTATTTGGGCATGTGTTATTAAGTTTGTAATAATTTTTTGTTGTAATTTCATTTATTTAAGTTCTTGTAAATTCACCTTGGTATGCCAAGGATTACTATGTAATATTGGATTGCAAGAAGTTCAAGGAGGTCAAGAGCATTGGTGGGACCAGTGGGAGGAATTCAAGATCAAGTGTTGATTATGTACTCCTTCAGCAACTCTTGTAAAATGAATGAATGAAATGCACCTAAGAATGCCCTGATTCAATTCTTGGTGGCTCAGAATTGAATCCCTTAGAAAGTCCATGATCATACCATATTTACTACTTATCCATGAATGCATGAGATGTATGAGAATGTATGCAATTATATGATATATGCATGCTAAATGGATAATGTGCAAAGTGAGACCTTAATAGTAATTAGGATGACTATAAAATCTTCCAAACAAATAATTAAGTTGGAAATGCTATAATTAAAGTAATTATAACATGGGCCCTCCATTGGGGCAATTATTTTAAGAAATTTTAAATAGTTGCATAAGATGCAATTAATTTAAGAGATTTTCTTAAGAATAATTGTTAAGCATGAGATGTTGTAAATATGTAAATGGTTTGGTAGCCAATATTAGATGTACCTGAGGACATTAAAATTATTTGCATAATTACTGGCTCAATGGGATCAACTTAACTAATGCAAGATAAGTCAATAATTGATGTACCTGAGATTTTGAGCATTAGGGGTTAGGTAAAGGATTGAACCTCACATGAGATGTGATGGGCAAGGAGTTACTCACTTATAGTTTATTGTAATTCCAATAACAGATGTACCTGAGGATGATCAATAGAATTATAAGAATTCAATCACCCATTAGAAATCCATCCAACTAGGATTTCCGCTTTCTACTTTGAAAGTGTAGGATTCGCTAAGTTAGTGGGAGGACCAATTTGATTAAAAGACTATAATCATTTTGGTTAATTACTTGATACATGTACTAATTAATCTGGTTATTTTCTGCAATTAATTTTCTGATAATAATGAGCACAGAACAACCACCACCATCCAATATCCTTGCAAGCATACTTGATCGCAATAGGTTGACAGGACCTAATCTCTCTCATTGGCTAAGAAATTTGAAACTTGTCCTAAACCTTGAACATATAGGATATGTTCTAGATTCAAATGTTCCTGGTCCCTTACCTCTAGAGGCTTCTCAAGAGGAACATGAAACTTTGGACAAGTGGAAGGAGCATGATATGAGAGCTAAGTGTTACATGCTTGCTTCCATGAGTAATGAGTTGCAGAAGCAGCATGAGAACATGCAGAGTGCGAGTGAGATCCTCCTTCACCTACAAGAGTTGTATGATGAGCACAGTAGGAAAGCTAGGTATGAGATATCTAGGCAGCTGTTCCGCATGAAGATGTCTGAGGAACAGAATGTTGGGGATCATGTCCACAAGATGATTCGGCTAATTGAGCAGTTGGAACATCTTGACTTCAACATGGATTTTCGACTACAGATGGATTTGATCCTTCAGTCCCTTCCTGAGTCTTTTGGGAATTGTGACAAATTTCCATATGACTGAACAAGAATGCACCTTAGCTGGTTTACTCAACATGCTGGTTATTGCCCAAAAGAATATGCCGGGCAATAAAGGAAAAGAGGTAGCTTTGATTGTATCTTATTCTACTGGAAAGTCCAACAAGAAGAAGGGCAATAAGAAAAAGAAACCTCAAATTCCTGGTCCTTCCAAGAAGATAGCCAAACAGAAAAACAAAGATCAAAGTTGACAAAGGTAAAGGAAAGTGTTTCCACTATCAGCAGGAAAGTGTTTCCACTGTCCAGAGTATAGCAATCTAAAAGAATGCAATGCCATGATGAAAATCAACTCAAAATTCAAAATATATTTGGCACTTAAGATTAGGTCATGTTGTAGATGATAGGATTGCAAAATTAGAGAAAATGGGGATTTTATCCTCATTGGGCTCTGAGCCTACTCCAACTTGTGAATCTTGCCTTCAGGGAAAATTGACTAGATCACCCTTTGTTGGACAAGGGCTAAGGGCTGAAAATATTTTGGAGCTAATACATAGTGATGTATGTGATCCATTTAAGGAAATGGTTAAAGGCGATTTTCATTACTTTATTACATTTACTGATGATAAATCAAGGTTTGGGTATTTATATTTGATGAAATACAAACGTGAATCCTTTGAAAAGTTCAAAGAATTTAAATCTGAAGTAGAAAATCAAACAGGAAAGAGTATTAAAGCTTTTCGATCAGATCGTAGAGGAGAATATTTGAGTACTGAATTTGATGAATACTTGAGAGAGCATGGCATTGTTTCCAACTGACTCCTCCAGGAACACCACAGTTGAATGGTGTATTTGAAAGGAGAAATCGTACCCTATTAGATATGGTACGTAGTATGATGAGTTGTACTAATATGCCAATCTTCTTTTGGGGATTTGCATTAGAATCAGCTTTTTATATTTTGAATAAGATTCATCAAAATCAGTTTCTTCCACACCTTATGAGATATGGCATGGAAGAAAACCAAGTCTTAAGCATGTTAAGATTTAGGGTTGTCCAGCTTATATCAAAAAGCTGAACATTGATAAATTGGAAACCAGATCAGAAAAGGATTGATTTGTTGGATATCCAAAAGATAGTTTTGGATATTATTTTTATTTGCTTACATCACAAAAGTTGTGGTGAGTAGAGATGCCACATTTCTTGAACAACAGTTTGTCCAAGAAGGAGGCAAAGGAAGGCAAATAGAGTTGGAATTAGAGAATTCTGACCAATCAACAGATCAGATGGATATAGATCCATCTAGTCAACCTATACCCATTGATGAAACATCTACAGCTATTCCTGGTAGAACAACCAGGGTATCTCACCCACCAGTGAGATATGGTTTCCTTCATGAAGAAGAACAAGAGTTGTCTACTCATGAAGAAGTAGATCATGGAGATGATCCACTTACCTATGAAGAAGCTATATCAGATAAAGATTCTTCAAAATGGATTTATGCTATGAAATCTAAAATTGATTCCATGTATAAGAATCAAGTTTGGGATCTTGTTGACCCACCTGAAGGTATTGTACCTATAGGAAACAAATGGGTTTTCAAGAAGAAAATTGGTTTTGATGGAAAGGTAGAGACCTATAAGGCAAGGCTAGTAGCAAAAGGGTTTCGCCAAAGGCAAGGAATCGACTATGAGGAGACTTTCTCGCCTGTTGCCATACTTACATCAATTAGGATTCTATTAGCAATAGCTGCATACTATGATTATGAAATTTGGTAGATGGATGTCAAAACAGCTTTTCTCAATGGATACATTGAAGAAAACATTTTCATGGAACAACCTAGGGGTTTTGAATCACAAGATGGTTCCAAGGTATGCAAGCTAAAGCGATCCATTTATGGGTTGAAAAAAGCTTCGAGGAGTTGGAATATCCGTTTGATGAAGCCATTAAATCCTTTGGTTTTATCAAAAATGAGGATGAGCCATGTGTATATAAGAAGGTTAGTGATAGTGCTATCACTTTCCTTGTCTTATATGTGGATGACATACTATTGATGGGTAATGACACAGGTATGTTGACAACTATAAAGATATGGTTGTCAAATACATTCTCCATGAAAGACTTAGGGGAGGCAACCTATATTCTTGGGATTTGCATCTATAAAGATAGAGCGAACAGAATAATTGGTTTATCCCAATGTCTATACTTGGAAAAGGTGTTAAAGAGGTTTAACATGCTTGATTCCAAGAGAGGATTGTTACCAGTGAGACATGGTATTCACCTTTCTAAAGAGATGTCTCTAAAGACACCTGAAAAAAGAGATAAGATGGCCAGGATTCCATATGCTTCGGCTATTGAAAGTTTAATGTATGCAATATTGTGTACTAGGCCGGATATCGCATATGCTATTAGTTTGACTAGCAGGTATCAATCCAATCCAGGTTTGGAACACTGGATAGCTGTCAAGAATATCCTTAAGTACTTGAGAAGAACTAAGGATTTATTCTTAATATATGGAGGTGGAGACTTGCAATTGGATGGTTATACTGATTCTGATTTCCAATCAGATATCGATGATGGAAAGTCTACATCTGGATATGAGTTCATTTGTAATGGAGGTGCTGTCAATTGGAAGAGTTCCAAACAGAGCACGACTGTAGATTCCACTACAGAGGCTGAGTATATTACTGCATCAGATGCTGCAAAGGAAGCTGTTTGGATAAAGAAGTTCGTGACAGAACTTACAGTAGTTCCTTCCATTGAGTCAGCAGTTCCACTACACTGTGACAATAATGGAGTAGTCATACAGGCTAAGGAACCCAGGTCTCACCAAAAATCCAAACACATAGAAAGGCGCTACCACATTATCAGAGAAATAGTTGGGCAAGGCGATGTAGCCATATAGAAAATAGCATCAGCTGAAAATCCAGCTAATCCATTCACTAAGCCTATGTCACAAACTCAGCTAGACCGACATCTTGAGAAGATAGGTCTAAGATATTGTAATGAATGGCTCTAGTGTAAGTGGGACATTGTTAGTAGTATGCCCTAGAGCATATCATTTAGTATGTATCTTGTACATATTCTTATTAATAAAAAGCTTTTTCACTTTTCCATTTACATAATATATTTATGTGTAATAGAAGAGGTCCATTGATATTTTGTTAGAAATATTATTCTTAAGTTGTTAAGAATATGAGTGACATTATTTCTAGCACAAAGTATCATAAATAGGTTCACAATCGAGGATACTTCATAATAAGGACATCACTTATCCAGAAAGATTATATTCATGTTTGTTCCCAAGTTATTTATATGAGATATAAATAAGATGGAATGGTGAGTCTCATGCCATATAGCAAACATAATAGGCACTTATAAATGATAAGTAGGCCGAACCAGTGACACTTATGATAAGCACATGGAGTTTACTCTTGTCAATGTTTTATCATAAATCATATCAGTGCATATAATCTTTAGACCTGAGATAGCACAATTATCTTGTATATAGGTAGTTTGAGTTTGATACTGCTTTCATACTTGTACTGTGTATGGGTATATGGGCATGTGTTGGCTCCTACTAGTTATATATGGAGGTAGGTGTTGATCAAGATGAAATCTGTTCCTCTCAGTAAATAGAGATAAAATCCTATGTTCATTTAATTGTTCTTGATGTTTCAAGTTCCTGGCCAGGATAGATAGATTTATTCAGAAAAGAGTTTCTGATGACAAAATCTTTTTAATCAAGAACTGGAATTAAAAGAGAACATAATAGTCATAACAAATGGAGTTTGACATAAACCATGACTCCAGCTTGAGTTGGGATTTTGTAACAGAGAGATTCCAGTGCATGGTAACATATGATTATAGGTTCATTTAAGGTAAACCTTATTACTAATTGGTTGGCCATGGCATGCTATGCTAGGTGTTAACCATGGTCTATGAGGTGCATAAAATGATTTAGAGAAATCATTTATGGTAAGAAAGAGTTCTAATGATATTAAGAGTTGATATCATATCTCATTGCCAATTAGTGATGAGCCTAGTAAGTCACACACATACACAAGTTATCATCTAATTAAATATGATTTAATTAATTAATTAAATAGTTTAATTGATTAATTAAATAGGTTTGGTTTGCAATTAGATTGCAAAGTCCCTAGCATGACTTGAAACCAAATCTAGATTATTGGATGTATAGTATAAGTTAAATTTATATTTAAAGTGTTTAAATATGAATTTAATTAATGAGAAATTAATTAATAGAGATTAATTAATTTATTTATATTTGGTATAAATTGATTAGAAGAAGAGAAATAATTATTTTGGGTTAAGAACTCAAAATTAAGACATAGGGGCATTTTGGTCATTTCACAAGGTGACATGTGACACCATGAGATGGTGACACATGGCATTACACATAAGCTATCCAAATGTCTTTTAATCATGTAAGATTATTAAAATTAAGATTAAATATAGGTTTGACACTTAGCACAATGTGATTGGGTCAATTAAACCTAGAACCAATCAGAGGTTGACATGTGGCAAGGGTTTAATGTGTTGACCTAGCTATATAAGTGTTGTTATGAATTAAAAATAAGACAACCAGCAGCCACTCCTCCTTTGTCACGCCATTTTGAGGCTCTCCATCTCTTCTTCTTTATCTCTCATCAATTCAAAGAGATTAGCCATCAATCTCTTGAATTAAAAATACTAGAAATCATTTCTAGTGTCCTGTTTACATCTTTAATCTCTTAAAAGGCAGAACTTGATTTTCTAAATAATAGAAAAAAGCTTTAGAAGTTGTTCAAAGGCTGCCATAGGTGTTCTTGGTGTGGATAAGCTAGAGGGACAACATTTGGTGTTCTACAGACGCATCTCAAAGGCACAAATACACTGCAGTGCATCAAGAGGTTAGTGTGTTTGTTCTTTATTTAATTTAGGGTTCTAAAATTAATCTGATTAATTTTAAAATCTTAAATGGCAAATACAAATCCAAAAACATATTAAAAGAGTTTTAATATGTTGTTTATCATTGAAATCAAATAGATAAAAATAAATCTTGCATGATGCATGTGACCTTAGGTGAAAATTTTGAATTCAATGGCATAAACTTGTCTTTTTCACGCTTCCGTTCCTTCAGGATTTGCCTTTAGAGAGGTTGTAGATGTGTATAGGACACTAGAAACAATTTCTAGTGATTTTAATTCAAAGAAACTTAGATCATTCTCTTTGAATTGATGAGAGAAGATGAAGAGAGAAGAGGGAGAAATAGGTGCCGCCACACATAGAGAGAATGGAGAGAATGGCTGAATATTTTTTTTTTTTATAACATCTCTTTATATAATTAGGTCAAGTAATCACTTAAACCCTATGCCACATGTCACCACCACATTGCATCTTTTTCTTTTTAATTGACTTAATCACATTAAGCCAAGTGTCAAAGCTAGAGTTAATCTTGACTTTGATCATCTTACATGATAGGAAGACAAATGGCAAGCCTATATGATGCCATGTGTCACCATCTCATGGTACCACATGTCACCATGTGAAATGACTAAATTACCTTTATGTTGTAATTTTGAGTTCTCAACCCAAAATCATTATTTCTCCTCTTCAAATCAATTTATATCAAATATAAATTAATTAATTAATCTTTATTAATTAAATTCTCATAATTAAATTCATATTTAAACACTTTAAATATAAATTTAACTTATAATATACATCAAATAACCAAGATTTGGTTTCAAGTCATGCTAGGGATTTTGCAATCTTATTGCAAACCAAACCTATTTAATTAATCAATTAAACTCTTTAATTAATCAATTAAATCATATTTAACTTGGTGATTAATTTGTGTATGTGTGTATTGTCGCAAGGGATTTTGCGGTCGCCTGGACGATTACTCACCGAAGTGGGAAGGAGTGAGGAGTCGCCACCTTAATTTTGAGGGAAACTAAAGAAAACCATTTGGAGGAAAAATGAAACCACTTCAAGACAGAGATTCTAGGTTCGGGGTCCGTAAACGGGTGGGGAAGGTGTTAGGCACCCCACCTCGTCCCTTAATAAGGGTAAGTAGATTTAATTTTGGCGTTCTTTATAAATTGGTTAGGAGGGCTTGAATGGGAATGTTAGTCCTTTTAGTAAAAGGAATATTGGATCTTTCACTAAATTCGGATTACCCAGATACATAAGTAAATGAGACAACCTTAGTGAGTTGGTGTAGCGAATCATCTTGGTTTTGGGATTATTTTACATACCGGTTAAGATTTGGTGTGAGAATCGGATAAGAACTCTCCTCCGATCTCTTTTAAGTTATTTATTAAAATTTTGGGGGGGAGATCGGATAAGAACCCTTCTCCGATCTCCTCTAGACGTTTATTAAAATTTTTGAGTTGAGACCGGATAAGAACTCTCCTCCGATCTCTTTTTAATGTTTATTAAAATTTTGAGGGGAGATCGGATAAGAACCCTCCTCCGATCTCCTCTAGACGTTTATTAAAATTTTTGAGTTGAGACCGGATAAGAACTCTCCTTCGATCTCTTTTTAATGTTTATTAAAATTTTGAATTGAGACCGGATAAGAACTCTCCTCCGATCTCTTCGAAATTTGATCGCAGCTGTATATCTTAAAAGCCTAAGTTTAAGAGTTCTGGTATTTAAAGGTTCCAAAGGTCGAAATAAGACTTCTTTTAACTCGTTGGCATTTTGTGACTAAATAAGGGGCGTCATGCGGGATTTTGCTGACCTCCCCTAAGGTCACTTTATCAGTATCCTATCTGTACCCCTTTACTTACCTGAGTTTTGATTTTCATTCCGCCTTATGGCATTATGCCGGATCGCCTTCTACGTCAGCCTAGTGATTCAAACACAGTTACCTACATTTTGTCTAGCTGTTTCTACGTAACTCGGGACTAGATGACTTACGTTCAGAAATAATAAAGATTAACGAAAGTGTGGGTTAACCAGCACGAGAGTAAACTAGAACATATTTTTGCTTTGTTTTTTTTTAGCGTGACATAAACTTAAAGAAAACAACAGGCATAAGAAAGAGAACAAAGGAAATACGTGAAATGAGAGCTAGACTTAATAAAATGGCGATATTAACACTGACCTGTAGGGAGTCGAGTCTATTGATCTAACTACAGAATCGTAAAAAGTAGCAAGATTGCAGGTTGGCAGCCGGAGGACTGTGGTTTGCCTCGAAATGAAGTATTCTTTGTTAAAATGTAAACAGGTCAAAATAACCAAGCTTGAGTGGAGTTGAGCTTAGATAATATGAATGGAAATAGAGGATAACAGAGACAGAAAGTGGGAGTGCCACAGGATAATGAACGAACTGAAAATGAAAAGTTTCAGTATTCCAGAATCCCTTTTGCAAGAAAACACTTCAGAAAACTAGTTTCAAAAGTTTTTTCTACGAAAACTCAAAATAGCAGAGTAACAAACTGAATTAAGTTTCAGAGTTATTCCACTATAGTCACTGCCTCTTGCCTATATTTTCCGTCCTTTGAACAGTTTTTCATGCAGGTATTTATAGGAATCGGGTGCTCCCCATGAAGGGTCAGGATTTATTTTGAGGGAGATGGAGGGTCAAGATTTCGAAGGACATGATCGGATGTTCAGGAACTAAAGAGAATCAAAATGAATGGTTGAGATCACCCTTCAGAATTTTTGTCCTTTTCTTCTTTCAATCTGACGGTCCCAAATCTTCTCGTCCGAAACGATCTGAGGGCTAAGAGCGAAAGACGCTGGTATTGTCGTCTTCTCTCTTGATCCAAGGGTTTTGGATTTGTCCTTACAAGTGAGATCAACGGTGGGGATTGGGATGTACAGGACTGTCATGACATACCCTGGCACCTGTCAGCATTGCGGGCGATTCTTAGGTGTGCGGTGGAGATCTCGCCTGCAACGCTTTAACTACCTCGGCTCTGATTCTGACGACGGTTATTTGGGATTTGTCTTATTCCTTTTGTCTTCCGATCCCTCTTCTTGACACGCTCCTATTCCGATCTCTCATGCTAATCTCCCGTCTTCCGATCTATTATTCCGATCTCTCCCTTTCTCTGGTCCAGTCTGGTCAAAGCATTAATTTTCCCTCGATTTTCGAGGCGTTCGCTTCGTTTTCTGCTCAGCAATAAATGCTCATTTTCCCCTATATATACCCCTGTCGACAGAGACATTTCCTTCATCTGATTTTCCTCTCTTCCTTCTTACTTTTCTGTTCTATTTGCTCGTGATCGTTAAACCATGATGGTGGTTTTTGATCCCTCTCCGATGGACTTCCTTATTCCTCGACTGAAAATTTACGGTCCCGGTGATCAGATAATAGCGATAACTTTATCTGATGATGGTGAGAGAACTGAATCAATTAACCGATCTGGATTGCGGACCTCGATCGTACCGATCTCGAGTCGTTCAACTGGCATAATCGGCGAACCGATTTTGGCCGAGCAAATTGCTGATGTTCCGCCGGCCCTTGACGGTTGCTCATCCAAGTTTATTCGGCTTCTCACCACATTGGGTGTTCCGACAGCGGCTTTCCTCCACATTGGGTGTTCCGACAGCGGCTTTCCTCCACATTGGGTGTTCCGACAGCGCCTCGGTTCTGGTCGGTGACACCCCTTTGGATCAGTCACAATGTGACATTCCGGTCCCTAGAGATCGCCCAAATGATGTATTTTGTTTTCAATGTAATCCGATCTCTAGAGATCACAGAAATGATGTAATCCAATTTTAGTGTAATCCGATCCCTAGAGATCGCCCAAATGATGTAATCCGATCTTTTGAAAATAAAGACTTTATTTTGTCGATTATCATCTTATTATTTTTGCATTGATTATTTTCCGATCTCTAATGTGATTATCTGATCTGGTTCTTTACCTGAATGACACTTAACTGATCCTTTATTCAAAATATTCAACTTATTATGTCGATCTCCAATTAACCGATCTCGGAATGTTCGAGAGACGTGTCAGAACAGCTGGCGAATCCCGTTAACCGATGCCTTTGCACGGAACCTCGTGAGCATTAAATGCTCGGACTAGTATAAATAGGGGTGAAGGGTTAGCCAGTTGTTCTTTCATTCCATTTTCAGTCTCTTGCTCATAACTCCGAAGTTCTCTCATTTTCTCAAGTTTCTTCCGACGCCGATCAGACTCCGGTAAGGGCTTTGATCTTCTTTTTAGTTTAAGTTCTTTGTTTCTTTTGAAAATGAGCGGCGCCGAAGGTCAAAGAGCGGCAAGTCCTCCCTCGATTCAGTTCTCGTGGTCGTCTGACGAAGAAGAAGTGGTCGGGCTAAGCGCGCAAACAGAACCTCCTAGGGTCTCCGTTCCAGGTCGGGGGCGGGTCATACCATCAAGGCGTGCACCTCCTTCCGGGAGGGAGACTCTCCCTATAGACGAGCTACCGTCGGTTCTTCGAGAATCCGATCTGCAATCGTTTGGCCAGGAGTACAGTATTCGTCCTGATTCGTATGAACTTATCCGATGTCACGGCTATCACCGAGCCGATTACTTTTTTGAGGAGAATGACAGAGTTATGGTGTACGAGGAACAGTTAAAGGCCGGTCTTCGGTTCCCTCTAGATGACTTCTACAAGGAGGTCCTAAAACTTCACCAAGTGTGCATTGCTCAAGTTCACCCTAACTCGTGGAGGATCTTAGTAGCCTTCCGAGGCCTGTGCCGAGCTAAGGGAATCAGACCTACGGCTAAGGTGTTCGCCGAACTGCATAGGCTAACTCGCCGAAAGGATGACGAACACTGGTTCTTTCAGGCGAAGCCTCATTGCGGGCTTTTTACCGATCTGCCCTCCTCCCTTAAAAATTGGAAGAACCGTTTCTTCATTCTGAAGAGCAAAGATCCGAGCTGCTTTGAGGACTTCCCCCGTAGCTGGTGGCACCAGGGGCCCTTGCTTCCGAAGCGCATTACCCTAAACCAGGAGGATAGCTTAATAGTGATGGATCTGAAGAGTCAGGCTGCCACTCAAAAGTATTCTTGTTTGGATGCGGTGACTGCCAAGCTGCACCATTGGACTATTCAACTGCTCACCGGCCAAGACCGCGAACTTCCGCTCTCTGACCTCGTCATTGGTATTTTCTATATCTCAGATCTCAGGACCTTAGCGATCTCACTGACCTTTTCTATGTGCAGGTATGGCGGGTGGTGAGGGTTCTAGGAAGCAGAAGAAGGACAAAGAGATCTCCCGGAAAATAAAGGAAATGAAGCGTTTGGAAATGCTTTGAACGCCTGGTCATGAACCTGAGGAAGTACAAGGGGACCTGCCTCAACCCTCGGGTCCGCCAACCATAGAAGTGGTCCGGTCTCCTCCTCGCCAAGAAGAGTCGCCTCCACCTCCTCCAGTTGTTTCTAGTGCGGAAGGGGGTCCTTCCCAATCTTCTGCGAGGGCCTCTTCTCGTGGCGCTCAGGTACTGATCGATTCCCTGAAGAATAACTGGACTGTTCGGGAGAACCCCGGTTTTGCCAAAGTCTTAGGGTCTTCTATCTTCCTTCGGGAGGATCGGGACAGGCTATCCCCGAACAGCCTTGATGATATCTTGACTCAATCCATGAGCCTGAACGTGGAGTGCCTGGTGAATCAGACCATGGTTCGGGAAAAGGTTCAGCGTCTGGGTAAGGAGATCGGAAAGAAAAATCAGGAAGCGGCTTCCCTCCGATCCCAACTCTCATCCGCTCAGGATTATATATCTCAAGTTGAGGGGTGGGCGAAGTTTTATGAAGACAAGCTGGCCGAACAGTCTCATGTCCTGGCTGAAAGGAATCGGGTTCTCGGAGAAGTCCAGGCTCTACAGGCCAACGAAGCTGCTCAAGTCGCCCAACTCATCGAGGAGCTTAAGGAGAAAGACGAGGAGCATAAGGAGAAAGATGAAGAGATGGTGACGGGAATAGCCGGAGCCTATGTGAATGCTCACAAGGACCTCTTGGTCGAACTCCAGAAGCGTTACCCAGAGGAGGACTTCTCTTGGATGGCCGACCTGGCTCCTGGGGGCGACGATGAGGACAGTGAGGAGGAAGCCGAGGGTGAGAGAGAGAGTAAGCAAAATGTAAATCAGGCTGGGGGTGATCCTCCAGCTGAATAACTTGTACAAAAAAAATGAAATGAAATGGAATGTCTCTTTTGTTCAATGAATGGATGTGATTGGAAAATCTCTGAATTGCCTAAGTATTTGATTGTATGAGCATAGCGAAACAAGAACTAAATGCAATTATTAATCTAAGTATAAGAGATCGGAAAGCACAATAAGCATGAGATCGGTGGGGAAGAAATGCTGAATGGGACTTGATTAAAATTGAAAATTTAACTCGAACACTTAAGATCGGAATCCTCATTAAACCGAACCAAAACCTTAGCTCTTAAACTTTCGAAAGGGAGATCGGCAATAAAACTAATAAGAAAAGATCTAGTGCCAGTTCATTTCGTTTATCAGGAATATACTTGACGGGTCCTGAGTTTCGACAATGGGTTTGAGAGATCGGTGAGCGATAGACTGGTAAAGCTTTGACTGATGCGAGAACTTAACAATTTGATTTAATTCTTTGTGAGGAGAGATCGGAATTGTGACTGCCTATCAAAGAGGGATCGAAAATGTGATTAGCTGTCCAAAGGAGACTTAGTACCGGGGATCGGTTTCAAAGTTTTATTGATTTTGGGGATCGGCGAAAATATGGTGTCGACAGCTGCCCCTCTTTACATAATTTCTATTAAAGGAAAAAAAAATTTCCGTGTAGGAATTATGTAAAGATTCAGACTCATATTTTGGACGATTAGGTGTACCTAAGTTAATGACCTAGAAATTGGCAACGGAAGTTAGAATACTAGAAAATTAAAACGAACATTGGATCAAGGAACCAGAGGTTGATAACAGGAAAATTAAAATCAACTTAGATCAAGGAACCAGAGGTTGATAACAGAAATGTAAATTGCATGAAATTAAAATCAACTTAGATCAAGGAACCAGAGGTTGATAACAGGAATGTAAATTGCATGATATTAAAATCAACTTAGATCAAGGAACCAGAGGTTGATGACAGAAATTGCATTAAAATCAACTTAGATCAAGGAACCAGAGGTTGATGACATAAATTTAAATTGCATGAAATTAAAATCAACTTAGATCATGGAACCAGAGGTTGATGACATAAAAATGTAAATTGCAAGAAATTAAAATCAACTTAGATCAAGGAACCAGAGGTTGATAACATAAATTTAAATTGCATGAAATTAAAATCAACTTAGATCAAGGAACCAGAGGTTGATGACATAAATGTAAATTGCAAGAAATTAAAATCAACTTAGATCAAGGAACCAGAGGTTGATGACATAAATTTAAATTGCAAGAAATTAAAATCAACTTAGATCAAGGAACCAGAGGTTGATGACATAAATTTAAATTGCATGAAATTAAAATCAACTTAGATCAAGGAACCAGAGGTTGATGACATAAATTTAAATTGCATGAAATTAAAATCAACTTAGATCAAGGAACCTAAGGTTGATGACAGAAATGTAAATTGCAAGAAATTAAAATCAACTTAGATCAAGGAACCAGGGGTTGATGACATAAATTTAAATTGCAAGAAATTAAAATCAACTTAGATCAAGGAACCAGAAGTTGATGGCATAAATTTAAATTGCATGAAATTAAAATCAACTTAGATCAAGGAACCTGAGGTTGATGACAGAAATGTAAATTGCAAGAAATTAAAATAAACTTAGATCAAGGAACCAGGGGTTGATGACATAAATTTAAATTGCAAGAGATTAAAATCAACTTAGATCAAGGAACCAGAGGTTGATGACATAAATTTAAATTGCATGAAATTAAAATCAACTTAGATCAAGGAACCAGAGGTTGATGACAGAAATGTAAATTGCAAGAAATTAAAATCAACTTAGATCAAGGAACCAGAGGTTGATAACATAAATTTAAATTGCATGAAATTAAAATCAACTTAGATCAAGGAACCAGAGGTTGATGACGGAAATGTAAATTGCAAGAAATTAAAATCAACTTAGATCAAGGAACCAGAGGTTGATAACAGAAATGTAAATTGCATGAAATTAAAATCAACTTAGATCAAGGAATCAGAAGTTGATGACATAAATTTAAATTGCAAGAAATTAAAATCAACTTAGATCAAGGAACCAGAGGTTGATGACATAAATTTAAATTGCATGAAATTAAAATCAACTTAGATCAAGGAACCAGAGGTTGATGACATAAATTTAAATTGCATGAAATTAAAATCAACTTAGATCAAGGAACCAGAGGTTGATGACATAAAAATGTAAATTGCAGGGAATTAAAACTGGCAGGAAATTTAGATTGCATTCACAAAGCAAGCCTGATCCGGACACAAGAAGTTCTTCCCCGATGAAGTGTACTTAACAGAATCCCGAAGACCAATGACGAATGGAGGACAAGTTGCAAGACTTAGCCTATGACCCTACTTCTTCAAATACCCCTTTTCTGTTTTTTCGAAAAGCGCCCTTGCGGGTTTTCACTTCCCCTTCGTCCATGTGACTAGAAATGCCCTTTCGGGTTTTCACCTCTAGTTTGTTTTTTTCTCTCTTTTTTTTTTTTATTTTTTAAAAGATGCCCTTTCAGGTTTTCATCCCTATTTCTTTTATATACCTTTTTTCTTGGTCATTCCCTGCAAATCTCATAGTAAAGTACGTGAGGTCATCAATTGTCAAATCTTAATCTTATGGCAAAAATTTTAACTGATTTAAATAGCGCATTAAATAACGAGATTGTAGAAAGATAAATATAAGGAAAAGATAGAAACATGGGGAATGAAGTGTGGCTTAATATAGATAAAGAAGGAGTTTCAAAGAAGAAGGGTACAAGGATAGATCTCACATATTCCACGTGGCTGATCTTGAAATCCCTTAACTGCCGTTATCTCAAGTATTCTGAAGCCTCATGTCATGACGGTTCATTTCCCTTTTCGGTCTCATGCTTCTTTCCTTATTTCTCCCTTTTGGTTCCTGGGATGCCCTTGCGGGTTTTCACCCCTAGATTTTTGGTTTTTTTTTTATTTTTTTTGTTTTTTTTTTTTTGGATAACTCATTTTTCAGGATGCCCCTTCGGGTTTTCATCCTTCACTCGTTTTACAGAAAGCGCCCCTTCGGGGTTTTCGCTTTCTTTCACACATTTTGCTAGGAGCTCCTTTTCGGGTTTTCACCCCTACTCTTTTTTTTTTTTTAGGCGTAGTATTTCTTGACGGTGTCAGCATTCACAGGCCTCGGAAACTCTTCACCGTCCATGTGGGTCAAAATCAAGGCTCCTCCAGAAAATGCCTTCTTAACTACATAGGGCCCCTCGTAGGTTGGTGACCATTTGCCCCGGGGATTGTTTTGATTCGACAGTACTTTCTTCAGAACCAAGTCCCCGGGTTGGAATTCGCGGGGGCGAACATTTTTGTCAAACGCTCTAGCCATTCTCATCTGGTATAACTGCTCATGACATGCTGCTGCTAACCTTTTCTCATCAAGCAAGTTTAACTGATCCAACCTTGACTGGATTCATTCTGACTCATCGATTCCTGACTCCTTCAGAATCCTTAGAGAAGGGATTTCAACTTCAATTGGTGATACCGCTTCCATGCCGTAAACCAGCGAGTATGGAGTTGCCCCGGTTGAGGTTCTCATGGAAGTTCGGTATGCGTGAAGAGCGTAGGGAAGCATATCATGCCAATCCCTATACGTGACCGTCATCTTCCGGATTATCCTCTTGAGATTTTTGTTTGCAGCTTCCACCGCTCCATTCATTTGCGGGCGGTATGGGGAAGAATTGATGTGTCGGATCTTGTATTGATCACACAATTTATGAACCTTTGGACCATTCAGATTCTTGGCGTTGTCAGTGATGATTTCATTAGGGAGGCCATGCCGACAGATGATATTGTTTCTGAAGAATTTGAGAAACGTATTCTGTGTGATGTGCGCGTATGATGTGGCTTCAACCCACTTGGAGAAGTAATCGATGGCTACAAGGATGAATCTGTGCCCATTGGATGCCTTGGGATTGATGGGACCAATCACGTCGATGCCCCACATTGCAAAAGGCCATGGTGAGACGAGGTTGAATAACTTGTGAGGTGGCACATTTATTGGATCCGCATAAATCTGACACTTATGACACTTTCGGAAATACTCGATGCAATCCTTTTCCATTATAGTCCAAAAATACCCCCATCGCATGATTTGCTTAGCCATCATGTGCCCATTGGTATGGGTTGCACAATTTCCCTCATGAGTCTCAAAAAGGATTTTCTTTGCCTCCTTTGCATCCACACATCTCAACAGTTCACCGTTGGACCCTCTCTTGTATAGGGTTTTACCACTAGGGAAGTATCCCAATGCTAATCTCCGAAGCATCCTCTTTTCGTTTCGGTTTGCCCCCAGAGGGAATTTTCTGGTTCTGCAATAGATCAGGATGTCATGATACCAAGGTTTACCGTCGGGCTCTTCTTCAATCATGAAGCAGTAAGCTGGCTCATCTCTTGCTTTAATCCTCAATGTCTGAATCATCTGACCCTCTTCGATTTGAGCCATAACGGCTAGAGTGGCTAAAGCATCGGCAAATTGATTCTTGTCCCTACTAAGGTGAGTGAAAGAGATCTCTTCGAATTTCTTAATCAGCTCCAGTAAGTACTTCTGATATGGGATCAGCTTTGGATCCTTGGTTTGCCATTCTCCCTTGACTTGATAAATTATCAGAGCTGAGTCTCCATACACCTCCAATTTTCTGATTTTCTTCTCGATAGCGGCTTGCAGACCCATTACACAAGCTTCATACTCTGCGACATTGTTGGTACAATCAAACCTCAACTTGACAGCTATCGGAAAATGTTTTCCATCCGGGGATACCAATACAGCTCCAATTCCATTACCGGACAAATTGACAGCTCCGTCGAAATACATTTCCCATACATTGGCTGGTCCCTCTTCTTCGCAGTCTACTTCATTAATATGCTCATCAGGGAATTCAAAATCTAGAGCTTCATAATCCTGGATAGGATTTTCTGCTAGGAGGTCAGCAATCACGCTACCTTTCACCGCTTTCCGGGTCATGTAGACTATGTCGTATTAGGAGAGTATAACCTGCCATTTGGCTATTCTACCTGGCACGAATGGGCTTTCGAATACATATTTGATAGGATCCATCCTGGAGATGAGCCATGTCTTGTGATTCAACATGTAGTGTTTGAAGCGATTTGCTGTCCAGGCTAATGCGCAGCAAGTCTTTTAAGAAGGAGTACCTTGACTCACAATCATTGAACTTCTTGCTCAGGTAATAAATGGCCCTCTCTTTTCGGCCGGTATCATCATGTTGTCCCAAAACACATCCCATCGAGTTCTGCTGGACTGCCATATACAGGATCAAAGGTCTGCCCGCCACAGGTGGGACCAATACTGGTGGATTTGATAGATACTGCTTGATTGTCTCGAAAGCCGCTTGACAAACTGAATCCCTTTGGGTAGGGTTGTTCTTCCGGAGTAGTCTGAAAATAGGCTCAGCTTTGGCAGTGAGATTAGAAATAAATCTCGAAATGTAGTTCAACTTTCCCAGAAAACTACGCACCTCCCTTTCTGTTTTTGGGGATGGCACTTCTTGAATAGCTCGAACTTTGTCTGGATCTACTTCTATCCCTTTCTCGCTTACTATGAATCCCAACAACTTTCCCGATCTAGCTCCGAATATACATTTGGCAGGGTTCAGTTTCAACTGGTATTTCCTGAGCCTTTCGAATACCCTCCTCATCACCTGAACGTGGCTCTCTTCTCCCCTGGATTTAATGATCATATCATCCACGTACACCTCCACTTCTTTATGCATCATATCGTGGAATAATGTGACCATTGCGCGCTGGTAAGTAGCCCCGGCATTCTTCAACCCGAAGGGCATGACCCGATAGCAAAATACTACCCATTGAGTGATAAAAGCAGTTTTATCCTTGTCTTCCTCGTCCATTGGGATCTGATTGTACCCTGATGCCCCATCAATACACGAACACCTTCCCAATCCCGCAGCATTGTCAACTAACACATCAATGTGGGGGAGAGGGAAATCATCTTTCAAGCTAGCTTTATTAAGATCCCTGTAGTCAACGCACACCCTGACTCTCCCATCCTTCTTCATTACCGGGACGACGTTAGCCACCCATTGGGGATATTTGACTACTTCCAAGAACCCGGTGTCATACTGTTTCTTAACTTCATCTCGAACCTGGAGCAGTTTGTCGGGATTCATTCTCCTTAGTTTCTGCTTCACCGGAATCGTTCCTGGAATTAAGGGAATTTTGTGCGTTACTATCTGAGGGTCCAAACCCACCATATCATCATAGCTCCAGGAAAATACATCGAGGAATTCTTTAAGCAGACTGATCATATCTCCCAATTCTTCACTCTCCACTACCTTAAGTTCCCTTTTTACTTCTTCTGTGCCTAAGTTTACGGTGCGCGTTTCGTCTCCACAAGGTACGAGGGAGGGCTCATCCTTTTCACTGTCTTCTTGTGTAAGGTCTTCCTCAGAATCACTTGAAGTAATGGTAGTTATGGGGATTTCAAAATTAACCAGAGGAATTTCTGAGTCTATTGGATTATTAGGTGTTAATTGATGAATAGTCCTGAATGAATAAAGAATAGAACGTGTTATAAGGATGGAATTAAAAAGGAAAGAAAGAGAGTATTGGATTTAAAATGCGCTATCAATTCATTAATATTAATGCCATAAGAAAAGGTCCATTTACAGTATTACACTTATCACCATGGACAAAATGATCAAGTGTATATAACCAGAGGTACTTTACTCGAAATTGAGTACAGGGATATCCTCTGTTGTCCAAATTGTCCACTCTTTCTCAGCCATTGGCGAGACTAGGGCCTCATACAAGGAGTCTAGTTGGATGACATCTATGGATGGATCATCGGGTGATTCTTCTGTATTTTCCGGATGTTGAATGACCGGCTTAGTGAAGATCTCCGTGATTCTCGGGACTACTTTCATCTTTCCCATCTTCTGGTCAAACCTCTGATCCCGAAGTATTTTCCTCATCCAGAATTGTCCATCCACGAGGGCATCCTCCTCATATCCCAAACCACAACGGCCTATTTTCTGAATAGCCGGTATGGGTTCCACGATTCCTTGCAGTGTGGTGCCCAAGCCTTTCCCCTCTTGATACCCGTTCCTCGACATCACTTTGGCCACCATAGCCATAGCCCCCTCCTTTCCGGTATCTTGCAATTCAAGGGCCTGGAAAGAACTCTCCAACGACTCGGCCGCTTCCACATAAGGAAGTGATTGCGGCTTGGTGACCAATATGGCCTCTTCACCCCTTACAGTGATGATTTTGCCGTCCTTAATGTATTTTATTTTCTGGTGCAAAGTTGAAGGAACAGCATTCGCAGAATGGATCCATGGCCTTCCCAACAGCATAGTGTAAGCCGGCTCAATGTTCATCACCTGAAACGTGACGTTGAAAGTACATGCACCGACTTGGATTGGCAAGTCAATGTCTCCCAGAACCTCTCTCTTGGTACCACAAAGGCTCTTACCACCATTGTACTGACGATATACGATCGGTCGACCGCACCGCTAAGGTAGCGCTAGGCGACATTGAGGGTCGATCCGTTATCGATGAGGACCTTGGCCACTATACAACCCTTACACTTCACAGTTACATGTAGAGCTTTATTGTGCCCTAAGCCTGCGGGGTCTACCTCCTCTTCAGAAAAGGCTACAAAGCTGGATGCCTGGATTTGTTCTACTATCTTCTCAAACTACCCCGGAGTAATGTCGGGGTTTACAAAGGCTTGATCCAGGATTCTTTGTAAGGCTTGTCGGTGGACTTCCGAGCTCAGGATCAGTGATAACAGTGAAATTCGGGCGGGTGTTTTTCTCAACTGCTCCACCACATCATACTCACTCTATTTCATTATTTGGAGCAGCAGTTCTTCCTCTTCCTTATGTTCAGCCGGGTCTACTTCCCCTGCTTTCTCAACCTCCTCTTCTGTATTTCTTGATGACTCTCCCATTTTTACTTTCCCTTTCCTCTTTTCTCTTTCTTCATTTCCGTAACACCTCCCACTTTGAGTTATAAACTCGACTTCTTACTCAGGTGGAGAGGGCTTTGTTGCGATAACAGGCTGAGGACTAGTTTGGGGAGTAATGTTGCTGGTAGGTCCAGCATAAGTCATTCTAAAATGCTCGTGAGGAGCGAAACATGGTTTTGGTGGTGCCGGAGGTGAGGCAAGACTAGGAGCGGATGTACTGCTTGACGCTCCCTGAGTGAAAACTTGGAAATTATAATTCCATGGGACAGCGTGAGTATTGGTGACGGGGAGCTGAGGCGGAGTTCGGATAACCGTTACTGGCGGTGAGGCTACCGGGGGTGAGAAGGTGATTCTGGGTTTGGAGGTAGAAGCCGTTTGGCTGAATCTGGTGGTGTTCACTTCCTCTTCCGTCTTCGACCTTGTCTGATATCTCAGAACTTTGAGGGATAGCAAGTTCTGGACCTCCCGTTTGAACCCCTCACAATCTCGCAGCTCATGGTCAGCTGCCCCTCCATGGTAAGGACACCCCGTACTCTCTTCGAATCCCGCTACCTGAGGGCAAAGGTAGCCTTCCCTCATTGCTACAGCCAAAATCTCCTCAAAGTGAGGAACCAGCTTGTCTACTTCTGGTGTTGATCCTTCTTCCTCAGACTCTATCATATTTACACCACTGCCCGTATTATGGTTAGGCAGTGGGTTTGAGGTAACATTGGGGAGGGAACCATTTCCCTCAATCTTCAACCACCCATTTCTGATTAAAGCGTGCACTCTTCCCCTGAGTGCCCCGCAGTTATCGGTTGAGTGCCCTTGTGCCCCTCCATGGTACTCACAACGGGCAGTAGCATCATACCACCTGGGGTATGGTGGCTGGATCGGGTCTAGGGGAACTGGTACAATTTGGTTTATACCGACAAGGTATCGGTAGATTTCACTGAGTGGGAGGGGAAGAGGTGGATCAGGGTTTCTTGGGGGTCTTGGGTTGTTTAGTGGCGGTATTGATTGAGCAGGAGGAAGAGATGGTCTTGGTTGGTAATTTGTAGGTGGGGGATATTGTGGGCGTGGGTGTGGATAGTTAGGGAAAGGAGATGGAATGTTTGCAACTGTTTGACCATGAGAGGAAGGATATGGTCGGTAGTTGTTTGGGGAAATGGGGAGTAATTATTCTGACGGGTGACGGAATGCACATCACCCTCCTTCTTCTTGCCAAAGTCGCGCTTCTTTACAGGTTCTCATCGACTCTACAATGTCCCATTCTTAGGTTGGCCTCTATCCTCTCGCCAGCCTGTATGATGTCAGAGAAGCTGTTGGAGGTGTTCCCAATCATCAAGTTGAAGTAAGGGGCCTTCAAAGTTTCGATGAACAAAGAGCATAGCTCATTGTCAGTCACCGGGGGATATACTTCCACCGCCTTTTCTCTCCATCTCTGGGCATACTGCTTGAAACCTTCCCGGTCTTTCTGTGCCAAGTTCTGGAGGTCCCTCCTTGTGGGTGCCGCATCACAATTGAATTTGTATTGCTTTAAGAAGGTATCAGCTAAATCCTTCCAGAGTGCAGCTTGCTCTGCCCAATTGTATGCACCATCTTAGAGCCGCTCGAGAGGCTCGTGAAAGAAGTGAATGAGAAGTCTGTCATCTTCTGTTAGGGCGGACATTTTGGCAATGTAGGTTGCCGTGTGGATGCGGGATCTGAGTTCCTGTATTTGTCAAAATCCGAACCTTGAATTTGGGTGGCACCACCACATCCGCACCAGCCTTAGTGATGCCACGTCGACCAAACCATACATATTCAGCCCTTCAATTGCTCTCAATCTCTCCTCTAGAGCGCATAGTTTCTCACTTTCTTTTGACTTATTTTCTCCCATATCAAGGTGGAATACTCCCCGCTTGGGAGATGAGGGGTGAAGTGAATGGGAGGGATCACATTTGAAGGGTATGGGTCGGTGTTTTGAACGGTTGGGTAATGAGAGTAAGGTAGGTCATTATTTGTAGTAACCGGATTGACAATGATTGTCGGGTCCGGGATGGGAGACTGAAAGGTAAAAGAAGTTGAAGCTTGGTGAGGATCATTTGTTGGAGGTGGTGGAGGAGGTAATGGCAGGCTAGGCTCTGCTGTGGGTTTATTCTGGGACATTTCCCTCATTAGTCTCATAAGTTCTGAGACCTGATCTTTCAATTCGGAGACTTGTCCCTGTAGGTTCTGTACTTGTTCCTGATCTTCCATTATCTTCTTTGTCCGAGATCTTGTTAAGTACACTCGCTTGGGCTGAACCGTGTGCTTGGTTAGACTTGCTTTGTTTGAAGCAATATTGATTTCCTGTAGGGAGTAAAAAAAAGAAAATTTTAAATGAACTTTGAATTTTGCAAAGGAATTAAAAGTCCTGGTCTGGACGAAGGATACAGTGGCATTTGAGAGCCAGGTTGAAATCTGTAAAAGGATAATCGCACCAATTTTATCATGGCATCGTTCGATAGTCTGACTGTGAATGACTGGATTGAACGTGCATTTATGATACCTGTCCATATAGCGCATTCAATTTTTCACATAACCCTAGCGAGGGAGTTCCTACGGGAGTCATATTATTCATTCACAAATTTACTAAACAATGGTCCAGAAATCATTTCATTAACTGAATAATTTGTACACCATATTCTTTATATCGGCCTAGGCTCTGGGAGGTTCTTTATAATGAGATGACATTTTCTGAGATACTCATATAACCTTTCTTCTTGCTTGGCAGGATCGAATGCTTTCAGAGCATACTCGGATTCAGGTAATAGTTCTTGTTTTCCCTGTGCTATTATTCTCTCCAGCTGGTCAACATTCTCTTTCAGTTCTTGATAGAGGGCAGCTTGTTTTTCTTTCTCTTTCCTTTCCTTAGCACACTCTTTCAAGATATCGTTGATGAGTAGTGCCTGTTCTTTTGTTTCGAGCTTCTTCTTTTTGTTTTCTTGCTTATACTCTTCAACGAGTACCTCTTGGTATTTCATCCTTTCCTGAAGCTTACTATTCTGCCCTTTCATCTCTTTGACCTCAGCTTGAAGAGAGTCTTTTTCCTTTTCCCACTGTACCTCTTGCTCTTCGAACCCCATCCTTTCGGCCCTTGCCTCTTCCTTGAGCCTTCTCACTTTTCTTTTAAGTTTCTGCTGTTGGTCCTCCAACTGTTTTATTTGTTCTTGCAGTTGTGAGTTCTCGGTGTTTGCTTTTTGTAGTGAGTCAAGCAGACGATTATCAGCTTCTTCTAATAGGATGTTTTGGCGATGGTTGCTGTCCTTGAATTCTATAGTTGAGTGTTCTCGGTCCCTGTCAGCTCTCCATTTAAAATAATCGCCCTAGGCACTTGGGCCTTTAGGCGATCTCTCCATCAGAGTAATGTTTTCCCAAGACTTGCGAGCCAGTTTCAATCCTTCCTCTTCCTTGAGCTCATGGTAGAAGTGACCTTGGTGGTATTCTTCAATGTTGATGATGGACTGCATTGAGCCAAACTGCCTCATTACCAATGCCGGAGTGTAACTTGTATATCCGGTTATTCCGATTAGGGATACCGACTGATTACCTCCCGTACCGATCAAAACGGGTTGGCCTGGCGTCCACAGCTTCCTCCAACAGTAATCATGGCTATTGAAACTCAAAATCCCTTCCCACCACTGCTGTTCATTCTTCGGACTGATTACTAACCGGGTCATCTTCTCGATGGGAGGCTGGTCGAGGTACCAAGTTAATCCCTTTGTCTCCACAGGACACATATGACTGATAATCCAGAGATATAGCAACTGAGAACAACACTTAATGGACCCTTTTCCCTGTTGTCTGCAGTAGGTTAGGGTTAACAAGGTTTTCGCAAGAATTGTCGGTATCGGATTGATCTCCTGCCTTTCTACCGCCCAGAACACTTCCACCGCACTGCAAGTTATGATTCCCAATGGTCCCGGGAACAAAATCAAACCATAGATCCCCAAGGCGAGTGCCACTGAAGCTTGATGCCACTGTTTCTCTTGGAGGCACTGATCTAACCACTTCTGGAGATATGTCCAATACCAACCATGTGTGTTTCCTTTGACAGTTTCTTTTGACTTTGCTTCCTCTGAAGGGATGCCCAATAAATGTGTTAATCGTTTCCAGGTCTGCCTATGCTCAAGGTGTAGGTAGATCCGATTCTGTGTTGAATAAGGGATCCCTAGTAATGCATGATATTCTTCCATAGTGGGAACTATATCAATATCATTAAAAGAGAATACCCCGTACTTAGGGTTCCAAACCGACAACATGGCCTTTAATGCCGGGATTTGGACCTTGACTCGCATTAAGGTTGCAATCCTCCCATACTTCTCTTTAAATCGTACCTTGACCTGATCAGGAAGCGACCTCCATCCATTAGACAGACCCTCGAGGTTGTTCATTCTGACCTCTATTTTATTCAGATCTAGTGAAGGTAGTAAGCTAGCATGTGCCTCGGAAACATCATTTTGCGAGGGTACCGGACTATGAGCTGATTTGGACCAAAGTTTAGCATTCTGAACCTTTTCTGCCGACTGACTCGAGGATGCCATGATAAAAATGATGCCTATCCTTTTACAGACTCTTGGTTTGGTAATGCCTGCGGGAAAATTCGTTAGCAAAATAAATTAGGGTAATTTTGAATCATACTATTGACAGGTGACACGTACACATTTATCAAAGTAGGAAAATGTGTAGGTGTTTTAGTAGGATTCAAGATTACCCTAAAAAAAAATGAACAAAAGAAAATTAAAGCAGAACAGGATAAGAGTAAGTATGCCCCTTTTTGTCCTATAGTAGGGAGACTCCTAATACCGGATGAGCGCTACCTATCTGGATAGTTCTATCTTATAAGGTAGTTTACTACGGCTTTCAGCTATTGTGATAGTTTAGCTCAGGATCTAATTTTCTAAAAGTCACAGGTTCCCAAATTGCCCCTACTGTAAACAGTAGGGCCCCATTCTATAACCATGATATTATCGGGAAAATTCCACGAGTATCACAGTGGATAGAACAAGTTTCAATTTGAGCAGAAGCCTTCACGGATACTAACGGGGTAGAACCCACGGGTACCGCTACATGACTCCCTCCTACTTTCCTAAAAGGGTAAGAAAGCCCGGGTATAGGACCAAAGTGTGTGAGGACATCGTGTGAGTGTTCAGTGTGTGAAGGGACTCCTTTACCTCTTCCCAATTCAGGGGGATTTTATTTTTCCATTTTTCCCTTTTTTCTTTTTTTTTTTTTGAAACGAAGAGCACTGTAGGGAATAAAACAGGCGAAACAAGCAAAATAGTCAGCAGCAATAACATATAAAACATTGCTGAATGAGCCCATCTAACTATAATTTGATCGAACAAAATTAAATCTACTTTTGGACCACTAGACCGGGGTTAAGTCAGTCATTTTGAAATCCCCAGTGGAGTCGCCAAGCTGTCGCAAGGGATTTTGCGGTCGCCTGGACGATCACTCACCGAAGTGGGAAGGAGTGAGGAGTCGCCACCTTAGTTTTGATGGAAACTAAAGAAAACCATTTGGAGGAAAAATGAAACCACTTCAAGACAGAGATTCTAGGTTCGGGGTCCGTAAACAGGTGGGGAAGGTGTTAGGCACCCCACCTCGTCCCTTAATAAGGGTAAGTAGATTTAATTTTGGCGTTCTTTATAAATTGGTTAGGAGGGCTTGAATGGGAATGTTAGTCCTTTTAGTAAAAGGAATATTGGATCTTTCACTAAATTCGGATTACCCAGATACATAAGTAAATGAGACAACCTTAGTGAGTTGGTGTCGAGAATCATCTTGGTTTTGGGATTATTTTACGTACCGGTTAAGATTTGGTGTGAGAATCGGATAAGAACTCTCCTCCGATCTCTTTTAAGTTATTTATTAAAATTTTGGGGGGGAGATCGGATAAGAACCCTTCTCCGATCTCCTCTAGACGTTTATTAAAATTTTTGAGTTGAGACCGGATAAGAACTCTCCTCCGATCTCTTTTTAATGTTTATTAAAATTTTGAGGGGAGATCGGATAAGAACCCTCCTCCGATCTCCTCTAGACGTTTATTAAAATTTTTGAGTTGAGACCGGATAAGAACTCTCCTCCGATCTCTTTTTAATGTTTATTAAAATTTTGAATTGAGACCGGATAACTCTCCTCCGATCTCTTCGAAAATTGATCGCAGCTGTATATCTTAAAAGCCTAAGTTTAAGAGTTCTGGTATTTAAAGGTGCCAAAGGTCGAAATAAGACTTCTTTTAACTCGTTGGCATTTTGTGACTAAATAAGGGGCGTCATGCGAGATTTTGCTTATCTCCCCTAAGGTCACTTTATCAGTATCCTATCTGTACCCTTTTACTTACCTGAGTTTTGATTTTCATTCCGCCTTACGGCATTATGCCGGATCGCCTTCTACGTCAGCCTAGTGATTCAAACACAGTTACCTACATTTTGTCTAGCTGTTTCTACGTAACTCGGGACTAGATGACTTACGTTCAGAAATAATAAAGATTAACGGAAGTGTGGGTTAACCAAAGACGGAGTAAACTAGAACATATTTTTGCTTTGTTTTTTTAGCGTGACATAAACTTAAAGAAAACAAATACCATAAGAAAGAGAACAAAGGAAATACGTGAAACGAGAGCTAGACTTAATAAAATGGTGATAATAACACGACTGTAGGGAGTCGAGTCTATTGATCTAACTACGTAATCGTAAAAGTAGCAAGATTGCGTGTTGGCAAATGAGGATCGTGGTTTGCCTCGTAATGAAGTATTCTTTGTTAAAATGTAAATAGGTCAAAATAACCAAGCTTGAGTGGAGTTGAGCTTAGATAATATGAATGGAAATAGAGGATAACAGAGACAGAAAGTGGGAGTGCCACAAGATAATGAACGAACTGAAAATGAAAAGTTTCAGTATTCCAGAATCCCTTTTGCAAGAAAACACTTCAAAAAACTAGTTTCAAAAGTTTTTTCTACGAAAACTCAAAATAGCAGAGTAACAAACTGAATTAAGTTTCAGAGTTATTCCACTATAGTCACTGCCTCTTGCCTACATTTTTCGTCCTTTGAACAGTTTTTCATGCAGGTATTTATAGGAATCGGGTGCTCCCCATGAAGGGTCAGGATTTATTTTGAGGGAGATGGAGGGTCAAGATTTCGAAGGACATGATCGAATGTTCAGGAACTAAAGAGAATCAAAATGAATGGTTGAGATCACCCTTCAGAATTTTTGTCCTTTTCTTCTTTCAATCTGACAGTCCCAAATCTTCTCGTCCGGAACGATCTGAGGGCTAAGAGCGAAAGACGCTAGTATTGTCGTCTTCTCTCTTGATCCAAGGGTTCTGGATTTGTCCTTACAAGTGAGATCAACGGTGGGGATTGGGATGTACAGGACTGTCATGACATACCCGCACTGCACAAGATTGCGGGCGATTCTTAGGCGCGGTGGAGATCTCGCCGCAACGCTTTAACTACCTCGGCTCGATTCTCGACGACGGTTATTTGGGATTTGTCTAATTCCTTTGTCTTCCAATCCTCTTCTTGACACGCCCTATTCCGATCTCTCATGCTAATCTCCGCCTTCCGATCTATTATTCCGATCTCTCCTTTCTCGTCCGGCTCGTTAAAGCATTAATTTCCCCTCGATTCTCGAGGCGTTCGCTTGTCGCCAAAGAATAAATGCTCATTTTCCCTATATATACCGCCGATGCAGAGACATTTTCTTCATCCGATTTTCCTCTTCCTTCTTACTTTTCCTGTTTCTAGCGCCCGTGATCGTTCCGCCATGATGGTGGTTTTTGATCCCTCTCCGATGGACTTCCTTATTCCTCGACTGAAAATTTACGGTCCCGGTGATCGGATAATAGTGATAACCTTATCTGATGATGGTGAGAGAATCAATCAATTAACCGATCCGATTGCGGACCTCGATCGTGCCGATCTCGAAGTCGTTCAATCGCATAATCGGCGAACCGATTTTGGCCGAGAAAATTGCTTATGTTCCGCCTTCGCTTGACTGTTGCTCTTCCAAGTTTATTCGCTTCTCACCACATTGGGTGTTCCGACAATGCTTTCCTCCACATTGGGTGTTCCGACAGCGCCTCAGTTCTGGTCGGTGACACCCCTTTGGATCAGTCACAATGTGACATTCCGGTCCCTAGAGATCGCCCAAATGATGTATTTTGTTTTCAATGTAATCCGATCTCTAGAGATCACAGAAATGATGTAATCCAATTTTAGTGTAATCCGATCCCTAGAGATCGCCCAAATGATGTAATCCGATCTTTTGAAAATAAAGACTTTATTTTGTCGATTATCATCTTATTATTTTTGCATTGATTATTTTCCGATCTCTAATGTGATTATCCGATCTGGTTCTTTACCTGAATGACACTTAACTGATCCTTTATTCAAAATATTCAACTTATTATGCCGATCTCCAATTAACCGATCTCGGAATGTTCGAGAGACGTGTCAGAACAGCTGGCGAATCCCGTTAACCGATGCACTGCCTGGAACCTCGTGAGCATTAAATGCTCGGACTAGTATAAATAGGGGTGAAGGGTTAGCCAGTTGTTCTTTCATTCCATTTTCAGTCTCTTGCTCACAACTCCGAAGTTCTCTCATTTTCTCAAGTTTCTTCTGACGCCGATCAGACTCCGGTAAGGGCTTTGATCTTCTTTTTAGTTTAAGTTCTTTGTTTCTTTTGAAAATGAGTGGCGCCGAAGGTCAAAGAGCGGCAAGTCCTCCCTCGATTCAGTTCTCGTGGTCGTCTGACAAAGAAGAAGTGGTCGGGCCAAGCGCGCAAACAGAACCTCCTAGGGTCTCCGTTCCAGGTCGAGGGCGGGTCATACCATAAAGGCGTGCACCTCCTTCAGGGAGGGAGACTCTCCCTATAGACGAGCTACCGTCGGTTCTTCGAGAATCCGATCTGCAATCGTTTCGCCAGGAGTACAGTATTCGTCCTGATTCGTATGAACTTATCCGATGTCACGGCTATCACCGAGCCGATTACTTTTTTGAGGAGAATGACAGAGTTATGGTGTACGAGGAACAGTTAAAGGCCAGTCTTCGGTTCCTTCTAGATGACTTCTACAAGGAGGTCCTAAAACTTCACCGAGTGTGCATTGCTCAAGTTCACCCTAACTCGTGGAGGATCTTAGTAGCCTTCCGAGGCCTGTGCCGAGCTAAGGGAATCAGACCTACGGCTAAGGTGTTCACCGAACTGCATAGGCTAACTCGCCGAAAGGATGACGAACACTGGTTCTTTCAGGTGAAGCCTCATTGCGGGCTCTTTACCGATCTGCCCTCCTCCCTTAAAAATTGAAAGAACCGTTTCTTCATTCTGAGGAGCAAAGATCCGAGCTGCTTTAAGGACTTCCCCCGTAGCTGGTGGCACCAGGGGCCCTTGCTTCCGAAGCGCATTACCCTAAACCAGGAGGATAGCTTAATAGTGATGGATCTGAAGAGTCAGGCTGCCACTCAAAAGTATTCTTGTTTGGATGCGATGACTGCCGAGCTGCACCATTGGACTATTCAACTGCTCACCGGCCAAGACCGCGAACTTCCGCTCTCTGACCTCGGCATTGGTATTTTCTATATCTCAGATATCAGGACCTTAGCGATCTCACTGACCTTTTCTATGTGCAGGTATGGCGGGTGGTGAGGGTTCTAGGAAGCGGAAGAAGGACAAAGAGATCTCCCAGAAAATAAAGGAAATGAAGCGTTTGGAAATGCTTCGAACGCCTGGTCATGAATCTGAGGAAGTACAAGGGGACCTGGCTCAACCCTCGGGTTCGCCGACCATAGAAGTGGTCCGGTCTCCTCCTCGCCAAGAAGAGTCGCCTCCACCTCCTCCAGTTGTTTCTAGTGCGGAAGGGGGTCCTTCCCAATCTTCTGCGAGGGCCTCTTCTCGTGGCGCTGTGCATCGACGATTCCCTGAAGAATAACCGGACTGTTCGGGAGAACCCCGGTTTTGCCAAAGTCTTGGGGTCTTCTATCTTCCTTCGGGAGGATCGAGACAGGCTATCCCCGAACAGCCTTGATGATATCTTGACTCAATCCATGAGCCTGAACGTGGAGTGCCTGGTGAATCAGACCATGGTTCGGGAAAAGTTCAGCGTCTGGGTAAGGAGATCGGAAAGAAAAATCAGGAAGTGGCTTCCCTCCGATCCCAACTCTCATCCGCTCAGGATTATATATCTCAAGTTGAGGGGCGGGCGAAGTTTTATGAAGACAAGCTGGCCGAACAGTCTCATGTCCTGGCTGAAAGGAATCGGGTTCTCGAAGAAGTCCAGGCGCTACAGGCCAACGAAGCTGCTCAGGTCGCCCAACTCATCGAGGAGCTTAAGGAGAAAGACGAGGAGCTTAAGGAGAAAGATGAAGAGATGGTGACAGGAATAGCCGGAGCCTATGTGAATGCTCACAAGGACCTCTTGGTCGAACTCCAGAAGCGTTACCCAGAGGAGGACTTCTCTTGGATGGCCGACCTGGCTCCTGGGGGCAACGATGAGGACAGTGAGGAGGAAGCCGAGGGTGACAGAGAGAGTGAGCAAAATGTAAATCAGGCTGGGGGTGATCCTCCAGCTGAATAACTTGTACAAAAAAAAAATGAAATGAAATGGAATGTCTCTTTTGTTCAATGAATGGATGTGATTGGAAAATCTCTGAATTGCCTAAGTATTTGATTGTATGAGCATAGCGAAACAAGAACTAAATGCAATTATTAATCTAAGTATAAGAGATCGGAAAGCACAATAAGCATGAGATCGGTGGGGAAGAAATGCTGAATGGGACTTGATTAAAATTGAAAATTTAACTCGAACACTTAAGATCGGAATCCTCATTAAACCGAACCAAAACCTTAGCTCTTAAACTTTCGAAAGGGAGATCGGCAATAAAACTAATAAGAAAAGATCTAGTGCCAGTTCATTTCGTTTATCAGGAATATACTTGACGGGTCCTGAGTTTCGACAATGGGTTTGAGAGATCGGTGAGCGATAGACTGGTAAAGCTTTGACTGATGCGAGAACTTAACAATTTGATTTAATTCTTTGTGAGGAGAGATCGGAATTGTGACTACCTATCAAAGAGGGATCGGAAATGTGATTAGCTGTCCAAAGGAGACTTAGTACCGGGGATCGGTTTCAAAGTTTTATTGATTTTGGGGATCGGCCAAAATATGGTGTCGACATGTATAACTCACTAGGCTCTTCACTAATTGGCAATGAGATATGATATTAACTGTAACATCCTCACTTTAGCTAGTCCGCATACCATCGCTCCGGTGACGATGTTGGTCCCATACTAGAACGTTCGGAAAAATATTTAAACTAAAGTCAGGAACCATAATTAACTCAAATATTAATAAGAAAAATTTAGGAAAAATTTTTGAAAAAAAATACAACCAAGTTAAACGAGCCGGTGCCCAAGCGATGGGTAACCAGAGGGAAGTTGCGGTTCTCGCAACGAGGAGCCCTAGACCCGGGAAAAAATTCATAAAATAATTTTTGGGACTCCAGAGAAGGGTCATTGAGGTTCCTATGGCATTAGAATGCCAAGAAAATATTTAGAAAAATTTTTCAATCTGCATGCATAATTTTGACCCGTTAAGCCAAACAGAGGGCATTTTGGTCATTTCGCCTTCAGAGACGATTTTTGGCCGACTTGTCCAGTTAAGTAAATAATTATTATGTCACAAAATGTGAATAAACATTACTAAAAATTAAATTGAAAATGAGTAGAGATGAAAAGAAAAGAAAATGAAAGAAAATACCTAATAATGACATCATATGATGTCATTAAAAACCTATCCACCAATCACAATTTGTTAAACTCATTAAAAGAGATAAAAGTGACCAAAAATTTGAAAAAACAATCTGCATCTTCAACCTTTGGGCAGCCTAAAAAACGTTGAGAGAGAGAGAGAGAAGAGGTTCCACCATTAAAGCTCCCTTAAGCTTCAATTCCCACTTCAAACCACCTTAAAACCTTGTCCTCCCTTCACTAAAAATTTCCCTTACCACTAGAGCAAGACTTGGGCAGCAATTAGAAGAAGAGAAAGTGGAAGAAAGTGAGGTGTGAACAAGCTTAGAAAATCACCAAAGAGGTTAGTGCCATAACCTTTGCTTTTACATCTTTCTAATCATGAATTTGAGCTAAGTTAAGTTAAAAATTTGACAAAAATTGAATTAATGAAGCATGGTTATATTCCATGAAGTTTTGGCAGCCTTGACATGAGTTAGGGTTAGGAGAAATCTTTGGTTTAAAGTGACATATTGCTGCCCCTCTTATAAATTATAAGATTAGTATAGCAAATTAGGAGTGGGATGCATGAATTGGAGGCTTGGTCAATTAGGGTTAGGGTTTTGGAGAGAAACTTGGACCTTGTTTAGGTAATGGTGAATGAACATTTTAATGGTCAAATAGTGACCATTTGAGGCAAGTTAATCATAATTTGAAGTGAGCTAATGCATGGCAAAGTGAAATGTGAAGGCTGCCTAGAGACAACAGTAATGAGGCTGTGATTCCAGCCCACTTAGACAGCCATAACTTTGGCTGTGTAGGTTCAATTGGTGTTTAACCAATTGGACATGAAACTAGACTTATAATGGCACATTTTTTCTGAAGAAACCATGCTCAAAAGACCAAAGCAAGAGGACCAAAAGTTGGCCCCAATTCGGATACCCTGCAAACTGATTCTGCAGAATGACCAAATGAACAGTAACTGTTCATTTGGCCATAACTCACTGTAGATACGATCAATTGACCTGAAATTTTTACAGCAATAATTTAAGACATAGAAAAACAACTTTCATGAAGAAACCTACCCCAAATTATGACCAGAACCTATCCAACAAGGCAGTGGCAATCACTGTTCATGGTACTGTAGATTTGGTAAATTCTGCAGAATTGAAATCCGGCCAGCTGTGGTTTTTGGACCATATCTGGAGCTACAAAACTCCAAATGGAGTGATTCAAAAAAGGAAATTCAACTAGACAAAATAAGGAACAACTTTCATGTTTACCATTTCCTCAAATTCCCACTGCAACAGGACCCAATGGAATAGTAAATTTGGGTCACAAAAACTGAAAATTCTGCCCTCTTGGTTTTAGATTTGGAAATGGATTTTGTGGTTAATTCCAACAAGTTTTAAATGTAAAATGTGGTACATTGGGAGTGCTAAAACCAATATACCTATTTTCTATCCAAAAGTCTACATTTTTGTTGACCAATGAGGTAAATAGTGACACCAAAACTTGAAATTCAAAATTTGAAATTAGAAATGCATCTAGGGGACTTTAAATTGCAATTGGCAATTAATACTAGCAAATGTAAAACTCAAAATGTGGGATCTTGGTGTAATTAGAATTAATATATCCACTAAGTATGAAAAAGTCAACATTTTGGTTGACTAGTAAGGTGAATAGTAATCAAAATGATTAGTAAATTAAGATGAAAACCTAGAACCAATTCTAAGCTTAAATGCTTAGAATTGTATGACAAATGTAGACTATGCATCCTAGTCAAAATTGTTAAAAAGAAATTAAGGCCATAAATTAGAAATCCATGAAATATTCATGGATTACTTGAAACATGAAAAATAAGTCACCTAATTGATGTGAATAGATAGTTAGGGCTTATATGCCCATCACAAATGAAATTCATAAAATATTAATAACTCAACTTGAAATATAAAATTTGTAATTACATAAGTAGATTCTTGAATGTATAAATGAGAAAAGGGAAAATGTTCTGAATACAATGGTACGTGTGAACCATTGTTTAGAATTGTGATCAATATGAATAACATAATGAATGAATAAATGAACCATATTAATGTATGAATGAAACATTAGTTCTCATTATTGTAGAGAGGAGAAGTATTTTGAGTACAATGGTATAAAAGGATAATTGATGTGAATTGTGATCATATAAATGATCAAATGAATGTATGAATTGTAATTGAAATTTATCATGAAATAATGAAGTCATAAAACACAATATATATTAATATTTAATGATATTATGTGCCCTTGTATTGCCTAGACATGTGTGTCAGATTGGATAATTTGGCATGCCAATAGGGTATTGTTTTAGCAGTACTGCGAAAGGCTTTATGCCTGTATTCATGGCTTTATGCCCGTATTCATGGCTTTATGCCCACATTCATGGCATTACGCCTGTATTCATGGCTTTTATGCCCGATTATGTGTTATCATGGCTTTTTAGCCATACTGACTGCATACGTGGTTGACGTTCTGCGTCCCATGGTATGACGGCCCGAGGCACTGCGGTGTCCAATGCCAACGACCCGTTATCCAGTTTAGTCAGCCTGTCATAGGTTACTTGGGCAGTGAAATTTATGGAAATAAGTTAAGAATACTAGTAATTAAAAATATTAGAAATCAAATAAATGAGTTAATAAGACTTCAAAAGAATTAGTTAGAATTATGAAATGATCCAAACCACATAAAAAAATTATTAAGCAAAATGCTAAAAGAGTTGCAAAAATAGGTATAACTTAACTAAATATTTTAAATGTGCCTTCTATTGCCATATGAATATAAACTGAGTATTTTTATTAATTATGTATATTGTACATTATCACTGTGAATTTAGGAATTAAACGCTCCCAAAGCGGAACAAATTAGAACAAAAGATAATTAATATTAGACACATTGTATTAAATTAAATTGATTCTTAAATATTCAAATTATGCTTCGTTCTTTCTTTATTTGTATATTTTATTTTCTTGTTATATTATTGCACCACTAAGCAGCAATGCTTAGCGCGATGGAATTGTTTCCTTCGCGCAGGTACTGAAGCTAGAACCTAATGGACGTTTGACTGGGAATTTTAGGAGTTTTGATCTGCAGAGTGTCAAAGCTTGTCACCTCCTCAGCAATGCATGTAGATAGGGCCCATATAGATCATATTTTGTATTTTGTATAAAATGCTAGATATTGCATTATAATGTAGATTAGGAATAGGTAATTAATATAAATGTGATGTAAATTAATAAATTAGCTCTTTCATATGTAATTAGTTTATACATCATGTAAATTATGAAATTTTGTAATTATTTTGTAAATTATGTAAATTAAGGAAATTTGAAAATTTTGCTCATTGAATTTGAGAATGTTTACATATGAATTGAGTATGAATGGAAATGTATGGAAATGATTATGAAATTGAAATTTATGGATGAGATTTGAAATATGAGAAAATTATGAGAATGATTGATGAGATAATTATGATTAGCATGGATAAGATTTTATTTTGGAAATATTATTGAAATTTTCAAACAGGTAAATAGTAAAATATGTCAACTGGTAATAAAATAGGGGAAACTCCGCTGGTTTCTCCGACGAAAAATAATTAATATTAAAATATAATGAGATCAAATTATGAAAGGAATAAAGTAAGATAAGATAGGGTGCTCCGGCACCGATTGTAGCACGCCTTGCTCGGCTATACTGTAGTCGGGTGAGGGGTGCTACATTAACTCCTAATATCATCAGAACTCTTTCTTACCATAAATGATTTCTCTAAATCATTTTAGGCATCTCATAGACCATGGTTGACACCTAGCATAGCATGCCATGGCCACCCAATCAGGAATAAGGAATACCTTAAATGAACCTATAATCATATGTTACCATGCACTAGAATCTCTCTATTATAAAATCCCAATTCGAGCTGGAGTCATGGTTTATGTCAAACTCCATTTGCTATGAATATTATGTTCTCTTTTAATTCCAGTTCTTGATTAAAAAGATTTTCTCATAAGAAACTCTTTTCTAATTAAATCTGTCTGTCCTGGCCAAGAACTTGAAATATCAAGAATAATTAAATGAACATATGATTTTATCCCTATTTACTTAGGGTAACAGATTCCATCTTGATCAACACCTATCTCCATATATAACTAGTAGGAGCCAACACATGCCCATATACCCATACATAGTACAAGTATGAAAGCAGTATCAAACTCAAACCACCTATATACAAGATAACTGTGCTATCTTAGGCCTAAAGATTATATGCACTGATGTGATTTATGACAATGCATTGACAAGAGTAAACTTCCACGTGATTGTCATAAGTGTCACTGGTTCGGCCTACTTATCATGCATAAGTGCCTATCATGTTTGTTATATGGTATGAGACTCACAATTCCATCTTATTTATAATTCATATAAATAACTTGGGAACAAACATGATTATAATCTTTCTGGATAAGTCATGTCCTTATTGTGAAGTATCCTCGATTGTGAACCAGTTTATGATGCTTTGTACTAGAAATACTGTCACTCATATTCTTAACAACTTAAGAATATAATTTCTAACAAAATATCAATGGACCTTTTCTATTACACATAAATATATTATGTAAACGGAAAAGTGAAATTGCCTTTTATTAATAAAACATGTACAAGATACATACTAAATGATATGCTTTAGGGCATAGTACTAACATTTGAATGGTTTGAATTTAATTGAAAAAGTCCATTAATATCTTGTTGGATATTCTATTCTTAAGTTGTTAAGAATATGAGTGACAGAACATTCTAGCACAAGTATTATAAATTTGGTTCACAATCTAGGATATTTTATTGGGCATAACTTATCCAGAAAGATTGTCACTTGTGTTTGTTTCCATAGATTAGTATGAGATACTAATGGAATGGAATGGTGTGTCTCATGTCATATGATAAATATGGTAGGCACTTATATGATAAGTAGGCTGAACCAGTGACTCAAGATGACTTGTACATTGAGTTTACTCTTATTAATACAAAGTCATCTAGATCATAATACTGCATATAATCCCTTGACCTGAGATAACACAGTTATCTTGTATATAGGTGGTTTGAGTTTGATATTGTTTCATGCTTGTATTATGTATGAGTATATGGGCATATGTTGGCTCCGACTATATATATATATATATATATATATATATATATATATATATATATGGAGATAGATGTTAGTCAAAATGGAATCTATTACGCTAAGTAAATAGGGATAAAATCCTATATCCATTTAATTATTCTTAATAATTCAAGTTCCTTGCTAAGACAAATAGACTTAGTCAGAAAAAGAGTTTCTGACAGGAAAATCTTATTAATCAAGAATTAGAATTAAAAGATGACATATGATTCTAAGCATAAGAGTTTGACATAAACCATGACTCTAGCTAAAATTAAAATTTTGTAACGGAGAGATTTTAGTGCATGATACGTTATGGTGCATTTTTCTTTCAGATATCACATCAAAGAGCATTGGAAGCATTGAGGGTTCCAGAGATGTTAGAAAAAGGTCAAAGAGTAATTGGAGAATGTGCCTGATAGCTCATAGAAGGTTCGAAGAACAAGTGATCGCACTTTTTTTTATCATATACTTTTTGATATCCCCTTTTTGTTTAAAATTCGAGGATAATTTTCTTAAGGGGGAAAGAATGTAATAACTTGAATTTTTAAAATACAAAACATTTTTAATTTTAGCATTATTTTATTGATATTAGTTTACTACATTTTTGTTTATTATAAATTTTAGTATTTTTAACATTGAAAGTGTTTATTGTGAACTTAAAGGATTGGTGGCTATCTAAATAATAAGATCAAGGGGAGATAAGTTTTGGGTCTTTTTGGCCAGATTCTAGCCAACCGGTGACTGGAATTAGATGATCGGGCCTATTAATCTTCATCTACTCTTGGCAAGCTTTGATTTGACACCAATCATGCCTCAATCGAAGATCGGATGAAGACGATACTTATCGACTGACCCAAACTAAATCAGCTGATATTAAACAATCACAGAGAGTTTTGAAAAACCGTTTGCATATCCATCATAACAAGTCATGGGCATCACAAATGTATACCACTAGTGATCAGTGCTACTAATAATTAATGTCGTTTCTATCAATGAGTTTTAGATCATTGAAATTGAAGTCATTTTCAAAATTGTAAGATTTCAAGTTCGAATTCAAGCTCCAAAGGGAGCCAATAATAATAATAATAAATCTTGTTTCTTTAATCATATTGTTTTGTTTAGAATAAATCATACTGAATTTGTACACAATTATACTTGATTTTTATTGTTTTGAAAGTGAATTTTTTTTTAAGTTAAAAAATTTATTTTTTTTAATTTCAAAGTAAAAAAAAAAAAAATCAATTGAGATAAATTCTCGTAAAATTGTAGATTTCAAATAGGGGTATATAACAATATTATTTCAGCATTGCACATTTTGCACATAGAAGCTCGCTAACTCTACATGACTTCAATGTGACTAGACTACTGACCAAAAACTCCCATGATATTAGGAGTTATGTCTAGCATATAATCCATTTCAGTATTCTGAAAGCATAAATCTATGATAAGCTAACCCTTCACTGGTTAAAGAATTAATCAAATTTTTTTCCTTTTCTTTTTGAATTATTTGTTAATGGAAAAGTTAGTATACCCAAAACACAAATAAAAGAAATAGAAAGTGCCATCAAGCTGGATTAACAGAGCAAACATTTTCTACTTCAATCCAACTGGATCCAGGCACCTTCTTCACATCCCTATTCTCCATGAGTTTTCTCAACATCCTCACGCTTTCCCAATTCTTAAGACCAGCAAACATGTTAGACAATAAAACATAACTTGAAGGGTCTATTTGATCCAAATCAATTGCATGCCTCGCTGCTCGCTTTCCAGTTTCCATATCCCCATGAAGCTCACAAGCACCCAATAATGTCTGCCAAACAAGTACACCTTGTTTAAACGGCATACTCAAGATCAATTCCTCTGCTTCCTTAATATGCCCAGCACGGCCAAGTAAATTCACCATACATGCATAGTGATCTTCTCCCGGGGAGATTCCATGGTCTTTAGTCATGGAGAAGAAATATTTCCACCCTTCATCAATAAACCCTCCTTGGCTACAAGCATAAAGCACACAAATGAAGGTGATATGATTTGGTTCTACAGCCTCCATCCTCATCTCATTAAAAATCTCCAAAGCTTCTCTAGCTTGACCATTTTGCGCACACCCCATAATCATGGCTGTCCATGAAACAACGGATCGATTAGGCATTGAACGGAAAACAATCCATGCTTCATCCATGCATCCAGATTTTGCATACATATCAAGTAGAGCATTATCCACACAGACATCAACCTGAGAACCAAGTTTGATTCTTAGACCATGAACTTTTTTTCCATCCTCCAAGGAAGCCAAGTCCGCACAGGCATCAAGTGCGGTGGCAAGAGTGAATTTGTTGGGCCTCAAACCCATCTTCAGCATCTCAGTAATAAGTTCAAGCGCTTTGCCTGGATCCCCACAATGTAGGTAATTAGAAGCCATCTGAGTATAAGATCGCACATCTGTACAATTCATTTCATGAAAAGCCTCGGAACCATCAAGCATCCTCCAGTTCTTCATATACATATAACAAAGAGAATTTCCAACACAAGTATCAGCACCATGACCACTCTTTATAAGCTGTGCATGAACTTGCAAACCAATGTTGAGATCAGAAATAGCAGCCAATCCACTAAAAACGGTCGCAAAAGTGAAGTGATCGGGCTTGAAGCCCTCACAATTCATCTGATACCAAAAACTCGGTAATTGGAAATAAGAATGCTTCAATAACCCAGACATCATGGCATTCCAAGAGACAGTATCCTTATTTGGACACCCATCAAAAACCTCTTTGGCCTCTAACAGCTTTCCATGCCGTATCAAAGCAGTTACAAATGCATTGACCACAAACACATTGGATTCAAATCCTAAGCGAACGATATGCCCATAAATTTGGTACATATGGATCGGATTCTCTGATAAGGAACAAGCATGGAGTGCACTAACGACTGTAAACTCGTTGGGGGCTAACATAGAATCATGTTGCATGCGGGAAAATAGAAAAAGAGCTTGGTGCGAACAGCCATGTTGAACAAAACCAGAAATGATAGCGGACCAGGATACGACATTTCTCTCGCGCATTTGGTCGAACAGTTTGAGAGCATAATTTAGATGTCCACATTTAACATAAAAATTAAGAAGGTGGTTGTAGAGGTAAAGGGAAGGAAGAAGGGTTTTGAAGAGCTTGGCATGAATGGCTCTTCCATGGAGTAAGTTGCAGGATTCCAAGCACCTGCGCAAGAGCTTAATGTAAAGTTGGCCATGTGAGGCACTAATAGTACTTATGGTTTGTGAATGTGGACTTGAGCTGCGCATCTGGCCAGCTAGTAACCATCCATTTCACCGTTGTATATAAATCTCTCTTTCTTTTCATACAAATTATAGAAAGGAATCATTTTAGGATTTTTTTTCTTTTCTCACACAGGAAGGATATTGCAGTCGATGAGTATATTATATATATTGAAATATTAATATGTGGATTTTGATATCATATGTTTTAGTTAGTAAGGTATTGAAGACCTCCCTATTATACTAATTCTCTATAATCCTACATCAATCGTACAAAAATGTGTGTATAAGTTTATAAAAATTAGTGTCATGATAAAGTTGTCATACTTTTATTAAAGTTGTCACCCTTGAAGTCCTCGCTTGTAGGGATAATTTTGATTGGATAATCTTTTGATGAGGATTTCCTTGTCTATTATTCAAGCCGGACTTCATGTTTTAATTCTATTGATGGAATTGTTCACGATGTATTGCTTCTAGTTTCAAACTCAGACAAAATTATGTTTTATCAGATCAATAGGATGAGGAATGCCTAGGATGGCAACCGTTTGAGGAAGGGGGAAAAATCATCGTACCTATATCTAAATCTGATTAATATTTTTAAAATTTAAATTTATTTTAAATTTAATTAAAATTTATTAGTTATTATCATCGATCTCTCTCTTATTATTATTTTTTAAAAAAAACTAGAGAATTTTTTTTTTTTTATATTTTTTTAATTAATAATTCATATAAAAATTTTTTTTTTAAAATTTATATTTTTAAAAAATAATAATTTTTTAAAAAATATTTTTTTTTTTTTTTTTAAATACAATATAAAATTTATATTATATATTATAAAAAAATAATATATTATATAAAATTAATATATTATATATATAAGTAATTGAATTGATATAATATAATAAAAAAAAAAATATACTATAAACCCATCATTCTTTTTTTTTTAAAACTCACCCCGTTATGTAATACCCTAAATTTTTTTTAAAAAGGTCGATTAAATGAAAAAAAAAAAAAAATTTTTCATTTTAATAAAAAAAAAATATTGCACCTCATAATTTAGATAAGAAATGTCTACTTGGTAATGTAAATGTAACATTTTCGTTTTAGTCAGTAGTCTTAGCTTATTTTAATTGGTCGATGTTGTCGATAAAGCAAAAAAAAACAAAAAAAAAAAAAAAAGTAAAAAAAAAAAAAAAAAAATAAAAAATAATAATAATAAAAAAAAAAAAAAAAAAAAAAAAAAATAAATGGGACCCAGAGAGAATTGGGTTGATTAAATTATGGCATTAGAATGAAAAAAAAAAAAAAAAAAAAATTTTCAATTTTTTTTTTTTTTTTTTTTTGGCGAAGAAAAGCTTTTTTTTTTTTTTCATTCGTTTTTGATTGAGATTTTTTTTTAAATCAAATAATAAAATAAATAAATAAATATATAAAAATATTAAATAAAAAAATATTTTTATTTAAATTTTTAAATTAATTGAAAAAAAAAAAAAAAAAAAAAAAAAAAAAAAAAAAATGTTATTAAAAAGGTCATCAAAAAAAACCCAAAAAACAATCAAATCAAGTACATAAAAAGAAAAAAAGAAAAAAAAAAAAAAAAAAAAAAAAAAAAAAAAAAATTCTTCTTTCTTCTTTCTTCTTTTTTTCTTTGAATTTTCATAAACCCATTTTTTTTTTTTTTTTTTTTTTTTTTCAAACACTAACATTAGCAAACACAAAAAGTAAAAAAAACCTTAAAAAGTGTTCTTAAACCTTAGAAAAAGAAAGAAAAAAGAAAAAAAAAAAAAGAAAAGAAAAAAAAAAAAAGAAACTCCCAAAATTAAAGTTTTTTTTTGAAAATTTAATTTTTTGAAAATTCATGTTTTTTTAAAAATGAGTGTATTAAAAAAAAATTTGATTGTGTTGAGTTTAACGAAATTAAAAGACTATCATGGCTGCCCATAATATGTATTTACTAAGTGGATTGATGAAATGAAGTGAAAATGCATGTGTGTTAATGTTTGAGTTAGGGTTTGGAGTGGAAAAATGGGATTTTGACCATGTGATGATGAAAATAGGTTATAATGGTCAATTAGTGACCATTTAGTTCTGTTTAAATAAAAAATGAAGTGTGTTGAGTGATGGGATTTGGGTTGGTGTGGCTGCCATTAGAGTGACCTGTAGAATTGGAGTGACCTACAGAATTGGACTTGAGTCCAGTAGGTTTGGGCAGCTATAACTTGAATTGTAGAGGTTCAATTAGTGCAAGGCCAATTGGACATGAAACTAGACACATAATGGCACAACTTTGGTGAAGAAACCATGCCCATAAAACCAAACCAAGTGAACCAAAAGCTTGCCCTAATCCGGGTAACCTCCAGTCAGTTTCTGCAGAATGACCAAATGAACAGTGTTTGGTCATTTGGTCATAACTCAATGTAGAATGGTCCAATTGACCTGAAATTTTACCAGCAACAAGCTAAGATATAGACCAACAACTTTCATGAAGAAACTTGACCCAAATTATGAGCAGAACCTGTCCAACAAGTGAGTTGCAGTTACTGTTCACTGCACTATAGATATGGTCAGTCCAGAAAAATTTCAATTTGGCCAGTTGTGGTTTTTGGACCATAACTTGAGCTACAAAACTCTAAATGGAGTGATTCAAAAAAGGAAATTCAACTAGACAAAATAAGAAACAACTTTTATGTTGATCATTTTGCCAAATTCCCACTGCAAAAATGATCAATGGAACAGTAAACATAAGGTATGAAAACTGAAAATTCTGCTCAATTAACATTAAGCTTAGAAATGGTATTAGCAACCAATACCAACAAACTTTGAATGCAAACTGTGCTATGTTGGGAGTATTATTCTTTAACATTGCCCAAGTAACCCATACTAATTGATTGGACTGGATAAGTGGATAAACTAGCACTGGGTACTAAGTACCTCGGACCATCACACCATCGGTCACATTGTGTCTCCCGGTGTGCAACAGAACAGCTAATAAGCTGTAATAATTATCAGAGTTAAAACCCAAGTATATCAACTCAAATAACATAGCCAAAGGCTATTATTTCACAGAATGGCATGGGAAAGCCATGAAACACAGAATGCCATAAAGCCATATGCAGTACTGCTAACAGAACCCTATTGGCATGCCAAGCTATCCAAACAAATCTTGTTAGGTATACTAGGGCATTTTACACTTTTGAGTTTTATAACTTTTGAATTTCAAGTTTTGGTGTTACTATTCACTTCATTAGTCAACCAAAATTTTGACTTTTGCATAGACAATAGGTACATTGGTTTTAATACTCTCAACATACCACATTTTGCATTCAAAATTTGTTGGTATTGGTTGCCCATACCATTTCTAAGCTTAATGCTAATTCAGTAGAAATTTCAGTTTTCTTGCTTCATTTTTACTGTTCTATTAGTCATTTTTGAAGTGGGAATTTGGCAAAATGATCAACATGAAAGTTGTTCCTTATTTTGTCTAGTTGAATATCCTTTTTTGAATCACTCCATTTGGAGTTTTGTAGCTCAAGTTATGGTCCAAAAACCACAACTGGCGGGATTAAAATTTATTTGGGCTGAACATATCTACAGTGCAGTGAACAGTGACTGCAACTCACTTGTTGGATAGGTTCTGGTCATAATTTGAGGTAGGTTTCTTCATGAAAGTTGTTGGTCTATATCTTAGCTTGTTGTTGGTAAAATTTCAGGTCAATTGGACCTTTCTACATTGAGTTATGGCCAAATGAACAATCACTATTTATTTGGTCATTCAACAGAATCAGACTGCAGGTCACCGACTGCAACTCACTTGTTGGAAAGGTTCTGGTCATAATTTGGGGTAAATTTCTTCATGAAAGTTGTTGGTATATATCTTAGCTTGTTGCTGGTAAAATTTCAGGTCAATTGGACCTTTCTACATTGAGTTATGGCCAAATGAACAATCACTGTTTATTTGGTCATTCTGCAGAAACAGACTGCAGGTCACCCGGATTTGGGCAAGCTTTTGGTCCACTTTGTTTGGTTTTATGGGTATGGTTTCTTCACCAAAGTTGTGCCATTATGTGTCTAGTTTCATGTCCAATTAGCCTTGCACCAATTGAACATCTAAAATTCAAGTTATGGCTGTCCAAACCTACTGGACTCAAGTCCAATTCTGCAGGTCACTCCATTCTGCAGGTCCCTTTCATGGCAGCCACACCAAACCCAATCCCATCACTCAACACACTTCATTTTTTATTTAAACAGAACTAAATGGTCACTAATTGACCATTAAAACCTATTTTCATTATCACATGGTCAAAATCCTATTTTTATACCCAAACCCTAACCTTAACTTCTCAAATCATGCATTTAACTTGCATTTCATCAATCCACTTAGTAAATACATGTTGTGGGCAGCCATAATAGTCTTTTAACTTCATTAAACTCAATCCAATCAAACTCTAACCATGGCTGCCCAAAATCTAAGGTTTCCATCCAAATGGTATTCAATAATTTTTCTTTGCAATTCACACTTATTCAAGTCCCTAAACATGTATTCAAAGTAAAAATTTAGGGTTAGGTCACTAACCTTAAAGGAGTGAGCTTTCCTATTTGCTAAAGTTCTTCCTTTCCTTTTCTTTTTACTCCCAAAAGGATCACTAAGATGATAGAAAAATTTTTTGTGTTGGGAAATTTAGGTTTTAATGGATGGAAACCCAAGAAATCAAGCTTGGTAAAGCTTGGTTATGGAGGGCAAAGGGGGAGGCAAGGAAGGAGAGAAGAAGAGCAGATGGTGGTTCACAACTTTTGGACTTCTTTTCTTTCTTTTTCTGCCAATTAAGTCTTTTTAAATACCTTGGTGCCATGTGTCAACACTTGATTGGGTTGGAGACTTTTAATGACATCATTATGATGTCATAATTTCAATTTCTTCCATTTTTCCATCCTTTTTTTGTCTAATTAATTTCAATTAAATTTTTAACAACATTTAATCATATTTTATGTTATATAAATTATTTATTTAACTGAACAAGTTGGCCCAAAAATCATCTCTGAAGACGAAATGACCAAAATGTCCTCCGTTTGGCTTAACGGGCCAAAATTGTCTTTACCGATTGAAAATTTTTTCTAAGAATTTTCTTGGTATTCTAATGCCATAAGAACCTCAATAACCCTTCTCTGGAGTCTCAAAAATTATTTTATAATTTTTCCCCCAAGTCTAGGGCTCCTGGTTGCGAGAACCGCAACTTCTCACTAGGTTACCCATCGCTAGGGCACCGGCTCATTTAACTTGGTTGTATTTTATTTTTAAATTTTTTCCTAAATTTTTCTTATTAATATTTGAGTTACTTATGGTTCCTCACTTTAGTTTAAATTTTTTTTTTCCGAACGTTCTAGCTGTCCGGACCGACACTGGTCACCAGAACAGTAGACTGTACGGATTAGCTAAAATGAAGATGTTACAACTCTTCCCCTCTAAGAAAAATTTCATCCTTGAAATTTACCTGATGCAAACAGTAGAGGGAATTGTTGCCTCATCGTCTCTTCACTTTCCCAAGTTGCCTCTTCAATGTTGTGGTGCCTCAAAAGCAATTTCACCAGTGGAATTTGTTTATTTCTCAGTTCCTTCACTTCTCGAGCTAGGATCCGTATAGGTTCCTTTTCATATGTCAAATCCGGTTGTACTTCAATTTCTTCCATGGAGATGACATGTGAAGGGTCTGAGCGGTATCTTCTGAGCATGGACACGTGGAACACATTGTGGATCTTGTCCAGCTCTGGTGGTAAAGCTAGCCTGTAGGCTACTAGTCCCACACGTTCAATGACTTCATATGGGCCAATAAACCTAGGGCTCAACTTACCTTTTCTTCCGAACCTCAATATTTTCTTCCATGGTGAGACTTTGAGAAATACTTTATCACCAACTGCATACTCTATCTCTTTTCTCTTCAGGTCGGCATAAGACTTCTGTCTATCGGAGGCAACCTTCAAGTTAGCTTTGATTATCTTCACTTTTTCCTCAGTTTGTTTCACTAGGTCTGGTCCTACCAGTTTATCTTCGCCCAATTCAGTCCAACACACTGGGGTTCTATATTTCCTCCCATACAGTGCTTCATACGGAGCCATTTGAATGCTAGCTTGGTAGCTATTGTTGTATGCGAATTCTGCCAGTGGGAGGTATCTATCCCAACTTCCCTCAAACTCAATGACACAACTCCTCAGCATATCCTCAAGGACCTGACATATATTTCATGTTATTATTATCATTTCAGTTCAATATTTGAATTAGTTCAATTGGTTTCAGTTGTTTACCTGGATTACTCTTTCTGATTGCCCATCCGTTTGAGGATGAAAAGCTGTGCTGAAGTGGAGTTGTGTACCCAAGGATTCATGCAACTTCTTCCAGAATCTTGATGTAAACCTTGGGTCTCGGTCAGATATGATAGAAAGTGGGATTCCATGCAGCTAACTATCTCACTGATATACAATTCTGTTAGCTTCTCCAGTGAGTAATCAGTCCTAACTGGCAGAAAATGTGCTGACTTCATCAATCTATCCACTATCACCCATACTGCATCATGCTTCCTTTGGGTGAGGGGTAGACTACTAACAAAATCCATAGTGACCCGGTCCCATTTCCATTCAGGTATGTTTATAGGCTGTCACAAACCCAATGGAACTTGATGTTCTGCCTTAACTTGCTGACATGTCAAGCATTTAGTCACATAGTCAGCTATATCCCTCTTCATACCAGGCCACCAATAATGAGGCTTCAAATCATTATACATTTTTGTGCTCCCCAGGTGCATAGCATAAACACTCGTGTGTGCTTCTTTCAGAATACTAGTCTTTAGTTCCCCATCATCTGGTACACACACTCTTCCTCTGTAGTATAGACAACCATCTGCTTTCACCTCATATTCAGTTTCCTTCCCCTCAGGAATTTTAGCCATAATTGCCATTAGTTTTTCATCTGCCTTCTGCCCATCTTGTATTTGCTGTAGTAGGGTTGGCCTCACTTGCAACTCAGCCAAAATAGCTCCATCTTTAGCTAAGGACAGACAGGCATTGAGTGATCTTAAAGCTGTGATGGACTTTCTGCTTAAAGCATCAGCAACTACATTTGCCTTCCCAGGATGATAATCTATCACACAATCATAGTCCTTTAGGAACTCAATCCATCACCTCTGTCTAAGATTGAGCTCCTTCTGGGTTGGCAAATATTTTAGACTCTAGTAGTCGGTATAGATGTAGCATTTTTCACCATATAAATAATGCCTCCATATCTTCAGTGCGAAGATAATCACTGCTAACTCCAAGTCATGAGTAGGGTAGTTCTGTTCATGTGGCCTTAACTGCCTGGAAGCATAGGCGACCACTTTTCCCTCTTGCATCAATACACACCCTAGCCCATTATGTGAAGCATCACTGTAGTCCACAAAGTCCTTTCCCGACACTAGCTGTGTTAACACTGGTGCATTTGTCAATATAGCCTTTAATCTCTCAAAACTAGCCTGAGATTTGTCATTCCAGTTAAATCTGACATTCTTGTGTAACAACTTGGTCATTGGAGCAGCTATTAAGGAAAATCCCTTCACAAATCTTCTGTAATACCCAGCTAGCCCCAAGAAACTTCTGACCTCAATTGTATTTCTGGGAGGCTTCCATTCCATCACTGCTTCTATCTTTTTGGGATTCACTCTAATCCCCTCTGCTGATACTATGTGTCCAAGGAAAGAGATTTCACTCATCCAGAAGTCACACTTGGACAACTTAGCATACAGCTTCTTTTCTCGCAGGGTTTGCAGAACAATCCTCAAATGTTCATCATGTTCTTCCCTGGTCATGGAATACACCAGAATATCATCAATAAATACCACTACGAACCGATCTAAGTATGGATGGAAGATACGGTTCATAAGGTCCATAAATGCTACTGGTGCATTTGTTAACCCAAACGGCATCACTAGAAATTCATAGTGCCCATACCGGGTTTTGAATGCAGTTTTTGACACATCCGCATCCTTTACTCTCAACTGATGATACCCTGATCTGAGGTCAATTTTTGAAAATATACCGGCTCCCTTCAACTGATCAAATAGATCGTCAATTCTGGGCAATGGATATTTATTCTTCACAGTTACTTTATTCAACTGCCGGTAATCAATACACAATCTCAAAGTTCCATCCTTTTTCTTCACAAACAGCACCGGAGCTCCCCATGGTAACACACTGGGGCGTATGAACCCCTTATCAAGAAACTCTTGCAACTGAGTTTTCAACTCCCTCAATTTAGTGGGTGCCATCCTATAAGGAGCAATGGAAATGGGTGCTGTACCCGGCATTACCTCAATAGCAAACTCGACTTCCTTTTCTAGTGGTAAACCAGGCAACTCTTCAGGAAATACATCTGGGAAGTCTCTTACTGTGGGTATATCATTCAGGTTTGGCTTAGCTTGCCTAGTATCAACCACGTGTGCTAGGTAAGTTTCACAGCCTTTTCTCATCATTCTTCTTGCAACTGTAGCTGAGATAACATTAAACAGGAAATCTGTCCTTTCACCCACAATAGTGATCTCATTACCCTCAGAAATTTTCAGAGAAATTCTCTTCAATTTACAATCAACTATTGCCTAATGACGTGACAATCAGTCCATTCCCAAAATCACGTCAAACTCGTGGAAAGGGCAATTTAATTAGGTCTGCCGAGAATTCATACCCTTGAATCCTCAATGGGCAACCTTTATACACCTTATTCACTATCACACTGTGGCCTAGTGGATTTGTGACCAGAATGACTTGATCACTCTCCTCTACTGGAACTCCCCTCTCTATGGGTAGTTTGATGCAAATGTAGGAATGAGTGGATCCTGGATCCACCAATGCATGTACAGAAGTGTTGCAGAGGGAAAACGTACCCCTGATGACATCCGGGGCATCTCGCTCCTCCTGAGCTCTGATGGCATAAGCCCTGGCTGGTATTTTAGTGTCTGGCCTCTCAGTTGACTCGGATGTAGGCCTCAGTGATGGACCAACTGCCTCAGGTTTACCAGGCTTCCTACCTCTTTGTGGTGCTAGAGTAGGTCTGTCAGTTTGTGTTGGAGCAACAGTAGTAGTCCTTTTCGGACAATTCTTGATCTGGTGTTCTGTAGATCCACACCGTAAGCATGCACCGGTCACCTGCCAACATTCCCCCTTGTGCCACTTTTGACAGTACTGACAAGCAGAAGATGCTGGGGCTGGTCCCCTAAACACCGTCCCTGGAGAGCTGCCCATTGATGGTGTGGACTGGCCTCTCCTAGGTGTGAACTGCGGTCTGGGCCCCTGAGACTGGCCCTGACCATGTGGTGGTCCTGAACTTTGAGCAGGAGGACCCTTACTCTTCTTACTGGGAGAAGAAAATGCACTGGACTGACCCAGACCCCTCTTTTGCTGTCTTTCCCTTCTGTTTTGTTCATTGATTCTAACCCTTTCCACTTTTGATGCTGCATCTACCAGTTTAGAAAAATTCGTGATCTCCAGTGCTGTGTCATGACTTTAATGTTGTCATTGAGCCCTTCTTCAAACCGTCTGCACCTCTCTGCCTCTGTAGGGACTATCTCCCTCCCATACCGGCTCAGTCTGACAAACTCACGCTCATACTTAGCCACTGACAACTATCTCTGTCTCAAACTGATAAATTCCCTTCTTCGCTCTTCTAAATACACTTTGCTAATATATTTCTTCCTAAACTTTATGAGGAAATATTCCCAGGTGATCCGTTCAGGTTGCACCTCACTGGTTACTGTGTCCCACCACTGATATGCATCATCCTGAAGTAGGGACACAGCACCCACCAGGTTCTGCTCGGGGGTGCAATTTAGCTGTTTCAGCACTCTGATGGTTCTATCCAACCAATTTTCTGCAGCCATGGGATCATCTTCCCTCTTTCCAAAGAAGTCTACAGCCCCATGTTTTCGTAATTTCTCCAAATGGGACTTCTGTGGTGCTGGTGGAGGTTGTGGTTGTGGTGGTGGAATTGCCCCCATCATTTGTAGGTAGAACTCGGTCATTTGCTGGAATAGAGCAAACTGAGGTTGAGCAGGTACCTCAACTGCTGGTGGAGCAGATTCTCCCCTGCCCCCAGACTCAGCCCTTGGTGGAGCATAACTCTCCACCTCTTCATCAACTGCTCTTTCCGAAGCAGGATCCATATCCTATTCAAAATAAGAAAACAAACAGATCTGCATCAGTGTCACCTCAACACTTACAAATGCAATGCAATGGTATGTACTCTATCTAGGCCCAGAAATGCCTAAACCTGGCTCTGATACAACTAAATGTGACACCCCTTACCCGTCTACAGTGTAGCCGAGCAAGTTATGCCACTCAGTGTGCCGGAGCACCAATTTATGTTTCTATTACAATTTATCCCTTTATAATTCATTTATTTTCAATTTTGATAAATCTGAATTTAACCACAAATTTTATAGAAAATCCAGCAGGGTGCCGGCTGTAAATTGAAAAAACAGTTCTTCTGAACCTGTTTAAAAACACTTCCAAAATAATTTCCAAATCCAAACTCCATTATATATATTCAGGTCAATCTCAAAATCTCAATCTCAATCACGATATTATTTTCAAAACTTTTCTGTTCACTTCATCACTTGAAGCATATTCACAAATAATTCTCAACATTTCATTTATTAACATATATAATGCAGAAAATCTCAATAATATGAAATTTCATATATTTACATTAATACATAATTACAGGAGTTTATAGTTACAATCCAAATTAATAAAAAAATGCCAATATACAAAATACTCCCAAAATCCTATGTCCTACCATATGCACTGCAGGTGTGAGGTGACTCGGGACTCCGGATGCAAATCTGAAGGCTCACCCGGTCTGATGTCTGCTGGGCTCACCAGCTAAGTCTCCAGTACCTGCGCGTGGTGAAAGCGACGTGCTAAGCAATTCTGCTTAGTGGTGAAAATATAAAATAAAATAAAATGAAATAAAATAAAATAAAACAAAGATGCAGAATGTGTGTTTACAATTTTTGGTAGACTTAACTTTTGACATTATTTGCATTATTATTCAATTAAAATTTTGGTAAGGTTCTTTAACATTGCCCGAGTAACCTATATTAATTGACTGGACTGGATAAACGGGTAAACTAGCACTGGGTACTAAGTACCTCGGACCATCACACCATCGGTCACATTGTGTCTCTCGGTATGCAACAGAACAGCTAATAAGCTGTAATAATGATCAGAGTTAAAACCCAAGTATATCAACTCAAATAACATAGCCAAAGGCTATTATTTCACAGAATGGCATGGGAAAGCCATGAAACATAGAATGCCATAAAGCCATATGCAGTACTGCTAACAGAACCCTATTGGCATGCCAAGCTATCCAAACAAATCTTGTTAAGTATACTAGGGCATTTTACACTTTTGAGTTTTACAACTTTTGAATTTCAAGTTTTGGTGTTACTATTCACTTCATTAGTCAACAAAAATTTTGACTTTTGCATAGACAATAGGTACATTGGTTTTAATACTCTCAACATACCACATTTTGCATTCAAAATTTGTTGGTATTGGTTGCCCATACCATTTCTAAGCTTAATGCTAATTCAGCAGAAATTTCAGTTTTCTTGCTTCATTTTTACTGTTCTATTAGTCATTTTTTCAGCGGGAATTTGGCACAATGATAAACATTAAAGTTGTTCCTTATTTTGTCTAGTTGAATTTCCTTTTTTGAATCACTCCATTCGGAGTTTTGTAGCTCAAGTTATGGTCCAAAAACCATAACTGGCCGGATTAAAATTTTTCTGGGCTGAACATATCTACAGTGCAGTGAACAGTGACTGCAACTCACTTTTTGGATAGGTTCTGGTCATAATTTGTGGTAGGTTTCTTCATGAAAGTTGTTGGTCTATATCTTAGCTTGTTGCTGGTAAAATTTCAGGTAAATTGTACCTTTCTACATTGAGTTATGGCCAAATGAACAATAACTATTTATTTGGTCATTCTGCAGAATCAGACTGCAGGTCACCGACTGTAACTCACTTGTTGGATAGGTTCTGGTCATAATTTGGGGTACATTTCTTCATGAAAGTTGTTGGTATATATCTTAGCTTGTTGCTGGTAAACTTTCAGGTCAATTGGACCTTTCTACATTAAGTTATGGCCAAATGAACAATCACTGTTTATTTGGTCATTCTGCAGAAACAGACTGCAGGTCACCCGGATTTGGGCAAACTTTTGGTCCACTTGGTTTGGTTTTATGGGCATGGTTTCTTCACCAAAGTTGTGCCATTATGTGTCTAGTTTCATTTCCAATTAGCCTTGCACCAATTGAACCTCTACAATTCAAGTTATGGCTGTCCAAACCTACTGGACTCAAGTCCAATTCTACAGGTCACTCCATTCTGCACGTCCCTTTCATGGCAGCCACACCAAACCCAATCCCATCACTCAACACACTTCATTTTTAATTTAAACAGAACTAAATGGTCACTAATTGACCATTAAAACCTATTTTCATCATCACATGGTCAAAATCCTATTTTTATACCCAAACCCTAACCCTAACTTCTCAAATCATGCATTTAACTTGCATTTCATCAATCCACTTAGTAAATACATGTTATGGGCAGCCATAATAGTCTTTTAACTTCATTAAACTCAACCCAATCAAACCCTAACCATGGCTGCCCAAAATCTAGGGTTTCCATCCAAATGGTATTCAATAATTTTTCTTTGCAATTCACACTTATTCAAGTCCCTAAACATGTATTCAAAGTAAAAATTTAGGGTTAGGTCACTAACCTTAAAGGAGTGAGCTTTCCAATTTGCTAAAGTTCTTCCTTTCCTTTTCTTTTTGCTCCTAAAAGGATCACTAAGATGATAGAACAATTTTTTGTGTTGGAAAATTTAGGTTTTAATGGATGGAAACCCAAGAAATCAAGCTTGGTAAAGCTTGGTTATTGAGGGCAAAGGGGGAGGCAAGGAAGGAGAGAAGAAGAGCAGATGGTGGTTCACGACTTTTGGACTTCTTTTCTTTCTTTTTCTGCCAATTAAGTCTTTTTAAATACCTTGGTGCCATGTGTCAACGCTTGATTGGGTTGGAGACTTTTAATGACATCATTATGATGTCATGATTTCAATTTCTTCCATTTTTCCATCCTTTTTTTGTCTAATTAATTTCAATTAAATTTTTAACAACATTTAATCATATTTTATGTTATATAAATTATTTATTTAACTAAACAAGTTGGCCCAAAAATCATCTCCAAAGACGAAATGACCAAAATGTCCTCCGTTTGGCTTAACGGGCCAAAATTATTTTTACTAATTGAAAATTTTTTTTAAGTATTTTCTTGGCATTCTAATGCCATAAGAACCTCAATAACCCTTCTCTGGAGTCCCAAAAATTATTTTATAATTTTTCCCTTAGGTCTAGGGCTCCTGGTTGCGAGAACCGCAACTTCTCACTAGGTTACCCATCGCTAGGGCACCGGCTCATTTAACTTGGTTGTATTTTATTTTTAAAATTTTTCCTAAATTTTTCTTATTAATATTTGAGTTACTTATGGTTCCTCACTTTAGTTTAATTTTTTTTTTCCAAACGTTCTAGCTGTCCGAACCGACACTGGTCACCAGAACAGTAGACTGTACGGACTAGCTAAAATGAGGATGTTACATGTCACATTTAGTGGTGTAACAACCAAAGAGAAAAAAAAAATGATGATGGGACTTTTGGTGTGTGACAGTGGAATTCCACTATCACAGCCAGCTTTTTATAAAAAAAAAAAAAAGAAAAAAAAGTTGAAAATCGGGAGGAGGAACCCCCCCCCCCTCCAATTTTCTCTTCTCTCCTCTCCTTCCCTCTCTTCTTCTTCTTTCTTTTTCTGGTGACCGGCCGGCGACCTCCCAAGCGACTCCCCACCCGGCCGGCGACCCTCCGATGATGGCAAGAGCCACCAGAAACGGCGGTAATAGAGGGAGGAGTGAGAGAAAACGTGAGCATAGCGGGCAGCGGCTTTCCAGCGCGATTCCGGCTTCATCCGACGTCCGATGGAGGCGATTCAGGTGGCGTTGCAAAGCTTGTTCCGAGAGCTTTCTTTTGATACCAATTTCGCAGCAAATGGAGGTCGGATGAGTGAGATATGGAGGAGAGAAGTTTCGGGTTTTTCAAGATTTTTCGTCAGATCTAGGACGATCCGACCGTTGGATCGACGATCCGAGACCACATATGGACTGAGGAAGAGGAGAGGAACATGGTGGTATGATCAGATCCGGCAAATGTAGCCGGCGACCAGCGGTCGGCCACCGTGCGCGGTGGTTCCGGCGGTGGCTCTGATAGGCTATGGAGGTGATTCAACTTCCAGAGGCTTTCTCATAAATTTTTGAAATTTTTGAGACACAGATAAACTTCGAGTAAGACAATTTTTATTATTTCTCTGTCTGTGGAGCATAAATACAGTGTTTCTTAAACAGGAAAAAGTGGAGAAAAATTCTAAGAAAAATATATGATGAAAGTAAAATTATTTGGAGATATTCTATGGTGTTTATTGAATTTTTGAGTGATTGTAGAATATTTTTGAAAAATATAGATAGAATTTAGTTAGATTTTTAGCATATGGGCATATAAGATTATTTGAAATTAAGATAATTAAATTTTATATAATTGGTTGAAGCTTGAGGATGGAGGTTTAAATATGTGAATATTTATTAGGTTAAATTAAGAATATGTTAGATGTTGGAAACTTATGGAATCGAGTAAAATTCTTGAATAAAATATTCATGGGTGATTAGAAAATTATAATTCATTTTGCAATAGCCTTATAATATTATTAAAGACCGCGGGGTAAAATTTTAGAATTTTTAGAGCTTGTTTGAGTGGATATATGAGTTGCGAATATAGAAGTGTGTTTTGAGCCCTTTTTCAAGTTGGGTAGGTCCTAGGTATAGGGGAGACTCTGCCGGATTTTCGGCACGACTTAGGACATATTTGGTCTTTTCTTGATTTGTATTGAGTCATTTGTATTAAATAATTGTAATGTAATTGTCAGGTGAGCCGGGACAGCCTTCTTCCTCCACCCAGCCGCCACAGTGACCGTTGTCAAGTCTGTGAGTAAAATATTAATTTTAATTGTAATTTCACTATTACTATATGTTCAAGCATGCCCATGCATCACTTATATGCATATATCTATGTAGATAAACTTTAGGCACGATTTATGTTGCATTCATAACTGTGAAAGTGCCATGTATGTTGTTGTGGTAATTTGGAGCAGTGTGCGTGCGTTGGTGTGCGTGTGATGTGGTGTGGACTATGGATAGGACGGGTAGACACGGCTTGAGATCTTCACTGGGACCCGGTCCTTTGGGGTAGACACGGCTTGAGTTCTTCGCTGGGACCCCGATTTGGTTATTAAGTGGAAGTCCGAGCTGAGTTCTTCGCTGGCACAGTTGGAATTAAGAGAGCTGTATAGGGGATCAGCTCCCATATATATTATGATTGATATTACCGGGTGCGTGAGTGCTCCAAATTAACTTTTTGATGTTATGATGTGAAATTATTGCTGGTGTTGCATTTCACTCTACAGGGTGCATTAGTTTTAGATAGCTATAGAGATTATGGTTAAAATTGATATTTTACTCTCTGAGTCGAACGTTCACTCCTGTTTAATATTTTTTTCAGGCTACAGGAGGATTTTATTGTGGTTAACCTGCTTTTCTCCTTCACAGGTTGTTTATCAATATTTGTGTAATTTTATTTACTCCTAGAATTTCTGCATGTGTTAGAAATTTTAATTGATTCGGGTCTGTAATATAAATTGTTATGTGGACCTGTAAAATTACTATATCCATCTTTGATGGACTGGATGAGGGAGCTGAGCTCCCATTTATTGTTATGTTGATATGAGTATGTGGAGGGTGAGCTGAGCTCCCCAATTGATGATATATTTTGTTTACAGGTCGGGTGAGTCAAAAACTCTCCGTTGAAAGGTCCACTTTATGGCCGGACTCCGTCCGGTTGATTTCTTGATATTGGGCCCAAATGGGCCTTAGAGTTGGGTTAGTGAATAGTTAGGCTTACTATGGGCCTCGGGGGCTTTAGGCTGGCCCAGGTCCTAGTGCCGGTCCGGCCCATAGGTTGGGTCGTGACAAGTGGTATCAGAGCATCGGTTTAGGCGTTTCTGGGCCTAGATAGAGTGCATACCATTGCATTGCATTTATAAGTGTTGAGGTGACGCTGATGCAGATCTGTTTGTTTTCTTATTTTGAATAGGATATGGATCCTGCTTCGCAAAGAGAAGTTGAGGAAGAGGTGGAGAGTCGTGCTCTACCAAGGGTTGAATCTGGGGGCAGGGTAGAATCTACTCCACCAGCAGCTGAGGCACCTGCCCAACCTCAGTTTGCGTTATTTCAGCAAATGACTAAATTCTACTGACAAATGATGGGGGCAATTCCATAGCCACAACCACAGCCACCAGCACCACAAAAATCTCATCTGGAGAAACTGTGAAAGCATGGGGCTGTAGACTTCTTTGGGAAGAGGGAAAGGAAACTTATTATGAGGTGAAAGTAGATGGGTGTCTATACTATAGAGGAAGAGTGTGTGTACCAGATGATGGGGAACAGAAGACTAGTATTCTGAAAGAAGCACACACTAGTGTTTATGCTATGCACCCGGGGAGCACAAAAATGTATAATGATTTGAAGCCTCATTATTGGTGGCCTGGTATGAAGAGGGATATAGCTGACTATGTGACTAAGTGTTTGACATGTTAGCAAGTCAAAGCAGAACATCAAGTTCCATCAGGATTGCTACAGCCTATAAGCATACCTGAATGGAAATGGGACCGGGTCACTATGGATTTTGTTAGTGGTCTACCTTTCACCCAAAGGAAGCATGATGCAGTGTGGGTGATAGTGGATAGATTGACAAAGTCAGCACATTTTCTGCAAGTTAGGACTGACTACTCACTGGAGAAGCTAGCAAAATTGTATATCAGTGAGATAGTTAGACTACATGGAATCCCACTTTCCATCATATCTGACCGAGACCCAAGGTTTACATTGAGATTCTAGAAAAAGTTACAAGAAGCCTTGGGCACACAACTTCGCTTTAGCACTGCTTTTCATCCCCAGATGGTTGGGCAGTCAAAATGAGTAATCCAGGTAAACCCAAGAACTAATTGAATTTTCACAATTAATAAATTGAAATGATAGTAACAATGTGAATTATGTGATAGATCCTGGGGGATATGCTAAGGAGTTGTGTCATTGAGTTTGAGGGGAGTTGGGATAGATACCTCCCACTGGCAGAATTCGCATACAACAATAGCTACACTGTAGACGGGTAAGGGGTGTCACATTTAGCCGAGCAAGTTATGCCACTCAGTGTGCCGGAGCCCCAATTTATGTTTCTATTACAATTTATCCCTTTTAATTCATTTTCAATTTTGATAAATCTGAATTTATCTGCAAATTTTATAGAAAATCCGGCAGAGTGCCGGCTGTAAATTAGAAAAATAGTTCTTCTGAACCTGTTTAAAAACACTTCCAAAATAATTTCCAAATCCGAACTCCATTATACAAATTCAAGTCAATCTCAAAATCTCAATCTCAAATCACAATACTATTTTCAAAACTTTTTTGTTCACTTCATCATTTGAAGCATATTCACAAATAATTCTCAACATTTCATTTATCAACATATATAATGCAGAAAACCTCAATAATATGAAATTTCATATATTTGCATTAATACTTAATTACAGGAGTTTATAGTTACAATCCAAACTAATACAAAATGCCAAAATACAAAATGCTCCCAAAATCCTATGTCCTACCACATGCACTACAGGTGTGAGGTGACTCGAGACTCCGGATGCAAATCTAAATGCTCACCCAGTCTTATGTCTGCTGGGCTCACCAGCTAGGTCTCCAGTACCTGCGCGTGGCAAAAGCGACGCGCTAAGCAATTCTGCTTAGTGGTGACAATATAAAATAAAATAAAATAAAATAAAATAAAATAAAATAATTATGCAAAATGTATGATTTCATTTTTGGGTAGACTTAATTTCTAGTATTAATTGCAGTATTAAAATTGGGTAAGGTTTATTTTCATTGCTCGAGTAACCCATACTAGTTTACTAGACTGGATAAACGGGTAAACTGGCACTGGGTACTAAGTACCTCGAACCATCACACAATCGGTCACATTGTGTCTCCCGGCGTGCAACAGAACAGCTAACAAGCTATAATAATTATCAGGGTCAAAACCCAAGTATATTAACTCAATAACATAGCCAAAGGCTATTATGTCACAGAATGGCATGAGAAAGCCATGAAACACAGAATGGCATGAAGACATATGCAGTACTGCTAACAGAACCCTATTGGCATGCCAAGCTATCCAAACCAATCTTGTTAGGTATACTAGGGTATTTTACACTTTTAAGTTTTACAAATTTTGAATTTCAAGTTTTGGTGTTACCATTCACTTTATTAGTCAACCAAAATATTGACTTTTGTATAAACAATAGGTACATTGGTTTTAATACTCCCAACATACCACATTTTGCATTCAAAATTTGTTGGTATTGGTTGCCAATACCATTTCTAAGCTTAATGTTAATTGAGCAGAATTTTTAGTTTTCATACCTTATTTACTATTCCATTGATCAATTTTGTAGTGGGAATTTGGCAAAATGATTAACATGAAAGTTGTTCCTTATTTTGTTTAGTTGAATTTCCTTTTTTGAATCACTCTATTTAGAGTTTTGTAGCTCAAGTTATGGTCTAAAAACCACAACTAGCCGGATTGAAATTTTTCTGGACTGACCATATCTATAGTGCAGTGAACAGTGACTGCAACTCACTTGTTGGACAGGTTTTGCTCATAATTTGGGTCAGGTTTCTTCATGAAAGTTGTTGGTCTATATCTTAGCTTGTTGCTGGTAAAATTTCAGGTCAATTGGACCATTCTACACTGAGTTATGACCAAATGACCATATACTATTCATTTGGTCATTCTGCAGAAATAGACTGCAGGTCACCCAGATTAGGGCAAGCTTTTGGTCCACTTGGTTTGGTTTTATGGGCATGGTTTCTTCACCAAAGTTGTGCCATTATGTGTCTAGTTTCATGTCCAATTAGCCTTGCACCAATTGAACCTTTACAATTCAAGTTATGGCTGCCCAAACCTGCTGGACTCAAGTCCAATTTTGCAGGTCACTCCAATTTTGCAGGTAACTCTAATGGCAGCTGCACCAACCCAAATCCCATCACTCAACACACTTCATTTTTTATTTAAACAGAACTAAATGGTCACTAATTGACCATTATAACCTATTTTCATCATCACATGGTCAAAGTCCCATTTTTCCACTCCAAACCCTAACTCAAACATTAACACACATGTATTTTCACTTCATTTCATCAATCCACTTAGTAAATACATATTATGGGCAGCCATAATAGTCTTTTAATTTCATTAAACTCAACAAAATTAAACCCTAACCATGTCTACCAAAAATCTAGGGTTTACATACAAATGGTATTCAATAATTTTTTTTCTTTATAATTTACACTCATTCAAAGTTCTTAACATGAATTTAAAGAAAAATTCATGGTTAGGTCACTAACCTTTAGGGAGTGAAGTTTTCCCACTTGCTAGATTTCTTTCTTTCCTTTTCTTTTTGCTCCCAAAAGAATCTCCAAGGTGTAAGAACACTTTTTTGTGTTGCTAGGTTAGGGTTTTGTGGTGTGGAAGCTAGGGAAAATCAAGCTTTAAAAAGCTTGCAAATGGGTAACCATGGTGGATGTTCACGTCAAAGAAGAAAGAAGAGGAAGGAGTTCTGATTTTTCTTTCTTTTTTTCAGCCCATTTGTCTCTTTTATATACCTTAGTGACATGTGTCAACACTTGATTGGGTTGGAGACTTTTAATGACATCCTTATGATGTCATAATTTCAATTTCTTTCATTTTCCCATCCTTTTCTTGTCCAATTAATTTCAATTAAATTTTCAATAATATTTCTTCATATTTTATGTTATATAAATTATTTATTTAACTGGACAAGTTGGCCCAAAAATCATCTCTGAAGACGAAATGACCAAAATGCCCTCTGTTTGGCTTAACGGGCCAAAATTGTCTGTACCGATTGAAAAATTTTTCTATGCATTTTCTTGGCATTCTAATGCCATAAGAACCTCAATGACCCTTCTTTGGGGTCCCAAGAATTATTTTATAATTTTTTCTAAAATTTTTTTAATTAATTATTTGAGTTAATTTTTTTGGTTCCTCACTTTAGTTTAAATATTTTTCCAAATGTTCTAGCTGTCCGGACCGACACTGGTCACCGTAACAGTAGACTGTACGGACTAGCTAAAATGAGGATGTTATAGGTAATTTCTTCTTGTATAAATTTTTAACACAAATTAACTTTATAATCTCTCCTTTTCCCATTTAAGGACCATACAATGAAATGCAAAAGGATATTAATTAATTTCATCTTAAACATTTTCTTAAAGATAAAGAAGGGCTAAAGGATGTAAAACTTTTAAATCTTTTAAACCCTTTAACACTCAAATCTCAAATTGAGGGTTAAGAAAAATGAGTATATAGAGATTAAGTATGCAAATATTCAACATCTATTGGCTTTTATTTATATTTTAAAATAATTCACAAGCAAAATTTAAAGGATTTATGTCTATTTACATTTCACCCTTTGACTCTCTTTAATCAATTTCCATGCAATATATAAGGGCCAAACTAATTAGCACTATTAATTTATATGGACATGATGCTTTCTGGGTAATAAAACGAAAAGAGAGAATTTCAAAAAAGTACCCTGAAATTTAGTTTTTTTTTTTAATCTTAGGGTAAAAATTTTCAGTTTCATCTAAAGATATCGGATAGATTATATAGACGATACTTTAACTTAGGAGTATGTAACAATAAAGTATATAAATTTCAATTTATAATACAAAACTCTATAATTTTTAATTTAAGTAATATAAAATCTCCTTAGACTTTTAGTATCTGATTTTTATGCTATTTATGTTGACATGACATTTATTAAATTGAAAATTATATTTTCAAGGATTGATAGCTTTAGATAAACAAGTAACCATACTGATCAAATGTTAATTTATGCAATTTAAATTGTCAAGGCTATGGATAAATAAAGAATAAAATTATATTTTTTTTCAATAAATACTAAATTAACAGAAAAAAAATATAATTTTTAATTTGATAAGTACTATTTCAATAAAAATAATCTAAAAATTAACTATTGAATTTTCCAAATGGTGTCACATACCCCTAATATTGTCTACATAATTTAACCAAAAGATATCTTGAAGCATTATACTATTAGAATATCTCGATACCATTAACGAGGTGTTGGCATGGCACTCTCACATGTGCCAACAATCAACTTACATTGCCATGCTAGCATTCAATATCTTGCAATGGACTGCATAACTCCGCAATTACAAGTATAACTATGTCACCTACCTTCTAATCTGCAAAACCCTAATGGTAGGTGGGTCAAACTGAGAAATATGAGGGTGAGAGATAAGGGAAAAGTTTGATTTGAGTGTGAGAGATAAGGGAGAGAGAGAAATAGGTAAAGATAAAAACGATATCGTTTTGGCCTCTATTTGTTTGAACTTTCTAATTAACCGTTAGTATGTTTCATGGATAATTTCATCAAAAAATGACTAGACGAAAAAAATTGCAATGAATTTCAAAGTTTAAGAGGACAATTAATAAAATTAAAAATACATAACATTAAAAAAAATGTTTTAAGTTTAAGATTTTGCGGTTACTTTTGTTCTATAGGTCTTGTGGTTTCTATCATGATAATTCGTTATCTATTGAATTGTATTATTAGTTATTTAATTATGAAATTAAAATGTCATAAAAAATTACAAATCTTGAAATATAAAAATACAAAACCATACAATAACTTTATATTTAAAAAGAAGCAATTGGACAGAAAATACTAAACATGTTCATCAATTAATAATTTTATTCTAACATTTCAATTTTGATTTTGATATTCTAATATTTAATTTGAATGCAATTGTATCTAATTTCTAAAATCAAATTTGTAATTGGACATAATAGCTAAACTTTTACAATAATTTACATTATAACCAAACCTTCTAATTTTGGATAAAATTAATTCTAACTTTTGAGATTGGGTGCAATTATAGCTAAAGCCTAAAATAGATTTGGAGAAATTTAAATTTTGTCCACCAAATTTATAATTATGTTGACTAAATGCTTTAAACTTACAATTATGATAACCAAATGACATAAAAAGATTTTGTACTTTAGTAATTAAATTTATTGATTGTTTTAAAAATTATAACCACATCAATAAAAAAAAAATTTAGCTCATTTAAAATATATATAGATAGATTTTTATGAATTTAGGTAATAAAATTTAAATTTTACGGTGTTTGGTTACCATAATTGAAGTTTATTGGATTAAATTTCTTTGAATCAATTTTGGCATTTGGCTATAATTCTCAAAGGTTTAGATTTATGATCTAAAATTGGAATGTAAGGATATAACTACAAATTACCACAAACGTTTGGCTTTTATTTGCAATTTCAAATTTGATTTTAGAAATTGGCTACAATTGCACCCAATGTTAAACGTTAGGATACCAAAACCAAAATTAAAATGTTAGTGATAGTTGCTTAAAATATCATATGTTTATCATTGCATACTTAGTTTTTTATGTTTTTTTCTTGTTCAATTACTTGCTTAATGCTTTTTTTGTTTTATGTTATTAGGTGTTTTTAAGAGCATAAAAGAGCTTATAAAGTATAAAGAGGTAAATTGAGTACAAAAGGAAGCAAAGGGCATATCCAACACAATTAGGCGTATGAAACGACAATTTTGATAAGGACTTAGTCAATGATAAAACAAGCTTAGAGGAGTCTTATTCATGGTATTTGGAGGCTAATGGTAAAAAACAAAAAAATTTGGATACCAAACCATGTTGGGAAAAAATAGAACTTCTATGAAGAGCTTTGTTGGAGCTTGTATGCGATCCACTACCTATAGTTTGAATTTGAACTTATGAGATTCTACCTTATTTGATATATTTTGAGGTGTATTAAGAAAAATGAGTGCAATTGGGCCAAATTATATTATGGGTCACTTATTGAGTGTGTTTGGTCTCTTTATGTTCAGTTATGTGGGCTAGGAGTTAGGGCATTATTTGTGGGATTTAATTATTTTATTTAGGGGTTAAAATAAATAAAATATCGGTAGTGGTTCCCTTGGGTCATGCAACATGGCAAAATGGTATAAAGAGAGTTAGTTTTACTTGTTTTCCTATTTTGACTAGGATTTTAGAGAAAGAGAATCAAAGTCATAGTGTAACTAGGACTTCTAAATCAAATCCAGATCTAATTTTCACCTTTTTTTCCCTATAAAATGGGTCCAAAATACAAATTTCTATTCTTTTCCTCTCCTTTTCTCAAGGTAGCCGAATTCCCTCTTTGTACATCCAAGAAGATTCAATTGGCTTGATCTAGTTGTAGTGATTTTTCCTCTATTCCTTTGGCTTGTAAAGCATGTTTACATTCCTTTGAAATACTTGGCAACATTATCAACATCATCAATATGAAGTTGTTCGAATTACATCATAAGGGGGCATCATGTTTTTCTCTCTTCTTTTGTTAATTTGTTTATGTTTAATATTTTTAGTTATGTATGAATATTTTTGTAATTCAATAGGGATATAGTTGAAACCATTGGACATATTATCATGAGACTTTGATTTATGTTTAATAAAATCCAAATTTGTTTTATTAAGTATCACTTATCTTTTAGTTTATTTTATAAATGTTGTGTAATACCCCTATACCAAATAGTCTATACATTCTACTGTTCCAATGACCAGTGTCTGTCCGGACAGTCAGGATGTCTAGAACTATATCTTTGTAATTTGAAAAGCCATAAATAAAAATTAATAGAAATCATATGAAGGTGAAATGGAAATAAGAAAAACAAAGCATAATCGGTTAAATGAGCTGAGGTCCCAGCGATGGGTGATAGAACCGAGAAGTGACAGCGAACTCAGTTACTACCCTAAATTTGTGTAGGACCCTATGACACCCCAGGCCTAGGGATAATTGCAAAACTAGTGGTAATGTGAAAATCACATAAAAGAATAGAGAACAAGTTCAAATAATTGAATTAGAGTTCAAGAAGTAATCTGGTGCTATTGGAAAAATTGGTCAGACCCGATAAGGGGCATTTTGGTCAATTCACCCTTAGAGGTGACTCTTGGCCTAAATGTCCATTAAAATATAAGAAATTAAAATATTGAAAAATAGATAAAAAGTAAAGAGGTATAGTGGAAGAAGAGAAAAAGAAAAGAGAAATTCAATTTTTAAAGTAATTATGACATCATCATGAGGTGAGCATAATCTAATTAATTTATAATTTTAATTTATGAAAATTTGTGGATAATTATATATGTATAAAGACAAAATTAAAAGAAAAAAATTCATTTTCTTCCTCCCATATTCAGCCGTCCCTCTCTCTCTCCATTTCTCTCAAACATCCACCATTGATGAGTAAGTGAAGCTTACAAAACCATAATTTTACTTCATAATTCCCATAATTCCCAACACCAATTCTTGAAATTACACCTTGGGTTGAAGATTGAAAGTGAAAGAAAGGAAAAATTTAAAGATTTTAAGAAGATTGGAAAGCTTCCTCAGAGGTAAGTGTTTTATAAGTTTAAATTAATTACACATGCAAGGAATAGAGGTTGAATATGGGGAGAATTATGGGGAAAACATGAAAATCATGTATGTTTGGGGAGAGATGAAATTCAGCCAGCCAATTGAAATTAGAGTTTTGATGTGTTTTAAATAAATTAAGCATGAAATTGAACTTATATGAAGTGGTGTTCATGATTTGGGATGTTAAGTTTGCATGATTTTGCATGAAAGGTGAAAAAGAGAATTAGGGTTTTGAAAAGTGTTGACCAATTGATGTTATGATGTTTAATTTTGATCATTTAGTGTGTTTATAAGTATAAATTGATGAATGGAATTGAGATAAGTGAGTAATGTTGAGATGTTGAATTTTAGACCAATGAGTCCAGCAGAGTTAAATGGCCATAAGCAGAATTGTGTTACTCCAATTGGTGTGAGGCCAATTGGAGATGAAACTAGAGTCATAATGTCACATTTTTTATGAAGAAACCTTGCCCTAAAACTGACTCCAAGTTGACCTAAAATTGGCTTGAATCCGGAATAGGTAGTCTGATTCTGGGCAAAATGACCAAATGAACAATACATGTTCAAATGGCCATAACTTTGTGTAGAGAGGTTCAAATGACCTCATTTTTGAACCCATGGAAAGCTTAGATATAGTAGAACAACTTTTATGAAGAACAAATACCCAAATTCTTACCATAACCTAATCAAATTGCTAACCAAAGTTAGCTCACCAAAACTGCCAGAACCAGAATTTGCCCAGAAATTTTGGACATGGACTAATCCGACCAGTTATGGTAAAAATGCCATAATTTGAGCTACAAAACTCCAAATGGAGTGATTAACAAAGGGAATTAAAGTAGAGACATTAAGGAACAACTTTAATAAAGAATGTTTAGCCAAATTTTCACTGTAGATTGGTCTAATAGAATAGTAAATATTAGTAACAAAAACTGAAAATTTGAAATTTACTTTTAGGAAGACTTGAATTGTAATTAGCAACTAATGCCAACAAATTTATTACCCAAAATGTGGTATTAGTATGAGATTAGAAATGGTATACCTATTAATTATGAAATAGTCAAAATTTTGCATGAATAGTAGTGTAAATAGTAATCACAATAACATCAAATGCAAAGAACCCAACCTTATGAGACTTTATAAGTAAATTAAGTATGCAAAATTCAATTATCAGATTAATTATTAGAAATGATTTGGATGGGTATCGAAATACTTTAATTATGTGTTTCAGTTGGAAATGAGTCATCCAAGGAAGGAGGAAAAGTTGGATCAAGTCAAGACTAGTTAAAGAGGTTTGTGCACAACAACCACTACTAATTTGTTTTCAAATTTAATTTTTGTTTTGAATGAATTGTATGAATGATTTATAACCTTTGTCACATTGAAAATCCTAATTGAGAAATTATGTATTGCTAGCCCAATTTTGGGTAATTGTTTGAATGGAAAATGATTGTGAATTGACAAATGTATTTGATGAATGAAAAATTATTAAAATGGTTTGAAACCACAGTTGACATGACTATGTGTTTTAAATTCCTCACTAGCCTGCCTAGTGGGACGAATTGGATTTGAATTCCCTCTCTGGCTGAAGTATTGAGGTGTGTGCCAGTTGAGGGCGAATTAAATGAGTACTCATATATATGTGCTAGCTAGCCTTTGCATTCCCCATTAGCCTTTGGTTATTGGGACGAATTGGATAATCGTGTCATGATCTAAACTGTGTGACTTTTCAGAAGTTATTATTTTATGATTGATGGAATAAAATTTGTTTTTATTAAGTGATTCTCTGGCTTTAGAAATAAAGCATGATTTTGCATGTGTTAACATTTCAATTGATTTAGCTTGGAAAATTGTGATTTATATTGATGTGTAAAATATTATTTTTTTTAGTTGTACACCACTGAGTCTTTGGCTCAGTGATAGCTTATTTATGCTGTCGCAGGTAAAGAAGCAGATAAAGTAGCAGAGTAAGCTGCTTGTGACGAGGAGTGATCATTATTTTGGAGTCATTACCGGGTATATAGATTATACCCTTGTAAATTTTCTTTTAATGTGTATGTATCTGTATGTATGTACAGAATTTTATTTTTGATCAGTGTAAATATTTGTAATGTAAACCTGTTATTTCTTATTAATGAAATGCTTAAGTTCTTTTTGAATTTTTCAAATAATGAATTGCTACCTCTAATTGAGTTAATGAGATTGAATTGTGTTGAAATTATTAGAGTTGTGGTTAAGACATATATTGGGAGTGTTTTTAATAGGTTTTAAAGAATTGTTTTCTCAATTTGTAGACAGAACTTTGTCAAAATTTCTATAAAAATCCCAGAAATTCCGAAAAGATAAAAAATTGTCGTTATGATATAAACCCCAATAAAAAGTTTTTAATGGTTATTTATCATTTCTTTTCACTTTAAAAGGGATTGAAATTGTTTAAAATCCCTTGTAATATATTTAATGGATTATCGGTAGGTGAAGTTTGATAATTCATTGGATATATTACAGGATCATGTCATGCCTTATGTAGGGATAAGGTATGACATGTTGAATGCATGTTTAGTTATGATGACCAACTAATTAATTGTGCACAAAAGCATATTGCTAAGCTGAGATAATTGAGTATGTAATAGCTTGAATGATCTTGCTATAAGTAACATATAATTTTGTATGTCATTATAAATATGAGTGTTTTGGTTGAATGAATCGTGTTGAATAAGTTTGTTACCTTGGATTTGGATGTCTTTCTAATGAAATGCTACCATTAAACTTAATATCAAGCTACACTAGTCTTAGGTTGAGTGTGATGGTATGGGACTTATTGTAGAGCGTTTAGTGGTTAATCTAATATGTAAGGAAAAATAAGGAAGTTATTAAGTTCTATAACCAATTCACTCAATCAAATGAATTTACATCTTTAGTCAATGATTGATACATATTAAATGGTGGATACACCCTCTCCACTTAATTTATTTCAATTTGGTAATGTTTAATAGTCATTAAGTTAATTAGCCTTAGTTTACATTATAGCATTCTTAGTGTTAAATTTAGGTAGATATAGTGATTACAATTGAAAAGCCCCTTTCATTACTTTGCAAATTTGGTTTAGTTAGTTAGGTGTTTATTGTGCTTGTGTAACACCCTCCTCCCTGTAGCAACTCCATACATTCTACTGTTCCGGTGACCAGTGTTGGTCCGGACAGTTAGAACATCCGGAAAAATATTTAAACTAAAGTGAGGAACCATAATTAACTCAAATATTAATAATAAAAATTTAGAAAAAATTTTAAAAATAAAATACAACCAAGTTAAATGAGCCGGTGCCCTAGCAATGGGTAACCTAGTGGGAAGTTGCGGTTCTCGCAACTAGGAGCCCTAGACCCGGGGGAAAATTCATAAAATAATTTTTGAGACTCCAAAGAAGGGTCATTGAGGTTCCTATAGCATTAGAATGCCAAGAAAATGTTTAGAAAAATTTTTTAATCGGTACAGACAATTTTAGTCTGTTAAGCCAAACGGAGGGCATTTTGGTCATTTTGTCTTCAGAGATGATTTTTGACCGACTTGTCTAGTTAAGTAAATAATTATTATGACATAAAATGTGAATAAATATTGTTAAAAATTGAATTGAAATTGAGTATAAAAGAAAAAGAAAAAAAAATGGAATAAATGGGAATTTTGACATCATTATGATGTCATTAAAACCCCAATGGCCAATCACATTGTGACACCTATCTATAAACCTAATTAAAAGAGTGAAATGGGCAGAAAAATTAACCAAATTTTCTGTCTTTCCTTATCTCCTACCAACGGAAACCATTCCCAAACCCTTTCCACCATTAAAGCTCCCTTAAGCTTCATTTCCCACTTCAATTCACCTCAAAACCTTATCCTCCCTTCACTAAAAATTATACCCACACCAAGGAGAAGTGTTTGGCAGCCAAGAAAGAGTAAGAAAGTAAAGAAAAATTAAAGTCTTGGTTGGCTTGGATTTGAGCTACAAGAGGTTAGTGCTTATTTATGCATATTTCTCTCTTTATTCCATGTTAGGGACTTAAAATGAGTATGAAATTGTAAGTCAAATGAAATAAAACTTATGTGTATGTACACCATGGAATTTGGCAGCCCAAAGGAAGGGATAATGTTGATGGTTTTGATGGATTTAAAATGGCTTAGAAATGGTGTTGATGTGTAGACATAAATTTGAAATGGATTAGTATGCCTAATTGACATGTATTGTGTGAACCTTGAATTTGAGCTAGGGTTTGGACACAAAAACTTGGATCTTATTCATGTGTCGGTGAATGAAAGTTTAAATGGTCAATTAGTGACCATTTGGCTGTATATGATGAAGAATTGAAGTGAGTTGTAGCTTGTGAATTGAGTTTGGCTAAGCTGCCTTGTGTGACCAGCAGGTCTGGATGTGAGTCCAGCCTGTTTGGACAGCTATAACTTGGGTTTTATAAGTTAAATTGGTGAAATACCAATTTGATATGAAACTAGACACATAATGGCACAACTTTGGTGAAGAGACCATGTCCAGAAAACCAAATCAAGTTGACCAAAAGCTTGCCCTAATCCGAGTGACCTGCATTCTGCCTGGGCAAAATGACCAAATGAATAGTGTTTGGTCATTTAGCCATAACTCAGTGTAGAAAGGTCCAATTGACCTGAAATTTTACCAGCAATAAGCTGAGATATAGAACAACAACTTTCATAAAGAAACCTAACCCAAATTATGACCAGAATATATTCAAAAAGTGAGTTGCAATCATTGTTCCTAACACTATAGATTTGGTCAATCCATAAATTCTGGAAAAATTTCAATCCGGCCAGTTGTGGTTTTTGGGCCATAACTTGAGCTGCAAAACTCCAAATGGAGTGATTCGAAAAAGAAAATTCAACTAGAAAAAATAAGAAACAACTTTCATGTTGATCATTTTGCCAAATTCCCACTGCAAAAATGACCAATAGAACAGTAAAGACAATGCATGAAAACTAAAAATTCTGCACAATTAACATTAAGCTTAGAAATGGTATTGGCAACCAATACCAACAAATTTTGAATGCAAAATGTGGTATGTTGGGAGTATTAAAACCAATGTACCTATTGTCTATGCAAAAGTCAACATTTTAGTTGACTAACGAAATGAATAGTAACATTCAAACTTGAAATTCAAATTTTGTAAAATTTAAAAGTGTAATATGCCCTAGTATACCTAACAAGATTGGTTTGGATAGCTTGGCATACCAATAGGGTTCAGTTAGCAATACTGCACATGGCATTATGCCATTCCGTGATTTTATGGCTTTTAGCCATTTTGACATTGTGTTGATACTTGGCCTTGTGCCTAATGTTTATTACAGCTCATTAGCTGTTCTGTTGCACACCGGGAGATACATATGTGACCGATGGTGTGACAGCCCGAGGTACTTGATACCCAGTGCCAGTCTACCCATTTATCTAGTCCAGTCATCCAGTATAGGTTACTTGGGCAACTAAAAATGGAAGTGGATAAATTTAATGAAATTATGAATATAACAAATACAAAATAAATAAGATTACCAATAATGATCGAAAAATTGTCTGCATAAGACATCAGAATATGCACTGCATATTTATTTTCTATTATTTCTTTTTATTTTATTATTGGCACCACTAAGCATTATTGCTTAGCGAGTTGCTTTTTGCCACGCATAGGTTCTGGAGAGAGCGACCGAGAGCCCAATAGACCACAGACTGGGTGAGACCATCTGCAGCTCTGTATAGTGTCCGTGTCACCTCACCGTCTTCAGTGCATTGGTAGGGCACTAGGTTTCATTTTGGTATTATGTAATAAAACTTTTATTTTTTTTTTCATGTATAATTAAGACTTATGTAATGTATTTTGATATTAATGTAAACAGTGGAAATTGTGTTTATGAATGAAACATTGAGTATTTATTTATGACTTGTATATGAATATTATGTGAAATGAATGAATGAGAAATGGAAATATTGTTGAAAAATATTGAGACATTGTTGATGAAATGAAGTTTGGGAATAATAGAAATTTTTGGAAGTGCTTTTCACAGGTTCCGAAGAACTGTTTTATTCATTTTTAGCCGGCACTCTACCGGATTTTCTATAAAATTTGCAAAACCTCAAATAAATTTAATTTCAATAAATGACTTAAATGAATTATATTTCACAAATTGTTCTTCATAACTTTGAAAAAAATAAACAGGAAGGATAAAAATGATTGAAATAAAATAGGGTATTCCGGTACACTGTGTGACTTATCTTACTCGGCCATATTGTAGATGGGTAAGGGGTATCATAGCTTGTTAGGTTGATTTAGTTCAATTAATTCCTGTTTGAGTGTGTTAGTGTGTGTAATTCGTGTGGTGCAATTAGGCTTTGTAGCATTTGCATTGTTTAAGTGTCTAGGTTCCTTTTGTTTATTTGTGTCTAAAATCTATTCTCTTGTTTGCATTTACTCATTTTCTATGCGATCAACCTCTACTTATCCTTATACAAGTAGTTTAGGAAGAGTATTTTAATTAGCGCATTCGATACACATCGGTTAAGATAAAATTGCAAATTGACGAAAAGTTATAGTTTTTTTTTTTTTTTTTGGTCCAATTGGCCTAAAAAAAATGTTGTGAGAAAAGCTCTAAATCATAGGCTATATAGGGAACACGGGTCCCATTTGAAATATATTCTAATATTTTGCTATACTAGGACACATAGTGATATAATCAAGATTATCTAATTACTTTTATGATAAATTATAATTGTAACATCCTGAACTTTAGAGCTATGAATAGTACCATTTTCAGTGAATGAATAGTACTATTCAAGGCCAGTTTGAGAACTAAGAATGAAATGAAAATACATTGAAATAAGTAGAATAAAAATTAAAGTGACCATCGGATTATGGACTTAAACGTCATTATTGAAAAAGATAGACTATAACCCGATGAAGGACATTTTGGTCAATTCACTCTAAGAGTTGACTTTTGACCTAAATATCAATTAAAATAAGAGAGATTAAAATATTGAAAATGAATTAAAAATATGAAGAGGTCTATGGAAAAATGAAAGGGATACATAAGGAATTTAATAATTTATTGAAATTATAATAATTATATTTATAATTTATAACAAATTAAAATTAGAAACACATATATACATAAGACAAACTTAATTAATTCCTTCGTATCATTAAAAATCATCTTCTTCTCTTATCCCTTCCATTGCCGAACCCAAGCTCCCATAACTCTTCCACCATTTTTTATTTTCAAGCTCCATTTTCCTTGCATTTCTTTCATATTTTCCATAACCATCAATACAAAAACTTGCTAATTGATCTTGGAGAAGTGATTAGTAGCAAAAGAAAGCAAAGAAATTGAAGTTTTGACAAGGAGAATAATTGATCAAGTGAGGTTAGTGCCTAATCTTGCTTTCTTTCTTCTTTAATTCTTGAAATTGAGTTGAATTGAGATGGAATTACATGAGAAATGAAAAAGATGATGCATGATTAAGGGTCATGGATTTTCAACTAATGTAGAGAGAATTAGAATTTTGAGGATTTGATGGAATTAAACTTGCCTAGTAGTGTTATTTGATGTGTATACATGAATTATAAGTTGAATTGCATCAGTTGTATGAGATTGGGGAAGATGACCAATAAGGGTTTGGAGAAATTTGGAGTTTTGTGATATGATGTATAATTGATGTGTTTGAGGTCAAATATTGACCAATTGATGTGTATTGATTATGAAATGAAGTTGGTTGGTGAGATGAGTTAATGATTTTGAAGTGCGCTTAATGTGCAGGAATTCTACACCCTTGAGTCCAGTAGGTTTGAATAAGTATAAGTTGAGCCACATAGCTCCAATTGGTGTGAGGCCAATTGGAGATGAAACCTAAGACATAATGCTAGAAATGTCATGAAGGAAGGTTGCCCAGAAACTAACCATAAGTTGCCTTAAATTAGGCTTGAATCCGGAATTGACATTCGGGATCTGGGCAGAATTGACCATATGAACAGTTATTAGAAAAATGAGCATAACTCATTATAGAAAACTCCAATTGACTTGATTCTTAAACCTATAGAAACCTGAGACATAGAAGAACATTTCACATGAGAACTTAGAGCCAAATTATGACCCTAACATAACCAAATTGCTAGACAAAATTAGTCTATAAAACCTGTCCTAGTTCTAGACTAAACCTGAAATCCTGAACATTTTAGGTATCCGACCAGTTGTGGCAAAATTGCCATAACTCAAGCTACAAAATTGCAAATGAGGTAATTCCAAAGCTAAAATTTCCATAAGACATAGAACTAAAACTTTTCTCTTTTAACCAAAACCCAGATCTTAAGACAACTTAGGAAAATTGTTAGAAAAATTTAGAAATGACAATGTTGGAATTTCTGAAATCTAGCAAATTGGCCTCATGACCTCTGATTGGTTATCAGGCTATAACTTTCTTTAAAAACCTCCAATTGAAGTGATTCAAAAATATTTAGAAACCTAAGACAAAGGTCTAAAACTTTATTTTAGGGACCTGAAGCCAATTCTGAGCCTAAGGTGTTTAGATACTAGTTACAAAACTTAGTGAAATCCTGGAAAACAAGAAAAGAGCAGGGTTTAGTACCTGGAACAGCACTTAGTAATTTGACTATAACTAGAGCTACAAAACTTTAAATTGAATGATTCATAAAGAGAATTAAATTTAAAACATAGGGGAACAACTTTCATGAAGAAAGTGAGGCCAAACTGATTTTACATCTTGGCCAAATTGCTAGGGAAAATTAAAACATCAATTATAGAAATTCATGAAACTTTCATAAATGGCTTGAAATGTGATAAGAACTTGACATAAATGGATTAATGATCACATGAACCACATGAATAGGTGATTGGAACTTATGTTCCCACTGTGAATAGTGTACTAATGCTATGAAGCATGAATAACACATTTGATAAAATATTGAGATTTATGAACACATAACGATACAAATATGCCCTTGTATGCCTAGACATTAGTGCATGGGTTGGATCGATTGGCATGCCAATTAGGGACCACAGATGCAGTACTGCCCATGGCTTTCGAGCTTACTTCATGGATGATCATTGATAAATAATGTATGTCTGATATGGTTATTCTTTTGGCTTTATGCCTACCCGCTGGCTTTATGCCTAACATGTTTTACTGGCTTTTATGCCTGCCCGCTGGCTTTATGCCTGACAGATGTATACTTAATAGGCACATGGGGTGTCTAACTAGTATACTCCCTTATATCCAATCTTAATAGTCTGTTATAGGTTACTTGGGCATTGAAAAGGAATAAAAAGATTAAATGTTAAGCAAATGAATGGAAAAGATCCCAATGAGCTAAATTGTTCCTAAAGATCACAAAAAATGTGCAATGACTCCTAGTTAATGAAAATACATTTCTTTGATGATATTACAAACAGGAAATATTTATTTTTAATTATTTAGTTTATTTTCAATTTTATTATTGCACCACTAAGCAATATGCTTAGAGCTTTGGTTTGTCCACGCGTAGGTACTGGAGACAAGGACCAGTAGTGATCAAATCTACAGTAGGAGAGTTGTCACCTCAGCTATCCATATTGGTAGGTCCCATGGATACCAGATATATATTCATTTTGCTCATTGTAAATGGGAAAAGCTTGTAATTAAATTTTGGGTTTGTATAAAGTTTTGTAAATTATGTAAGTTATGTACATGAACTTCATAAATGAAATGAGATGAATTCCACATGAATGACTTAAAAAGTTTATATGGGTGGATGAAGACATGATATTATATTGATATGATGGAATATGAGTTGAAATGATTGAAATTTATGATGAGATTTATAAACAAATTATTGATTTTAATAGGTTAAATGGTAATAAAACAGGGAAAACTCTAGCAGTTTCTCCATTTAAATATTATGATTTAATTAATATTGGAATTAAAATTTCTAATGACTAAAGCAAGATAAGATAAGGTGCTCTGACACAGAATGTGACGTTCCTTACTCGGCTATACTGTAGATCGGGTGAGGGTGTTACAATAATTTAGTCTCTAAAATCTACTGAAATTTATAATTTAGTCTCTGTATTTTTAAAACCCGCCTATTTAGTCATTGACATTCTCATAATTTAATAAATTAGTCTCTACCATTAGAATAAAAGTTAATTTACCATTAGTTAAATTGATTTTAAGTTGAGTGTAAACCTTGAACCTTGTTTAGTATCGTCTTCCCATAGTACTACTACGATACTTAAATATTAATTCCATAAAGATGGAGGAAAGGAGTCACGACCTGGGTAATAATTAGAAAAAAATTCAAAGGAAGGGATGTGGTTGACAACTTACTCCTTGCAGAGGTCCACTACCCTTCTTTTACCATGAGACCAATGGCTTAGGTTCGAGATAGTGCGTACGAGAGAGAGAAGCTATTAGGCACCTTCTTTACCTTGATTTACCTTAGAATAAGGGCTGGCCTTTACTAACGATTCCTAAAGCCTGTCTTATTATTTATTTTATTAAATTTCTTAACATATATTTATGCACGTCTAAAGTTACATGCAAATATTTTTCATGTAGCATATAAAGTCACACACGCACACTCCCTAATTATGCTAAATTTTTAAGCTTAAATGATGTTTATGAAATTACCACCTTACCCTACATGCATATTTAACTAAGTTAATGTACAATATCTATTTACATGTCATACATAGCATACAAAAAAAAAAAAAGAGTCCTAAGCATTTTAACCTAAATTACATGCATAAAAAAAGGAAGGGTTCTAAACTTGTCCAAGTTTCTAGGTTATGTACTTAGGCCCATTAATTACCATGTTCTCCTAGATGCATCCTTACTAAGTCCAGTTGCAAGACAATGGTTCATTTGGAAACATTCAAGATAGGCTATCTTCGATAATATTAGCTGTTCTAATAGCTGTTAGTTGTTCTAGTAGCTGTCAACTATTTTCTAGCTGTTAGTTGTTAGATATTAGCTGTTGATGGATAGCTATTTATGTGGTGATTTAAAGCAAAATTGTTTGAAAAAAATAGTTATTGCATTAGCTGTTAAATATAAAAATAGTAGTATTATCTTTTTGACCTTGATCAAAATACTCCCTTAACCTCTAAAAGTAATAGGGCAACATTTCATAAACTGCTCTCTCAACTTTTAGACACTAGCATAAACACTATGCTCTCAAACAATATAAATAAGAGATATAGTATTTTGACTATGGTATGGTGAAAATACTAAATGCTACCTTAAAAGCTGTTACTAAACAAAGCCATAATTAAAATAAAAATAAAACCCTAAACTAAAGAAAAATGGGAAAGAATAGAGGTTAAAACTTTAAAATGGCCTTTACAACCCATAATTAAAAATAAAATTAATATAAAACTATTACAAGGTCCAAAGGCCCATTAACCTCATGCAAGAAGCCTTGAAGTTTCATCTTGGGCTTTGATTTGGACTTGATCCACCAATTAGTTCATCTGACTCCTTAGATGCTAATGGCTTGGCTTATTGGACTTAAAAAACTTATTTTATTTTATTAATTATTAAAAAAATAATTAAAAGTCCTAAATAAATGAAAATTACAAAAATAAATAAATAAAGTACAACAAAATAAATGGAAGATAATTATTGAAACAAATTAGAACTTAAATTAAAACAAAATTCCTAAAATAATAGAACTAGTGCTCTCGGTTATTCGAGATCCCACATCGGTTGTGGACAGGGTGTGTGAGTGCTTTATATGGGAACAAAAGCTCTATTAAAATTGTCATGTTTTAACAGAAGTCCATTTTTGTTATTAAGCCACTTGTGTGTTTAAATGTTTACGTAAAAAAAAAAAAAAAAAAAAGAACTAGTGCTCTCCACAATTTGAATTTAGTTAGTAAATTTTTCTTTAGCCAAACTCTTAATTTTTTACCTCATCTATAACTCTTTTAGGTCTCCCAACTCATTCAAAGCACAAAAGAACAAGTTAGAATGAAATTAGGAAACAAAAGAAATAAAATCACATGAGGATTCTAATTCCGCCAAAAATGGCATATTTGAGCACCAAAAAAATAAAAATTAATTCACATAGAAAATACCTTTAAAATTCATGCCAATTTTTTTAAAACTCCTAAGATACTATGTAACATCCCTATGTTCGGTAGTGCGTTCTACTGTTCCGGTGACCAGTGTCTGTCCGGACAGTTAAGATGCCTAGAACTACACTTAAATATTGGTGAGGAGACATAAAATAATGAAACACAAGAAAAGAAAATACAAGAAAAACAAAGAAAAAATAATAGCAATGAAATGAAACCAAGTTAAACGAGCTGAAAACTATAGCGATGGGTGACTGCACCGGGAAGTTGTGGCGTGGACCGTTGACCAGCCCTAGATCGCGGAGAACCCTGAAAAATATTTTTAAGACTTAAATAAATATCTATTGAAGTATAAATGACATTAGAAATGTCAAAGAAAAATTAATTAATTAGTACAAAAAAAAATGAGAAATCGAGAAAATGACAAAACTCGGTGCTACCGAAAAATCGGGAATGCAACCCGAATAAGGGCATTGCGGTCATTTGACATCCCGAGTTGCCTTTTGACCGAAATTTCCATTAAAAATAAATGATATTACACTTGGAAAATGTCATAAAAAAATTAAAAGGAGATACAATATGTAAATAGTGAAAGTGTGGTGGCCAAATTGCAAAAATTGGAAACTTGGAATAAATAATCATTATATCTCCTTAGTGCTCCAGTAACCTTAATTTTGGGACACCTAAAGAGACACTTGGGAGGTCAAGAACTCATCTTCAACCTTACCTTGCAAAACCAACCGAAAATCTCCATGGGAATCCACCATTGCCGTCCACACTCCAAGCTCAAGTCCACCATGATTTAGCCATCCTTTACACTAGCTCCCTTCATTAAACTTGACCACCATACCTTGGGCAGCATACTTGGAGCAAGAAAGATAAGTTTTGGTGAGGTTTTGAAGAAGTCCTAAAGAGGTAAGTGTGTATTTTTCAATCTTGCTTCATTAAACTTTGAGTGGATGTTGTGGGTAGTTGATTTATGAAAGAATTTTTGAAGTTGATGTTTTAATGGTGGTACACCATTTCGGCAGCTATGAGAACCCAACATATTTAGTTTGTTTTTACTTGTTAATGGTTGTTTAAGATGTTGATGTAAATGTTTATGTGTATAGGAATGATTTAGACAATGTATACTAAGTGTATGTGTAATGGTGCAATTGGTTTTGGAAGCTTGAAAGCAAATTTGAAGATGTGTTCATGAGGTGATTTGGAAATCTTAAAGTTTAGTTAGAAATGTGTTGTTTCATGGCTTGGTTTGTTGAATTATGTTGCTTATGGTGGTAGCATGTGTATGTATATAATTGTTTGGATTTGGACATGTAAATGAGGTATGTTCATGTGGTTAAATTATTATAATTGGAGTTGGAAAAATTCTGTGTTATAGTGTGTATATTGAGAATAGTTACAAGTTGTCCAAAATGTATTGTTATGTATGTTAATGGTATGGTACAAACCAGAATTGGCATGAAAGGATTAGCTTGGTAAGGATAGAATGTGTAATTGGTATGTGATGAAGAGTGTATAACAGGGCAGTGTATGTTCTAGCTTAGAACCTTAAGTGTGTGACTTCAATTGGTATGAGACCAATTGGAGGTGAAACTAGGCACAAAATGTGCCAACTTTCATGAAGAAAGTTTACCAAAATTCTGCCTAGAATGTGACTTGAAAAATGACGAAATCTGGATTAGTGACTTGAAAGCCTGAAAATTGACCATTTGGGCAGTAGTTAGTGTTTTGACCATAACTTACTCAAAATAGGTCCAAATGACCTGAAATTTTTACCATGAATAGTTTAGACATATATCTACAATTCTTATGAATACACCAAAGTCCAGAAATAGCCAGAACCAAGCCAAATAGCTTGCACAAGTTCAGGTACCAAAACTAGTCGAAGTGAAAATGACCTAAAAATGACCTAAGCCTACCATTTTGGTACATTCTGTCCAGCATTGGTAAATTGACCATAACTGAGTCTAAAAAACTCAGAATGACCTGAAATTTTGCCCCGCATGCAATAAGACATAGACCTACAAGTTTGTAGTTTGGACCGGAACCCGAAAACCGAGGAAACTAGGTCATCTGGCTAGGTCAAATTAGTATACTGAAATTCGGTAAATTGCAATAAAATGCAATATACTTGAAAATAAATTTGGTAACATGTACCAACACTAAAAGGCTATAAAGTGTGACATCTTGGTAATATTAAAACCTAATTCACCTAGAGTGCATCGAGGGTCAACATTTTAGGTTGACTAAGGAAAATAATAGAATACAATAAATTAATTATTAAGCCTTATTTTTAGAGACAGTTTAAATGAGTACTGAAACACTTCAAATTGTGTGTTTCAGTTAGCAAAGACTCAGTGAAGGAGAAGAAAACACTGAGTCAGGGCCAAGAGGCTACACTTCAGAGGTTTGTGCACAACAGTTATTTCTTTTGACTTTTCAATTGAAATAAATTATGAGAATTCTGTGTGTTATTGTTTTAAATTGTGAAAATTTGTTTCAATGATATTTGATGGATACTTATTACTTGAAAAACATTGTAAATGGTTTGAAACCACAGCTATCATGTATATTGATTGAATTCCTCGCTAGCTTGTCTAGTGGGACGAATTGACTTTGAATTCCCTCTCTGGCTGAAGTGTTAAGGTGTGTGCCTATTGAGAACGAATAGAATGAGTACTCATATTATTGCTAGCTAGCTATGTTATTCCTCACTAGCCATCAACTTTTGGGACGAATTGGACTTTGGCAACATGATTAAGCTGTGTGTATGATTTATTGATATTTATTATGATATTGTGAAAAGGAGTTTAAATTCTTTATGACATTCACTGTCTTTGAATTTAACTATGGTTTTAAGTATCCACTATTTATACGACTTATGATTTATGATTTAAAGTTGCATTTTTTTTAATGTTGTGCACCATTGAGACATTGGCTTAGTGATAGTTTTTCATTGCTGTCGCAGGTAGACAGACTGACAGGGTAGCAGACTAGGCTGCTAGTGCTACATTGAGAGTTCATCGGGTATATTGAGTATACCATATTTTGCATTTTGTATTGTAATATATATTCACTGTATGTATATATTGTTCTTGGTTTTGAGCAGTTGTAAATTAAAATTGTACATTAAAATTATACATTAAAGTTGTAAACTAAATTTGTAAATTATTTTGGCTTGTAAATACTATGATATATTTCTTTTATCTCAACTTTTGAAAACACTAGAAAATTATTGTAGATTTGAGTTGGCAAATATTGAGAAACTTATTGTGTTGATTGGATATTGGAGTTTGGGGATTGAACAAAATATTGGAAGTGCTTTTTATAGGTTTTTGAAGAACTGTTTTATTCAAAATACAGATGGCACTCTGTCAAAATTTTTATAGAAATTATTAATACTTCAAATGTGTTATCTGGTTTCACTTCAGTTAAAAAAAAAATTTTTTTAACACTTGTAAATAGTGGTCACCACTGTAAAAAAAAGTAAGAAAAGGTTTAAAATCCCTTGTAGTATATTTAATGGGTTATTAGTAGACGAAGATGGTAATTCATTAGGTATACTACGGGATCATGTTATGCCTTACGGAGGGGTAGGGTGTGACATGTTTTAGTGGTATCAGAGCTAGTTTTTAAATTCTATTTTCACCTATAATTTGAATATTCTTTCTTCATAGTACAACTGCTCAATGTCATTGTTTGATACATACAGTACATTACATTATAAATATGCACTAACAGGAAGAAATGTCCTTGTGTTATTTGTTCAGGAGGTCTAAGATCCTTAAATCGACTATGGAAGAAGGGGATCGTTCAATCGATCAATCAATAGAGGCTGAGGTACAAGGGGATGCCCCAGCCCTACACAATGTCAGTGGATCAGCCGCACTAACCCCCTCAGTACCGTAGTTTCCTACTCAGTTCGCTCAATAGATGGCTGCAATGTTCCAACAGATGGCTAGTAACATGCCTACTCAAGTCCCACTATAGACACCAGTGGTACAACCACAGTCTTCAGCTAGGCAGTATGACAAGCTGATTAAATATGGGGCTACTGAGTTCAAGGGGACAGTAGATCCTCTAGAGGCAGAACAATGGTTAGAAAGAATGGATAGGGTGTTCAAGAAACTGGACTGCACAGAAGAGCTGAGATTTGAATATTCAGTGTCTCTGCTACAGGGGGATGCGTATGACTGGTGGAAAACCATTCCCCATAGTCTGGTAGAACCTTTAGTGCTAACATGGAATGATTTTCTATGGGAGTTCAGACAAAAATATGTCCCTAATGCTTATGTGGACCAGAAGCTGCAAGAGTTCCTAAGTCTGAAACAGGGGAGTAGATCGGTGGCTGAATATGAAAGGAAATTTTCCCGCCTGAGCCATTATGCAGTAAGTCTACTTTCTACCAGTAGGGAGAGATGTAAGAGGTTTGAAACTGGCTTGAAGCCCAGTCTCAGACTACAAGTGGTCGGATTCAAACATACTAACTTCTCTGAGCTTATTTCTCAAGCATTGGAATTAGAAAGAATTGAGTTAGAAACGGCCCCAGAGAAAAAGAAATCAGAGAAGACAGAAAAAGAGAAAGAGGGGAAGTCAGTAGATCAGAGTTTCAGTGGTCCTACTGGGAAGAGGAAGAACTTTGGGGGACACAACAGAGGTGGTAAGAAGTCCGGTAGGGGAAGATATTCGGGACAGAAACCTCCTTCATCTGGTCAGTAGAATACCAGAAGTTCCTACCCTCCTCGCCAATGTGAAACTTATGGTAGAAGCCATGGTGGGGTATGCTACAAGGCCATAGGAGCCTGTTATAACTGTGGAGACACAGGACACTTTGCCAAGGACTGCACCAGTGCCTGTAGAGTTCGGCCACCTCCTACTACTGCTAAAGGGTCATTTCAGAATCCTGTCACCAGAGGTTCACAACCACCTAGCAGAGGTAGAGGCAGGGGTAAAGGTAGTCCAGCAGACAGCCAAGGCACAATGAATCAGTCAGAGCAAGGAAGTGCATCAGTCAGAGTCTACGCAATGAGACAGAGAGAAGAGGCTGAGACATCTAATGTTGTGGCTAGTACCATTTCAACTTTTAATCAAGATGTGTTTGTGTTATTTGATCCGGGTTCTACCCATTCTTATCTGAGTGCTACATCATTGATTGCATTGCTGTTCCATGTACAAAAATAGACTTTTAGGTGCTAGTAACAAGTCCGTTAGGATAGGAGGTCAGGGTCAATAGAATGTATAGGGATTGTCCTTTGGTGATCCATGGACATACTTTTCTGTCTGATCTCATTAAAATGCCCTTCAGAGATTATGATATCATCTTGGGCATGGATTGGTTAGCCAGGCATCACGACATGATTGACTGTAAACTGAAGACAGTCACTTTTGGTCTTCCTCAGTACAGTGAAGTGGTAATACACGGGGAGAGGCAGCTATTGCCATCAAACATCATTTCGACTGCACTAGCCAATAAAATGATCAGAAAGGGGTGTGAAGCATACTTGGCACATGTGGTAGACACCCAAGTGGGGAGTCCAGCATTGAGGGACATCCCTACAGTATATGACTTTCCAGATGTGTTTCCTGATGAATTGCTAGGATTACCTCCAGAAAGAGCAGTGCAGTTTGAAATTAATGTTATGCCTGGTGTGGATCCAATCTCCATAACACCATACAGAATGGCACCAGCAGAGTTAAAGGAGTTAAAGGTACAGTTAAAAGAACTACTTGAAAAGGGCTTCATCCGCTCTAGTGTGTCACCTTGGGGAGCGCCAGTATTGTTTGTTAAGAAGAAGGATGGCACTCTTCGATTATGTATCGACTATCGGCAGTTGAATAAGGTGACAATAAAGAACAGATATCCATTGCCTCGCATTGATGATTTGTTTGATCAGTTGAAGGGTGCAGTTGTATTCTCCAAAATTGATTTGCGATCTGGTTATTATCAGTTGAAAGTGCAAGAGCAGTGTATTCCAAATACTGCTTTTAGAACCCGATATAGCCACTATGAGTTTCTAGTAATGCCATTCGGGTTAATAAATGCTCCAACTGCTTTTATGGACTTGATGAACACTATCTTCGAAACATATCTCGACCAGTTTGTGGTGGTGTTTATTGATGATATTTTGATATATTCGAGGAATGCAGAGGAACATGACAGACATCTGCGGATTGTACTGTAGACTTTAAGGGAGAAACAGCTATACGCCAAATTGTCGAAATATGAATTTTGACTGAAAGAAATCTCTTTCTTGGCACATTTTGTGTCAGCTGAAGGGATCAAGGTAGATTCCAGCAAGGTAGAAGCTATCCTTAATTGGAAGCTACCCAGGAATATCATAGAAATTCACAGTTTTCTGGGTTTAGCTGGATATTACCACCGGTTTGTTAAAGAGTTTTCTATGTTAGATTCTCCACTGACCAAGCTGCTTCGAAAAGATGTAAAATTTCAGTGGACAGATAAATGCCCGCTGAGTTTTGATGAGTTGAAGAGGTGTTTGACTGAAGCTCTAGTCCTTACTTTACCTACGCCGAGTAAAAATATACAGTTTATAGTGATGCTTCTCACAATGGGTTAGGCTGTGTACTGATGCAAGATCGGAATGTCATTGCTTATGCATTACACCAGCTGAAACCGCATGAGAGGAACTACCCAACACATGATTCGGAGCTAGCAGCTATTGTTTTTACTCTGAAAATCTGGAGACACTATTTGTATGGGAAGAAATGCTACATTTACACAGATCACAAGAGCTTGAAGTACTTGGGCACCCAGAAGGAATTGAATTTGAGGCAGAGGAGATGGTTAGAACTGATTAAAGACTATGATTGCTTAATAGACTATCAGCCAGAGAAAGCAAATGTGTTTGCTGATGCCTTAAGTCGTAAGACTATGGCAAGTCTCAGAGTTTCTCCTTTGTTCATGGTACATGAGTTGAAAGCACAGCACGCCAGTTTGGAGATTGATGATGAGGGACAGATAGTAGTTGCATGGCATGTACAGCTAGTATTGATTGATCAGATCAGAATAGCTGTTCAGAGTGATGATAAATATCAGAAGCTACTGAAAGAAGTCCAACAGGGCAAGAAACCTGAATTCTCTGTGAGAGATGATAGTTTACTACTACATCAGGGTAGAATGTGCATTCCTAATAATGAGGAGTTGGGACAGATCATTATGAAGGAAGCACATGAGTCTCCTTTTGCTATGCATCCTGGTGGAACTAAAATATACAGAGGGCTGAAAGAGCATTACTGGTGGATGGGTATGAAGAGGGATGTAGATGACTTTGTCTCCAAATGCCTAACTTGTCAGCAAGTGACGGCAGAACATCAAGTACCAGCAGGTTTTTTACATCCATTGCCAATACCAGAGTGGAAATGGGAATGGATAACTATGGATTTTGTGATGGGACTTTCGAGGACACAAAATAGTCATGATGCAGTATGGGTTATAGTTGATAGACTAACCAAGTCTTCTCACTTTTTACTAGTTCGGATGGACTATAGCCTGGAGAGATTGGCCAGATTGTACATAAATGAGATTGTAAGACTGCATAGAGTGCCAGTATCGATTATATCTGATAGAGATCCTAGGTTCACTTCTAGATTCTTGGGTAGTCTTCAGAGAGCCCTAGGAACTAGATTGAACTTCAGCACAGCATTCCACCCACAGACAGATGGCCAGTCTAAAAGGGTAATTCAGTTATTGGAGGATATGCTACGTGCTTGTATGATTGAGTTTGAAGGTAGTTGGGATACACACTTGCCTTTGATTGAGTTTGCTTATAACAACAGCTACCAATCAAGCATTAGGATGCCTCCATATGAAGCTTTATATGGCAGGAAGTGTAGAACTCCCCTATGTTGGGATGAAGTAGGTGAAAGGAAGATGATTGGGCCAGAAATTGTTCAGCAGACAGAGGAAAAGATCAGATTGATCAGAGATTGACTCACGGCTGCATCAGACTGTCAGAAGTCCTATGTTGATCTGAAGAGAAGAGATATTGAATATACAGTGGGTGATAAGGTATTCCTCAAAGTTTCTCCTTGGAAGAGGATTATGAGATTTTGCAGAAAGGGGAAACTGAGTCCTCGCTTCATCGGACCATATGAGGTTCTGGAAAGAGTAGGTCCTTTGGCATATCGGTTAGCATTACCTCTAGAGCTAGAAAGGATACACAGTGTCTTCCATGTGTCCATGTTAAGGAGGTACAGATCTGACCCATCTCATGTATTATCAGTTGAAGAGATTGAGGTAAATCCAGACCTCTCATATGATGAAGAACCCATAGAAATTCTGGCTTATGAGGTGAAGCAGCTGAGGAATAAACAGATACACCTGGTTAAAGTGTTGTGGAACCAACATTCAGGCCAGGAAACTACTTGAGAACGTGAAGAGGATATGAGGAGACAGCACCCACAGCTGTTTAGAGACTGATGCCAGGAAAAATTTATAGACGAAATTTATTTTAAGGGGGGGAGAATTGTAACACCCCTATGTTTGGTAGTGCGTTCTACTGTTCCGGTGACTAGTGTCTGTCCGGACAGCTAGGATGCCTAGAACTACACTTAAATATTGGTGAGGAGACATAAAATATGAAATACAAGAAAAGAAAATACAAGAAAAACAAATGAAAAATAATAGCAATGAAATGTAACCAAGTTAAATGAGCTGAAAACTATAGCGATGGGTGACCGCACCGGAAAGTTGTGTGGCGCGGACCATTAACTAGCCCTAGACTGCGGGGAACCCTGGAAAATATTTTTAAGACTTAAATAAACATCTATTGAAGTATAAATGACATTAGAAATATCAAAGAAAAATTAATTAATTAGTACAAAGAAAAACAAGAAATCAAGAAAACGACAAAACTCGGTGTTACCGAAAAATCGGGAATGCAACCTGAATAGGGGCATTGTGGTCATTTGACATCCCGATTTGCCTTTTGACCTAAATGTCCATTAAAAATAAATGATATTACACTTGGAAAATGTCATGAAAAATTAAAAGGAGATACAATATGTAAATAGTGAAAGTGTGGTGGCCAAATTGCAAAAATTGGAAACTTGGAATAAATAACCATTATAACTCCTTAGTGCTCCATTAACCTTAACTTTGGGACACCTAAAGGGACACTTGGGAGGGCAAGAACTCATCTTCAACCTTACCTTGCAAAACCAACCGAAAATCTCCATGGGAACCTACCATTGCCGTCCACACTCCAAGCTCAAGTCCACCATGATTTAGCCATCCTTTACACTAGCTCCCTTCATTAAACTTGACCACCATACCTTGGGTAGCATACTTGGAGCAAGAAAGATAAGTTTTGGTGAGGTTTTGAAGAAGTTCTAAAGAGGTAAATGCGTATTTTTCAATCTTGCTTCATTAAACTTTGAGTGAATGTTGGGGGTAGTTGATTTATGGAAGAATTTTTGAAGTTGATGTTTTAATGGTGGTACACCATTTCGGCAGCCGTGAGAACCCAACATATTTAGTTTGTTTTTACTTGTTAATGGTTGTTTAAGATGTTGATGTAAATGTTTATGTGTATAGGAATGATTTAGACAATGTATACTAAGTGTATGTGTAATGGTGCAATTGGTTTTGGAAGCTTAAAAACAAATTTAAAGGAGATGTGTTCATGAGGTGATTTGGCAACCTTAAAGTTTAGTTAGAAATGTGTTGTTTCATGGTTTGGTTTGTTGAATTATGTTGCTTATGGTGGCAGCATGTGTATGTATATAATTGTTTGGATTTGGACATGTAAATGAGGTATGTTCATGTGGTTAAATTATTGTAATTAGACTTGGAAAAATTCTGTGTTATAATGTGTATATTGAGAATGGTTACAAGCTGTCCAAAATGACCAAAATGTGTTGTTATGTATGTTAATGGTATGGTACAAACCAGAATTGGCATGAAAGGATTAGCTTGGTAAGGATAGAATGTGTAATTGGTATGTGATGAAGAGTGTGTAGCAGGGCAATGTATGTTTTGGCTTAGAACCTTAAGTGTGTGACTTCAATTGGTATGAGACCAATTAGAGGTAAAACTAGGCACAAAATATGCCAACTTTCATGAAGAAAGTTTACCAAAATTCTACCTAGAAGGTGACTTGAAAAATGACCAAATCCGGATTAGTGACTTGAAAGCCTGAAAATTGACCATTTTGGAAGTAGTTAGTGTTTTGATCATAACTTACTCAAAACAAGTCCAAATGACCTGAAATTTTTACCATGAATAGTTAAGACATATATCTAAAATTCTTATGAAGACATAAAAGCCCAGAAATGGCCAGAACCAAGCCAAATAGCTTGCACAAGTTTAGGTACCAAAACTAGCTAAAGTGAAAATGACCTAAAAATGCCCTAAGCCTACCATTTTGGTGCATTCTGTCCAGCATTGGTAAATTGACCATAACTTGGTCTACACAACTTAGAATGACCTGAAATTTTGCCCCGCGTGCAATAAGACATAGACCTACAAGTTTGTAGTTTGGACCGAAACTCAAAAACTGATGGAACTAGGTCATCCAGGTAGGTCAAATTAGTATACCGAAATCCGACAAATTGCAATAAAATGCAATATACTTGAAAATGAATTTGGTAGCATGTACCAACACTAAAAGGCTATAAAATGTGACATATTGGTAACATTAAAACCTAATTCACCTAAAGTGCATCGAGAGTTAACATTTTAGATTGACTAAGGAAAATAATAGAATGCAATAAATTAATTATTAAGCCTTATTGTTAGAAACAGTTGAAATGAGTACTGAAACACTTCAAATTGTGTGTTTCAGTTAGCAAAGACTCTGGAAAGGGGAAGAAAACACTGAGTCAGGGCCAAGAGGCTACACTTCAGAGGTTTAAGCACAACAGTTATTTCTTTTAACTTTTCAATTGAAATAAATTATGAGAATTCTGTGTGTTATTGTTTTAAATTGTGAAATTTTGTTTGAATGATATTTGATGGATATTTATTGCTTGAAAAACATTATAAATCGTTTGAAACCACAGCTATCATGTATATTGATTGAATTCCTTGCTAGCTTGTCTATTGGGATGAATTGACTTTGAATTCCCTCTCCGGCTGAAGTGTTGAGGTGTGTGCCCGTTGAGGACGAATAGAATGAGTACTCATATTATTGCTAGGTAGCTATGTTATTCCTCACTAGTCATCGGCTTTTGGGACGAATTGGACTTTGGTAACATGATTAAGTTGTGTGTATGATTTATTGATATTTATTGTGATATTGTGAACAGGAGTTTAAATTCTTTATGGCATTCACTGTCTTAGAATTTTACTACGGTTTTAAGTATCCACTATTTATATAACTTATGATTTATGATTTAAAGTTGCATTTTGTTAATGTTGTGCACCACTGAGACATTGGCTCAGCGATAGCTTTTCATTGTTGTCGCAGGTAGACAAACTGACTAGGCAGCAAACTAGGCTACTAGTGCTACATTGAGAGTTCATTGGCTATATTGAGTATACCATATTTTGCATTTTGTATTGTAATGTATGTTCACTGTATGTATATATTGTTCTTGGTTTTGAGCAGTTGTAAATTAAAATTGTACATAAAAGTTGTAAACTAGATTTGTAAATTATTTTGGCTTGTAAATATTGTGATATATTTCTTTTATCTCAGCTTTTGAAAACATTGGAAAATTATTATAGATTTGAGTTGGCAAATGTTGAGAAACTTATTGTGTTGATTGGATATTGGAGTTTGGGGATTGAACAGAATATTGGAAGTGCTTTTCACAGGTTTTTGAAGAACTGTTTTATTCAAAATACAGATGGCACTCTGCCAAAATTTTTACAGAAATTATTAATATTCAAATGTGTTATCTGGTTTCACTTCAGTTAAAAAAAAAAAATTTAACACCTGTAAATAGTGGTCACCACTGTAAAAAGAAGTAAGAAAAGGTTTAAAATCCCTTGTAGTGTATTTAATGGGTTATCAATAGACAAAGATGGTAATTCATTAGGTATACTACGGGATCATGTTATGCCTTATGGAGGGGTGGGGTGTGACATACTAAATTACTAAAATATAAAAATAATAAGCCACAAAATTGTGCACTACATAGACCCATAAAAATTCACAAAATCTAACTTAATGCAAAAAATATAAATCTAGACAACAAATTTATAAAATTCACTAAAAGTATCAAACTTAAATAGAAAATTCTAAAAGCTTATAACATGATAGATAATACATCAAATTAAAACTTAGTAAAAAGAATCAAATTTATCCATGCAAGACTTAAATATAGAAAAATAAAACAAATAGTTGTTACTGAACACTAGACATATTCGAGCAATGATTTTGTAAACATTATTCCTATTAATCTATAATTAATTTCATAAATCTAAAAATACAAACCTAATCTAGACATATTGAAGGCATACTAGAAAAATTAACAACTTAAAAAAAGCAATCTTTGACATGGAAATTAATTTTAAAAATCTAGTTGCACAGAAACATAATCAGACTTACACTGAAACTTTAAAAATTCATAAAAAAAATTAAAGAAAAGTGGTTTTGATATGATTTAAAAGGCTATTCCATATGAAAACAGCCCAAAGAATCCAACGATATACTTAAAAAGTCCTAAATCTAACAATAACATCATGAAAAAAGAAAAAGTAAATATAAGAGAGGCGAGAATGCACTTTAAGAAACTTTATGCGCCCAAATATGATTCATACCTTTCTTAGTGGTTTTCCCTTGGTATTGTGGAGTCTCATTGGCACCTTGGATGGTTTAGAATGACAAAAATAAAATAAAACAAAATGCTTTGGTGATCAACTAATTAATTAACCTAGAAAAATAAATGGAAACGATGGTTAATGGTGCGCTAATGTAGGTAAATTGATCAAGTTCAATTAGAATGAGACAAAACCACTATGAAGTAGCTCTTCTTAGAAAAAATTGCAAAAAACATGCTAGATTATTTAATTTTTAGTGACCTAGAATTCCCCCTAAACCCCTAGGTTTAATGATGTACTTATATTAGTTTAGAGATAAACCTAATCCTATCTAATTAAAAATTTTAAAAAATAAAATTAAAAATTAGAAATAATAACAAAATAAGATTAATATTGCAAACAATAATATAATGATATTAATATAAACAACTGCAGAATGTATAAAGTTAGAATATAAAGAAACTGCAATAGCTTAGTGAGATGAAACACCCTCCTTCACACTTCAAAAGTATTTACAAGCAAAAAGGCTTCTAAAGGCAAATGAACAAAAAAGATTAATGAGGGAAGAATATGTGGTGGAGGGAGCACTCCAAGCGCAAGCACATAACCATGATGGAGGCAAAAGCAAAAGAAATAAAAAAATAAAATTTTTCACCTTGTCCCTTTCACAAAAAGAACAATCATCCATAAGGAAGATGTTGGTGGAGAACAGATACATGATGTAAAAAATGTGACTACTTAACACACATTGGGATTAGATACAATACATAACAAATAAGAAAAGCCAATGTTGTTTTGGATCCTCATTAAGAGGAGTTGGAGGAGCTATTTTGATAACAACTAGAGTTTGTAGCTCCTAATGCAAGGACGAGTGTTGAAATGTGCCTTAGTGAGCTGCTAAATAATTCAAAAAAAACATGTCAATGTGTTGCTAGTTGACCCAGTCTTTAGGATTTTTTGTTTTGATATGTTAGCTCTTATCTTTAGTTGCTAAATATTAGGAGTAGTTGCTTTATTTTCTACCAAATTTGTTAAGGTTCATGTATTTAAACACATCTCACATCTTGAAATAAGAGAAGATTTCTTAAAGTCTCACACAATTTTGTTTTGCTAGTTTTTCTTTTCTTTGATTGCCTGTGATTTTCATTAAAAAAACCAACAAAAATTGTAACTCTTGCTATCTATAAATCATATTAAGGTGGTTTGGAAAAAAAAAACAAAAAAAAAATCAACATTTTAATATAGATTGAGGTATATTTGAAAAAATAAAATAAAATTTTCCAAATTATATATTTTGGGTTAACATGCAATCATCTGGTACATTTTTTTATTGTATGAATTTGAAAAAAAAAAAGAAAAAATATGAATGGGTTTAGGAGAAGAATAACAGACAAATGGGTAAAAAAAGAATTTTGTTCATACCAATTTGTGATCTCCTAGAAAAATCTTGGTAAAAATTGCAACTCTTGCAGGCCGTTAAGCAGTCTTACTATAGCGATAGACTTAGCAACAAAGAGATTAATGGGTTTAAAAGAAGATGGACAAATGGTAAGTGGCCGTTATGCATCTTCAATTTGTGGTTAACAAAGTACTTTGCAAACTTGGAATTACAGAGAGAATCAATGGAAGCAACCGATGGAGAAATAGCTTTACATGATATAAGATAGAATTAGCTTGAGAGAAGAAGAGACGTTTACATGATTAGAACATTTTTTCTTCTTCCAAAACTGAAAGATGTGTTTGGTTTTGAGAGAAATAAGGCATGTTTAAGTCTAGCCAATAGAGGTTCATTATAAATATGGAAACATTATGGTACCAGTTAGGGACAAAGCTAGCAAATTGAATTAGTGGAGTCAAAGTTAGGGACAAAGCCAGCAAATTGAATTAGTGGAGTCAAAAAAAACAATTTTTTTATTAATTTAGAGAAAAAGAAAATATTATTTAATAATAAACTATCTAATTAGAAAAAAATATAATAATGTGTATAAATATATAACAACAATTGAGTAAAAAAAAAATTCATAAAATAATAAATTCTCACTATAATCTTAAATTTACAATTATTTTTCATGAGTTAAAGTATTGCTTAATTGCTTTATTATTAATGCTATCAAAAAATCATTTAACAATTAATCTTTCACTTGATTATGCCATTGAATCTTCATAATTTTCATTACAGAAAATACTCTTTAATACTTGCAATTACAATAAATTATATCAATTATTACATGCTAATTTTACTAGCCAACAAACTAACAATACACTAGATTTTTTTATACATTATATTTCAATTATTAAAACAATAAGTAGAATAATTATTAATCAAAATGCTAATTATTATTATTATATAATAAGTACAATAATTTTTAGAACAATATTAAGCCCGAATTTATTTAATATAATAATATTTTAAATATTTTCAAGAGAATAAAAATTATTTTAATGGGTTATATATAAATATTGAGTGGGCCAATTGACCCACTTAATAACTAAGTACATCCACCCTTGGCTCTTTTTTTTTTTTTTTAAGCAATAAGATGTTTCTTTTAATAATGTTGATCGTTAATTGAAAAATATCCCAAATTATACTCTCAAAATTATATTTCCTCCCATGCTATAAAACGTTGTCATTCCTCTTAATTATTTTGCTTAATATATATAAATAGCTAATTATAAATTGATCAATATAAAATTAACTATATGAGCATTAACCTGTGATTTATGCATTATGCCACAGTTAATTATTAAATTTATCAATATAAAATTAACTCTATGAGTTTTAATCAATGATCTATGTAATATGCCACATAATTAGTTATTAACTATATGAGTCTTAATTTGTGATCCATGTGACATATCAAATAGTCAATTATCAACTATATGTGTCACACCCTACCCCTCCGTAAGGCATAACATGATCCCGTAGTATACCTAATGAATTATCAACTTCGTCTACTGAAAACCCATTAAATACACTACAAGAGATTTTAAACCTTTTCTTCTTTTTACAGTAGTGAGCACTATTTACAGGTGTTAAAAAATTTTTTAACTGAAGTGAAACCAGATAACACATTTGAAGTATTAATAATTTCTGTAAAAATTTTGGCAGAGTGCCATCTGTATTTTGAATAAAACAATTCTTCAAAAACCTGTAAAAAGCACTTCCAATATTTTTCTCAATCCCAAACTCTAATATCCAATCAACACAATAAGTTTCTCAACATTTGCCAACTCAAATCCACAATAATTTTCTATTATTTTCAAAAGCTGAGATAAAGAAATATATCATAATATTTACACACCAAAATAATTTACAAATTTAGTTTACAACTTTAATGTACAATTTTAATGTACAATTTTAATTTACAACTGCTCAAAACCAAGAACAATATATACATACAGTGAACATACATTACAATACAAAATGCAAAATATGGTATACTCAATATACCCGATGAACTCTCAATGTAGCACTAGTAGCCTAGTCTGCTGCCCAGTCAGTCTGTCTACCTGCGACAGTAATGAAAAGCTATCGCTGAGCCAATGTGTCAGTGGTGCACAACATTAACAAAATGCAACTTTAAATCATAAATCATAAGTCTTATAAATAGTGGATACTTAAAACCATAGTTAAATTCAAAGACAGCGAATACCATAAAGAATTTAAACTCCTTTTCATAATAGCATAATAAATATCAATAAATCATACACACAGCTTAATCATGTTACCAAAGTCCAATTCGTCCCAAAAGCCGATGGCTAGTGAGGAATAACATAGCTAGCTAGCAATAATATGAATACTCATTCTATTCATCCTCAATAGGCACACACCTCAACACTTCAGCCAGAGAGGGAATTCAAAGTCAATTCGTCCCACTAGATAAGCTAGTGAGGAATTCAATCATATATATATGATATCTTTGGTTTCAAACCATTTACAATGTTTTTCAAGCAATAAGTATCCATTAAATATCCATTCAACACATTTCCATAATTTAAAACAATAATATACGAATAGTCATAATTCATTTCAATTGAAAAATTCAAAAGAAATAACTGTTGTGCACAAACCTCTGAAGTGTAGCCTCTTGGCCCTGACTCAGTGTTTCCTTTCCTTTTCCTGAGTCTTTGCTAACTGAAACACACAATTTGAAGTGTTTCAGTACTCATTTAAACTGTCTCTAACAATAAGGCTTAATAATTAATTTATTGCATTCTATTATTTCCTTTAGTAAAGCTAAAATGTTGACCCTCGATGCACTCTAGGTGAATTAGGTTTAATGTTACCAATATGTCACATTTTATAGCCTTTTAGTGTTGGTACATGTTACCAAATTCATTTTCAAGTATATTGCATTTTATTGTAATTTGCTGGATTTCGGTATATTAATTTGACCTAGCCGGATGACCTAGTTCCCTCGGTTTTCGGGCTCCGGTCCAAACTATAAACTTGTAGGTCTATGTCTTATTGCACGCGAGGCAAAATTTCAGGCCATTTTGAGTTGTGTAGACCAAGTTATGGTCAATTTACCAATGGTGGACAGAATGCACCAAAATGGTAGGTTTAGGTCATTTTTAGGTCACTTTTGGTTAGGCCAGTTTTGATACTTGAACTTGTGCAAGCTATTTGGCTTAGTTCTGGCCATTTCTGGGCTTTGGTGTCTTCATAAGAATTGTAGATATATGTCTAAACTATTCATGATAAAAATTTCAGGTCAATTGGACCTGTTTTGAGTGAGTTATAGCCAAAACACTAACTACTTCCCAAATGTTCAATTTCTAGGCTTTCAAGTCACTAATCCGGATTTGGTCATTTTTCAAGTCACCTTCTAGGCAGAATTTTGGTAAGCTTCCTTCATGAAAGTTGGCACATTTTGTTCCTAGTTTCACCTCCAATTGGTCTCATACCAATTGGAGTCACACACTTAAGGTTCTAAGCCAAAACACACACTGCCCTACTACACACTTCTCATCACTTACCAATTACATATTCAACACTTACCAAACTACTTCCTTCATGCCAATTCTGGTTTGTACCTTACCATTAACACATTTAATAACACATTTTGGTCATTTTGGACAGCTTGTAACCATTCTCAATATGCACACTATAACACAGAATTTTTCAAAGTCCATTTACACCATTTAACCACGTGAATATACCCCATTTACATACCCAATTCCAAACCATTATACACATATCCATGCTGCCATCAATAACAACATCTTAAACAACCATAAACAAGTAGAAACAAGCTATATATACTGAATTTCCATGGCTGTCAAAATGTACATCTCCATTAAAACATCAAACTTCAAAAATTCTTCCATAAATCAACTACCCACAACATCCTCTCAAAGTTTAAGGAAGCAAGATTGAAAAATACTCACTTACCACTTTTGAAGCTTGATCAAAACCTCACAAAAACTTAACTTTCTTGCTCCAAGTATGTTGCCCAAGGTATGGTGGTCAAGTTTAATGAAGAAAGCTAGTGTAAAGGGTGGCTAAATCATGGTGAACTTGAGCTTGGAGTGTGGACGGTAATGGAGGCTTTCTTCCAAGGTGTTTCGGCTGGTTTTCTTCCTAAGGTTGAAGATGAGTTCTGCACCTCCCATGTGTCCCTTTAGGTGTCCAAATGTTGAAGTTAGTGGAGCATTATCAAACATTTTAATGGTTATTTATTTAGTTTCCAACTTTTGCACATTTGGCCACCACACTTTCACTATTTACATAATGTATCTCATTTTAATTTTTCATGGTATTTTCAAAGTTTAATATCATTTATTTTTAATGGACATTTAGGTCAAAAGACAACTCGGGGTGTCAAATGACCACAATGCCCCTATTCGGGTTGCATTCCCGATTTTTCAATAACACTGAGTTTTGTCGTTTTTTCGATTTTTCGTCTTTCTTTGTACTAATTAATTAATTTTTCTTTGATATTTCTAATGACATTTATACTTCAATAGATGTTCATTTAAGTCTTAAAAATATTTTCTAGGGTTCCCCGCAGTCCAGGGCTAATCAACGGTCCATGCCTCAACTTCCCGGTGCGGTCACCCATCGCTATGGTTTTCGGCTCGTTTAACTTGGTTACATTTTATTGCTATTATTTTTTCTTTGTTTTTCTTATATTTTCTTTTCTTATATTTCATTATTTTATGTCTCCTCATCCATATCTTAGTGTAGTTCTAGACATCCTAGCTGTCCGGACAACACTGATCACCGGAACAGTAGAACGCACTACCAAATATAGGGGTGTTACAATATGTGTCTTAACCTGTGATCCATATGATATACCACATAGTTGGTTATTAACTATATGAACTTTAACCTGTGATCTATGTGACATGCCATATAGCTAATTATTAAACAAATCAATTTAAAATTGACTATATGAGCCTTTACCTGTGATCTATATTACATACTATAAAATCAATTGTTAAATTGATTTATGTAAAATTAATTATACGAGCCTTCACTCATAATCTATATGACATGCCACATAGTCAAATATTAATTATATGAGTTTTAACCTGTGATATTTGTGACATGCCATATAATCAATTATTAAATTGATCCACGTAAAATTAACTCCATGTAATTTTATAAGTATGATTATATTTACCTTGTAATATAAATTAATAAAAAATTAATTAATTAACATTATAACTAAAAAATTTAATTTATTATATTTTAATATACGATAATTATAAAAATTTGTTAATAAAACCATGTAATATAATTTGATAATTTGATAAAAATTAACTTAATTAATATTATTAACAACTGCACTGTTTTCGTTTCAATTTAATTTGTTAAAGATGGAGAAAACATGTAGAATAAGAGAAAAAAGTTTGCAAATACATTTTTCCTTTAATGTGTGTAGAGAAGAATTTTTGTTTTCCTTGAAAATGGATACTTAATTTATTATTATTTGTTAAAAAATAAAGAATGTAGTTAAAGAAAAATCATTAAAGGAAAGAAAAATAAAAGACAAAGGGAAACTTTGCATTCAAAAGTATAAAAGAATAAATAAGATATTCTACTAAAAGAGAGAAAGTAGAAAATGAAGGAAAACTTTACAATCGAATTAAGATTTTAGAATTAATAGATTAATTCATTAGAACCCTAGATTAAATCAAGAACATGTGCACTAACCTTTTGATGCACTGTAGTTGTGTTTGGTACCTTTAGGATGCACCTAGGACACCAGATGTTATCCCTATAGCTTGTGCACACCAAGATCACCAATGGAAACCCCTTGAACAGCTTCTAAAGCCTTGCCAACCAATTGCAAAATAGAGATTTGCCTTTAGAAAGATTGTAGATGTATACAAGATATTAGAAACGATTTCTAGCAATTTTAATTCAAGAGAATATTGGTAATTCTCTTTGAATTGATGAGAGATGAAGAAGAAGAGAGGGGAGAGCTTCTTTGGGTGGCGGCACATATGAAAGAATAGCAGATTGTTATTACACTCTTTCATAACATCACATTATATAATTAGGTCATCACTTAAAACCTTTGCCACATATCATCTTTTGATTGGCTCAGAATTTTAATTGACATAATCACATTAAGCCAAGTATCAAAGCTAGATTTAATCTTGACTTTGATCATCTTACATGATTGGAAGACAAATGGCAAACTTATATGGTGCCATGTGTCACCATCTCATGGTGCTACATGTCACCCTGTGAAATGACCAAATTACCCTTGTGTTGTAATTTTGAGTTCTCAACCCAAAATAATTATTTCTCCTCTTCTAATCAATTTATATCAAATATAAATTAATTAATTAATCTCTATTAGTTAATTTCTTCTAATTAAATTCATATTTAAACACTTTAAATATAAATTTAACTTATACTATACATCCAATAACCTAGATTTGGTTTCAAGCCATGCTAGGGACTTTGCAATCTAATTGCAAATCAAACCTATTTAATTAATCAATTAAACTCTTTAACTAATTAATTAAATCACATTTAACTTGCTGATTACTTGTGTATATGTGTGACTCACTAGGCTCATCACTAATTAGCAATGAGATATGATATTAACTCTTAATATCATCAGAACTCTTTCTTACCAAAAATGATTTCTCTAAACCATTTTGTGCACCTCATAGATCATGGTTAACACCTAGCATAGCATGCCATGGCCACTCAATTAGTAATAAGGAATACCTTAAATGAATCTTTTATCGTATGTTACCATGCACTAGAATCTTTCTGTTACAAAATCCCAATTCGAGCTACAGTAATAGTTTATGTCAAACTCCATTTACTATGAATATTATGTTCTCTTTTAATTCTAGTTCTTGATTAAAAAGATTTTCTCATCAAAAACTCTTTTCTGATTAAATCTATCTGTCCTGGCCAGAAACTTTAAACATCAAGAACAATTAAATGAACATGGGGTTTTATCCCTATTTACTTAGAGCAACTGATTCCATCTTGATCAACACCTACCTCCATATATAACTAGTAGGAGCCAACACATGCCCATATACCCATACACAGTACAAGTATGAAAAGTAGTATCAAACTCAAACCACCTATATACAAGATAACTGTGCTATCTCAGGTCTAAAGATTATATGCACCGATATGATTTATGACAATGCATTGACAAGAGTAAACTCCATGTGTTTGTCATAAATGTTACTAGTTCGGCCTACTTATCATGCATAAGTGCCTATTATGTTTATTATATGGCATGAGACTCACCATTCCATCTTATTTACAACTCATATAAATAACTTGGGAACAAACATGATTACAATCTTTTTGGATAAGTCATGTCCTTATTGTGAAATATCCTCGATTGTGAACCAATTTATGATACTTTGTGCTAGAAATACTATCACTCATATTCTTAACAACTTAAGAATTGAATTTCTAACAAAATATCAATGGTCCTTTTCTATTACAAATAAATATATTATGCAAATGAGAAAGTGAAAATGCCTTTTATTAATAAAACATGTACAAGATACTTATTAAATGATATGCTCTAGGGCATACTACTAACAATCTCCCACTAGCACTAGAGACTTTCATTACAATATCTTAGACCTATATTCTCAAGATATCGATCTAACTAAGCTTGTGACATAGGCTTAGTGAATGGATCAGCTGGATTTTCAGCTGAAGCTATTTTATGCATGACTACATCGCCTTGCCCAACTATCTCTCTGATAATATGGTAGCGCCTTTCTATGTATTTGGATTTCTAGTGAGACTAGGGTTTCTAATATTCAAACAGCCTCTTTTGCAGCATTTGAATCTAGAACATATCCTATATGTTCTAGATTTAGGATAAGTTTCAAATTTCTTAGCCAATCAGAGAGATTAGGTCTTGTCAACTTATTGCGATCAAGTATGCTTGCAAGGATATTGGATGGTGGTGGTTGTGGTGTGCTTATTATTATCAAAAAATTAACCTCAGAAAATAATCAGATTAATTAGTAAATGTATCATGTATTTAACCAAAATGATTATGATCTTTTAATCAAATTGGTCCTCCCACTAACTTAGCGAATCCTACACTTCCAAAATAGAAAACGGAAATCCTAGTTAGATGGATTTCTAGTGGGTGATTGAATTCTTATAATCCTATTGATCATCCTCAGGCACATCCATTATTGGAATTACAATAAACTATAAGTGAGCAACTCTTGCCCATCACATCTCATGTGAGGTTCAATCATTTACCTAGCCCCTAATGCTCAAAATCTCAGGCACATCCATTATTGACTTATCTTGCATTATTTAAGTTGATTTCATTGAGCCAGTAAACATGTAAATAATTTTAATGTCCTTAGGCACATCCATTATTGTCCACCAAACCATTTACATATTTACGACGTCTCATGTTTAACAATTATTCTGAAGAAAATCTCATAAATTAATTGCATCATATGCAAGTATTTAAAATTTCTTAAAATAATTGCCTCAATGAAGGGCCCATGATATAATTACTTTAATTATACCATTTCCAACTTAATCATTTGTTTGAAAGATTTTGTAGTCGGCTTAATTACTATTATGGTCTCACTTTGCACATTATCCAATTAGCATGCATATATCATATACTTGCATACATTCCCATAAATCTCATGCATACATGGATAAATAATAAATATGGTATGATCATGGACTTTCTAAGGGATTCAATTCTGAGCCACCAAGAATTGAATCAGGGCATTCCTAGGTGCATTCCATTCATTTATTTTACAAGAGTTGCTGAAGGAGTACATAATCAACACTTGATCTTGAATTCCTCCCACTAGTCCCACCAATGCTCTTGACCTCCTTGATCTTCTTTCAATCCAATTACATAGTAATCCTTAGCATACCAAGCCGAATTTACAAGAACCAAATAAATGAAATTATAACCCAAAAATATTACAACATTTATAATACATTCCACTAAAATAAATTAATTAATTTATAACCCAAAGAAATATAAAAAAAAATAAATCCAATCACATTGGTCTTTTATTATCCATGATCATCCATCATATATATCACTATTTAACAATTAAATAAAACATATATACTAAAATTAAATTGAATATCTCATATTCAACTTAAAAATCCAGATTTGAATCACATTCAAAAAAGTTTAAAAATTCAGATTTGAATCACATTCAAACAAATTTAATTATGTGATTATAATTCTAATTAAACAATTTAATTAGACATAAACATAATTATGGGCATCAAACATACAACAATTGCACAATTGAAGTCCATACCATGAGCACCATTGAGGTGCTCTTGAATCTGCCACCTATGGTGACTCCACCATGTGTGCCGCCACACATGGATAACCAACTAGCAATGATAAATCATCTTATGATCAAATCACACAATTAAATTATATATTAAACAATCTAAACGGTAAATATAGTGGCTCTGATACCAATTGAAGGAGTGGAAGCATAAAAAATTATTAGATTAGAACATTGAATTCAATAATTTTCTTCTAAGGTCTCATGCATCATGCAAGATTCATTATTTGCCTATTGATTTCAATGTTCAATTGCATATTAAAACACTTTTAATATGTATTTGGATCTACATTTGCCATTTAAGATTTTAGAATTAACAAATTAATTCATTAGAACCCTAGATTAATTCAGGAATATGTGCACTAACCTTTTGATGCACTGTATATGTGTTTGGTACCTTTGGAAAGCACCTAAGACACCAAATGTTGTCCGTCTAGTTTGTCCACACCAAGATGACTAATGGCAGCCCCTTGAACAGCTTCTAAAGCCTTGCCAACCAATTAGAAAATAGGGATTTGCCTTTAGAGAGGTTGTAGATATATATTGAACACTAGAAATAATTTCTAACAATTTTAATTCAAGAGAATATGGGCAACTCTCTTTGAATTGATGAGAGATGAAAAAGAAGAGAGGAAGAGAGGCTTAGAGGGGGCGACACATATGAGAGAATAATCCAATTGTATTTTTATTCTTTCATAACATCATATTATATAATTAAGTCATCACTTAAAATCCTTGCCACATGTCATTTTCTGATTGCACCTTAATTTTAATTGACCTAATCATATTAAGCCAAGTGTCAAAGTTAGGTTTAATCTTGACTTTGATCATCTTACATAATTGGAAGACAAATGGCAAGCTTATATGGTGCCATGTGTCACCATCTCATGGTGCCACATGTCACCCTGTGAAATGACCAAATTACCCTTGTGTTGTAATTTTGAATTCTCAACCCAAAATAATTATTTCTCCTCTTCTAATCAATTTATATCAAATATAAATTAATTAATTAATCACTATTAATTAATTTCTCATAATTAAATTCATATTTAAACACTTTAAATATAAATTTAACTTATACTATACATCCAATAACCTAGATTTGATTTCAAGTCATGCTAGGGACTTTGCAATCTAATTGCAAACCAAACCTATTTAATTAATCAATTAAACTCTTTAACTAATTAATTAAATTACATTTAACTTGCTGATTACTTGTGTATATGTGTGACTCACTAGGCTCATCACTAATTGGTAATAAGATATGATATTAACTCTTAATATCATCAGAACTCTTTCTTACCATAAATGATTTATCTAAATCATTTTAGGCACCTCATAGACCATGGTTAACACCTAGCATAGCATGCCATGGCTACCCAATTAGTAATAAGGAATACCTTAAATGAACCTTAATCATATGTTACCATGCATTAGAATCTCTCTGTTACAAAATCTCAATTCGAGTTGAAATCATGGTTTATGTCAAACTCCATTTGCTATAAATATTATGTTCTCTTTTAATTCCAATTCTTGATTAAAAAGATTTTCTCATCAGAAACTCTTTTCTGATTAAATCTATCTGTCCTGGTCAGGAACTTGAAACATCAAGAACAATTAAATGAATATAGGATTTTATCCCTATTTAGTTAGGGTAACAGATTCCATCTTGATCAATACCTACCTCTATATATAACTAGTAGGAGCCAACACATGCCCATATACCCATACACAGTACAAGTATGAAAAGTAGTATCAAACTCAAACCACCTATATACAAGATAACTGTGCTATCTCAGGTCTAAAGATTATATGCACTGATATGATTTATGACAATGCATTGACAAGAGTAAACTCCATGTGTTTATCATAAATATCACTGGTTCAACCTACTTATCATGCATAAGTGCCTATCATGTTTGTTATATGGCATGAGACTCACCATTCCATCTTATTTACATCTCATATAAATAACTTGGGAACAAACATGATTATAATCTTTCTGGATAAGTCATGTCCTTATTGTGAAGTATCCTCGATTGTGAACCAATTTATGATACTTTGTGCTAGAAATACTATCACTCATATTCTTAACAACTTAAGAATAGAATTTCTAATAAAATATCAATGGTCCTTTTCTATTACAAATAACTATATTATGTAAACGAGAAAGTGAAAATGCCTTTTATTAATAAAACATATACAAGATACATATTAAATGATATGCTCTAGGGCATACTACTAACAATCTCCCACTAGCACTAGAGCCTTTCATTACAATATCTTAGACCTATCTTCTCAAGATATTGATCTAACTGAGCTTGTGACATAGGCTTAGTGAATGGATCAGCTGGATTTTCAGCTGATGCTATTTTCTGCATGGCTACATTGCTTCTCCCAACTATCTATCTGATAATGTGGTAGCGCCTTTCTATGTGTTTGGATTTCTAGTGAGACCGGGTTTCCTTAGCCTGTATGACTGCTCCATTGTTGTCACAGTGGAGTGGAACTGATGACTCAATGGAAGGAACTACTGCAAGTTTTGTCACGAACTTCTTTATCCAAACAGCTTCCTTTGCAGCATCTGATACAGCAATATACTCAGCCTCGGTAGTGGAATCTGCAGTCATACTTTGTTTGGAACTCATCCAACTGACTGCACCTCCATTACAAATGAACACATACCTAGAGGTAGACTTTCTATCATCGATATTTAATTGAAAATCAGAATCAGTATAACCATCCAATTGCAAGTCACCACCTCTATAAATCAAGAATAAATCCTTAGTTCTTCTCAAGTACTTAAGGATATTCTTGATAGCTATCCAATATTCCAAACCTAGATTGGATTGATACCTGCTAGTCAAACTAACAGCATATGCTATATCCAGCCTAGCACACAACATTGCACACATCAAACTTCCAATAACACAAGCATATGAAATCCTGGCCATTTTATCTTTTTCTTCAGGTGTCATTGAAGACATCTCTTTAGAAAGGTGGATACCATGTCTCATTGGTAACAATCCTCTCTTGGAATCAAGCATTTTAAACCTCTTTAACACCTTTTTCAAATATAGACTTTGGGATAAACCAATTATTCTTTTTGCTCTATCTCTATAGATGCGAATCCCAAGAATATAGGTTACCTCCCCTAAGTCTTTCATGGAGAATGTATTTGACAATCATACTTTTACAGTTGTCAACATACTTGTGTCATTACCCATCAATAAAATGTCATCCACATATAAGACAAGGAAAGTGACAGCACTATCACTAACCTTCTTATATACACATGGCTCATCCTCATTTTTTATAAAACCAAATGACTTAATGGCTTCATCAAAACGGATGTTCCAACTCCTCGAAGCTTATTTCAACCCATAAATGGGTCGCTTTAGCTTGCATACCTTGAAACCATCTTGGGATTCAAAACCCCTAGGCTATTCCATGAAAATGTTTTCTTCAATGTATCCATTGAGAAAAGCTGTTTTGATATCCATCTGTCAAATCTCATAATTATAGTATGCAGCTATTGCTAATAGAACCCTAATTGATTTAAGCATGGAAATAGACGAGAAAGTCTCCTCATAGTCGATTCCTTGCCTTTTGGCGAAACCCTTTCGCTACTAACCTTTCTTTATAGGTCTCTACCTTTCCATCAGAACCAATTTTCTTCTTGAAAAACCATTTGTTCCCTATAGGTACAACACCTTCAAGTGGGTCAACAAGATCCCAAACTTGATTCTTATACATGGAATCAGTTTCGGATTTCATAGCATCAATCCATTTTGAAGAGTCTATATCTGATATAGCTTCTTCATAGGTAAGTGGATCATCTCCATGATCTACTTCTTCATGAGTAAACAACTCTTGTTCTTCTTCATGAAGAAAACCATATCTCACTGGTGGGTGAGATATCCTGGTTGATCTATGAGGAATAATTGTAGATGTTTCATCAATAGGTGTAGGTTGACTAGATGGATCCATATCCATTTGATCTGTTAGTTGGTCAGAATTCTCCAATTCTAACTCTATTTGCCTTCCTTTGCCTCCTTCTTGAACAAACTATTATTCAAGAAATGTGGCATCTCTACTTACCACAACCTTTTGTGATGTAGGCAAATAAAAATAATATCCAAAACTCTCTTTTGGATATCCAACAAATCGACCTTTTTCTGATCTGGTTTCCAATTTATCAATGTTCAGCTTTTTGATATAAGCTGGACAACCCCAAATCTTAACATGCTTAAGACTTGGTTTTCTTCCATGCCATATCTCATAAGGTGAGGAAGATACTGATTTTTATGGAATCCTATTCAGAATATGCAAAGCTGATTCTAATGCAAATCCCCAAAAGGAGATTGACATTCAGTATAGCTTATCATACTACGTACCATATCCAATAGGGTGATCTAGTCATTTTTCCCTGAAGGCAGAATTCAAAAGTTGGAGTAGGTTCAGAACCTAATAAGGATAGAATCTTCATTTTCTTCAATTTTGCAATCCTATCTTCTGCAACATGACCTAATCTTAAGTGTCAAATATATTTTGAACTTGAGTTAATTTTCACCATGGCATTGCATTCATTTAGATCACTTGCATTCAATTTGTGTTTGTCATTATTATCCAAATAATAAAGACCATCATGCATATAACCCAAGCCAACATAGTTATTTTGAAAATAAATATTACAAACATCATCTGTGAACTGAAATTCATAGCCATTTTTAGTCAAACTAGATATAGAAATGATGTTCTTAAAAGCATCAGGTACATATAAAATATTATTCAAACACAAAACATGTCCAGACATGTAAAAAGATTTAGATCCTATGGCTAAAGCTTCAACAGTTAATCCATCGCCAATCGGGAGTCTAACATCTCTAGAACGCAAACTGCTACTGTTTACTAGTTCCTGCATATCATAAGAAATGAGAGAACTAGCACCAGTATCTAGAACCCAAGCTGTAGATAAACTATGAGCATCATCAACATCTAAATAATAAGATATAGACATATCTTCTGAAGGTATATCCTTCTTGTCCTTCAGAAAAGCAAGATACTCTGGGCAGTTTCTTTTCCAGTGCCCATCTTTCTGGCAGTGGAAACACTTTCCTTTGCCTCCATCAGCTTTGGTCTTCCTTTTCTGTTTAGCTATCTTCTTGGAAGGACTAAGATTTTGAGGTTTCTTTTCTTATTGCCTTTCTTCTTGTTGGACTTTCTAGCAGAAGAAGATACAATCAAAGCTATCTCTTTTCCTTTATTACTCGGCATATTCTTTTAGGCAATAACCAGCATATTAAGTAAACCAGCCAAGGTGTATTCCTGCTTAGTCATATGAAAATTTGTTATAAAATTCCCAAATGACTCAGGAAGGGACTAAAGGATCAAATCCGTTTGCAGTTAGAAATCCATGTTAAAGTCAAGATGTTTCAGCTGTTCAATAAGCCGAATCATCTTGTGGATATGATCCCTAACATTTTGTCCCTCAGACATCCTCATGCGAAATAGCTGCCTAGATATCTCATACCAGGCATTCCTACTATGTTCACCATACAACTCTTGTAGGTGAAGGAGGATCTCACTTGCATATTGCATGTTCTCATGTTGCTTCTGTAACTCGTTACTCATAGAAGTAAGCATGTAACACTTAACTCTCATATCATGCTCCTTCCACTTATCCAAAGTTTCATATTTCTCTTGAGTGGCCTCTGGAGGTAAGGGACCAGGAACCTGTGAGTCTAGAACATATCCTATATGTTCAAGGTTTATGACAAGTTTTAAATTTCTTAGCCAATTAGAAAGATTAGGTCCTATCAACCTATTGTGATCAAGTATGTTCGCAAGGATATTGGATGGTAGTGGTTGTGGTGTGCTCATTATTATCAGAAAATTAATTACAGAAAGTAACTAGATTAATTAGTAAATGTATCAGGTATTTCACCAAAATGATTATGGTCTTTTAATCAAATTGGTCCTCCCACTAAGCGAATCCTACACTTCCAAAGTAGAAAATGAAAATCCTAATTGGATAGATTTCTAGTGGGTGATTGAATTCTTATAATCTTATTGATCATCCTCAGGCACATCCATTATTAGAATTACAATAAACTATAAGTGAGCAACTCCTTGCCCATCACATCTCATGTGGGGTTCAATCCTTTACCTAGCCCCTAATGCTCAAAATCTTAGGCACATTCATTATTGACATATCTTGCATTAGTTAAGTTGATCTCATTGAGCCAGTAAACATGTAAATAATTTTAATGTCTTCAGGCACATCCATTATTGGCCACTAAACCATTTACATATTTACAACATCTCATGCTTAACAATTATTCTTAAGAAAATCTCTTAAATTAATTATATCTTACAAAGGTGGCGGCACAAAATGAGAGAATAGCATATTGTATTTTATTCTTTCATCCTTTTCCTTATATAGCTAGGTCATCACTTAAAACCCTTGCCACATGTCATCTTCTAATTGACTCTTAGTTTAATTGACCCAATCACATTGTGTCAAGTGTGAAACTTAGATTTAATCTTGACTTTGATCATCTTACATGATTGAAAGACAAATGGCAAGCTTAATGGTGCCATGTGTCACAATCTCATGGTGCCACATGTCACCTTGTGAAATGACCAAAATACCCTTATGTCTTAATTTTGAGTTCTCAATCCAAAATAATTATTTCTCTTCTTCTAATCAATTTATATCAAATATAAATTAATTAATTAATCTCTATTAATTAATTTCTCATAATTAAATTCATATTTAAATACTTTAAATATAAATTTAACTTATACTATACATCCAAAAACCTAGATTTGATTTCAAGCCATGCTAGGGACTTTGCAATCTAATTGCAAACCAAACCTATTTAATTAATCAATTAAACTCTTTAACTAGCTAATTAAATCACATTTAACTTGGTAATTACTTGTGTATGTGTATGACTTACTAGGCTCATCACTAATTGGCAATGAGATATCATATTAACTCTTAATATCATCACAACTCTTTCTTACCATAAATGATTTCTCTAAATCATTTTAGGCACCTCATAGACCATGGTTAACACCTAGCATAGCAAGCCATGGCCACCCAATTAGTAATAAGCTTTACCTTAAATGAACCTATACTCATATGTTACCATGCATTAGAATCTCTCTGTTACAAAATCCCAATTCGAGCAGGAGTCATGGTTTATGTCAAACCCCATTTGCTATGAATATTATGTTCTCTTTTAATTCCAGTTCTTGATTAAAAAGATTTTCTCATCAGAAACTCTTTTCTAATTAATTCTATCTGTCCTGGCCAGGAACTTGAAACATCAAGAACAATTAAATGAACATAGGATTTTATCCTTATTTACTTAAGGTAACATATTCCATCTTGATCAACACCTACCTCCATATATAACTAGTAGGAGCCAACACATGCCCATATACCTATACACAGTATAAGTATAAAAGCAGTATCAAACTCAAACCACCTATATACAAGATAACTGTGCTATCTCAGGTCTAAAGATTATATGCACTGATATGATTTATGACAATGCATTGACAAGAATAAACTCCATGTGCTTGTCATAAATATCACTGGTTCGACCTACTTATCATGCATAAATGCCTATCATGTTTGTTATATAGCATGAGACTCACCATTCCATCTTATTTATATCTCATATAAATACATTGGGAATAAACATGAATATAATCTTTCTGGATAAGTTATGTCCTGTGTGAAGTATCTTCAATTATGAACCAATTTATGATACTTTGTGCTAGAAATACTATCACTCATATTCTTAACAACTTAAGAATAGAATTTCTAACAAAATATCAATGGACCTTTTCTATTACACATAAATATATTATGTAAACGGAAAAGTAAAAATGCCTTTTATTAATGAAGCATGTACAAGATACATACTAAATGATATACTTTAGGGCATAATACTAACAATCTCCCACTAGCACTAGAGCCATTCATTACGATATCTTAGACCCATCTAATCAAGATGTCGGTCTAACTGAACTTGTGACATAGGCTTAGTGAATGGATTAGCTGAATTTTTAGCTGATACTATTTTCTGCATGGCTACATCGCCTCGCCCAACTATCTCTCTGATAATGTGGTAGCGCCTTTCTATGTGTTTGGATTTCTGGTGAGACTGGGGTTCCTTATATCCAAACAGCTTCTTTTTGTAGCATATGATGCAGCAATATACTCAGCCTCTATAGTAGAATCTACAGTCGTACTCTACTTGGAACTCTTCTAACTGACTGCACCTCCATTACAAATGAACACATATCCAGATGTAGACTTTCTATCATCGATATCTGATTGGAAATCAGAATCAGTATAACCATCCAATTGCAAGTCACCACCTCTATATATCAGGAATAAATCCTTAGTTCTTCTCAAGTACTTAAGGATATTCTTGACAGCTATCCAGTGTTTCAAACCTGGATTGGATTGATACCTGCTAGTCAAACTAACAGCATATGCGATATCCAGCCTATTACACAACATTACATACATCAAACTTCCAATAGCCGAAGCATATGGAATTCTGGCTATTTTATCTCTTTCTTCAGGTGTCTTTAGAGACATCTCTTTAGAAAGGTGAATACCATGTCTCACTGGTAATAATCCTCTCTTGGAATTAAGCATGTTAAACCTCTTTAACACTTTTTCCAAGTATAGACTTTGAGATAAACCAATTATTCTTTTCGCTCTATCTCTATAGATGCGAATCCCAAGAATATAGGTTGCCTCCCCTAAGTCTTTCATGGAGAATGTATTTGACAACCATAGCTTTATAGTTGTCAACATACCCGTGTCATTACCTATCAATAGAATATTATCCACATATAAGACAAGGAAAGTGATAGCACTATCTCTAACCTTCTTATATATACACATGGTTCATCCTCATTTTTTATAAAACCAAATGACTTAATGGCTTCATCAAAATGAATGTTCCAACTTCTCGAAGCTTGTTTTAACCCATAAATGGATCGTTTTAGCTTGCGCACTTTGGAACCATCTTGAGATTCAAAACCCCTAGGTTGTTCCATGAAAATATTTTCTTCAATATATCCATTGAGAAAAGCTGTTTTGACATCCATCTGTCAAATCTCATAATCATAGTGTGCAGCTATTGCTAATAGAAACCTAATTGATTTAAGCATGGCAACAGGCGAGAAAGTCTCCTCATAGTCAATTCCTTGCCTTTGGCGAAACCCTTTCGCTACTAGCCTTTCTTTATAGGTCTTTACCTTTCCATCAAAACCAATTTTCTTCTTGAAAACCCATTAATTCCCTATAGGTATAATACCTTCAAGTGGGTCAACAAGATCCCAAACTTGATTCTTATACATGGAATTAATCTCATATTTCATAGCATCAATCCATTTTGAAGAGTCCATATCTGATATTACTTCTTCATAGGTAAGTGGATTATCTCCATGATCTACTTCTTCATGAGTAGACAACTCTTGTGCTTCTTCATGAAGAAAACCATATCTCACTGATGAGTGAGATACCCTGGTTGATCTACGAGGAACAACTATAGATGTTTCATCAATAGATGTAGGTTGACTAGATGGATCTATATCCATTTGATCTGTTGGTTGATCAGAATTCTCTAATTCTAACTCTATTTGCCTTCCTTTGCCTCCTTCTTGAACAAACTGTTGTTTAAAAATGTGGCATTTCTACTTATCTCAACCTTTTGTGATGTAGGCAAATAAAATTAATATCCAAAACTTTTTTTGGGTTATCCAACAAATCAACCCTTTTCTGATCTGGTTTTCAATTTATCAGTGTTCAGCTTCTTGATATAAGCTGGACAACCCCAAATCTTAACATGCTTAAGACTTGATTTTCTTTTATGCCATATCTCATAAGGTGTGGAAGATACTGATTTTGATGGAATCCTATTCAGAATATGCAAAGCTGATTCTAATGCAAATCCCCAAAAGGATATTGGCATATCAGTATAGCTCATCATACTACGTACCATATCCAATAGGGTACGATTTCTCCTTTCAGATACACCATTCAGCTGTGGTGTTCCTGGAAGAGTCAGCTGGAAACAATGTCATGTTCTTTCAAGTATTCATCAAATTCAGTACTCAAGTATTCACCTCATCGATCTGATCGAATAGCTTTAATGTTTTTTCCTGTTTGATTTTCTACTTCAAATTTAAATTCTTTGAACTTTTCAAAGGATTCGTGTTTGTATTTCATCAAATACAAATACCCAAATCTTGATTTATCATTAATAAAGGTAATAAAATAATGAAAACTGCCTCTAGCCATTTCTTTAAATGGACCACATATATCACTATGTATTAGCTCCAAAATATTTTCAGCTCTTAGCCCTTGTCCAATAAAGTGTGTGATCTAGTCATTTTACCCTGAAGGCAGGATTCACAAGTTGGAGTAGGTTCAGAACCTAATGAGGATAGAATCCACATTTGCTCCAATTCTGCAATCCTATCTTCTGCAACATAACCTAATCTTACGTGCCAAATATATTTTGAACTTGAGTTGATTTTCATCATGGCATTGCATTCTTTTAGATTGCTTGCATTAGATTTGTATTTAACATTATTATCTAAATAATAAAGTCCATCATGCATATAACCCAAACCAACATATTTATTTCCAAAATAAATATTGCAAATATCATTTATGAACTAAAATTCATGACCATCTCTAGTCAAACTAGATATAGAAATGATGTTCTTAAAAACATCAGGTACATGCAAAACCTTATTTAAATACAAAACATGTCCTCACATGTATAAAGATTTAGATCCTGTGGCTAAGGTTTCAACAGTTAAGCCATTGCAAACCCGGAGTCTAATATCTCATTACTGCAAGCTGCTACTACTTGCTATACTCTGGGCAGTGCCTATACCTGTGCCCATCCTTCTAGCAGTGAAACACTTTCCTTTGCCTTCATCAGCTTTGGTTTTCCCTTTCTGTTTAGCTATCTTTTTGGAAGGACCAGGAATTTGAGGTTTCTTTTTCTTATTGCCCTTCTTCTTATTGGACTTTCCAGCAGAAGAAGATGTAATCAAAGCTACCTCTTTTCCTTTATTGCCCGGTATATTCTTTTGGGCAATAATCAGCATGTTGAGTAAACCAGCCAAGGTGCATTCCTGTTTAGTCATATAGAAATTTGTCACAAAATTCCCAAATGACTCAGGAAGGGACTGAAAAATCAAATCCGTTTGCAGTTGGAAATCCATGTTAAAGTTAAGATGTTCCAGCTGCTCAATCAGTCGAATCATCTTGTGGACATGATCCCCATCATTCTGTCCCTTAGACATTGTAACACCCTCCCTGTAGCAACTCCGTACATTCTACTGTCCCAGTGACCAGTGTCGGTCCAGACAGCTAGAACGTCTGGAAAAATATTTAAACTAAAGTGAGGAACCATAATTAACTCAAATATTAATAAGAAAAATTTAGGAAAAATTTTAGAAATAAAATACAACCAAGTTAAATGAGTCGGTGCCCTAGCGATGGGTAACCTAGTGAGAAGTTGCGGTTCTCGCAACTAAGAGCCCTAGACCCGGGGAAAAATTCATAAAATAATTTTTGGGACTCCAGAGAAAGGTCATTGAGGTTCCTATGGCATTAGAATGCCAAGAAAATATTTAGAAAAATTTTTCAATCGGTACAGACAATTTTGACCCGTTAAGCCAAACGAAGGGCATTTTGGTCATTTTGCCTTCAGAGGCGATTTTTGGCCGACTTGTCCAGTTAAGTAAATAATTATTATGATCTAAAATATGAATAAATATTATTAAAAATTGAATTGAAAATGAGTAGAGAAAAGAAAAAAAGAAAATGAAAGAAATACCTAAATATGACATCACGTGATGTCATTAGGAAGGCCTCCACCAATCACCATTCAACAAGCCTTCTTAAAATAATTAAAAGAGACAAAATGGACCAAAAATTTCAGCCAGCCATGAGTTTTCTCCTTCAGCCAGCCGTGAGTTTTCTCCTTCTTCCTCCATAACTCTCATTCTCTCATACCTTTAATCCTTTGATTTCTCACCCCAAATTCTATAAAGTCCTTCACTAAAATTTGTCACCCAACTTTGCTAGAGTGTTTGGCAGCCAAGAAAACAAAAGAAAGTGAAGAATTTACAAGAGAAAATTCTGCCCTACTAAGGTTAGTGCCATCTTTCTCTTTCTTTCTTTGGATATCCATGTTAAGACACTAAGTTAGGCTAGGAATTTGTGGGAATTGAAGAGAATTATGCATGCTAGGGTATATAGTCAATTTCAGTAACCTATAGGGGGTGGTGATTTTGATTGTTTTGATGGGTTTAGAGTGGACTAAAGATGGTGTTTAAAGTATATATATATATTGATAATGAATTAGTGTGTTTAACTAAGGCATGTTGTGAGAATGGGAATGGAGAATTAGGGTTTTAGAGAGAAATTTGGACTTTGCTTATGTAATGGTGAATGAACATTTTAATGGTCAATTAGTGACCATTTGAGGTAAATTGACCACAAAATGGAGTGAATTGTAGTATTAGAAAACTGATTTGGTATGCTGCCTAGTGAAACCAGCAGGTTTAGATGTGAGTCTAGCTTGTTTGGACAGCCATAACTTGGGCTGTGTAGGTTCAATTGGTGTTTGGCCAATTGGACATGAAACTAGACACATAATGGCACAACTTTGGTGAAGAAACCATGCCCATAAGACCAAACCAAGTAGACCAAAAACTTGCCCCAATCCGGGTGTCCTGCAACCAGTTTCTGCAGAATGACCAAATGAACAGTGACCATAACTCAGTGTAGAATGGTCCAATTGACTTGAAATTTTACCAGCAACAAGCTTAGATATAGACCAACAACTTTCATGAAAAACCTACCCCAAATTATGACCATAATCTATCCAACAAGGGAGTTGCGATCCACTGCTCATCAGATCAGAGATATGATCACCCGTAAAAATTCTAATCCGGCCAGTTGTGGTTTTTGGACCATAACTTGAGATACAAAACTCCAAATAAAGTGATTCAAAAAAAGAAATTCAACTAGACAAAATAAGGAACAACTTTTATGTTTATCATTTTCTCAAATTCCCACTGCAACAGTAACTAATAGAATAGTAAAGATAGGGTATGAAAACTGAAAATTCTGCTCCATTAATTTTAAGCTTAGAAATGGTATTGGTAATCAATACCAACAAATTTTGAATGCAAAATGTGGTATGTTGGGAGTGTTAAAACCAATGTACCTATTTTCTATACAAAAGTCAACATTTTTGTTGACTAATGAAGGGAATAGTAACACAAAAACTTGAAATTCAAAAATTGAAAAATTCAAAAGTGTCAAATGCCCTAGTATACCTAACAAGATTGGTTTGGATAATTTGGCATGCCAATAGGGTTCAGTTAGCGATCGCACATGGCATTATGCCATTCAGGATTTCATGGCTTTTAGCCATTCGACATCATGTTGATACTTGGCCTTGTGCTAATGTTATTACACTTATTAGTCGCTCACTGCACACCGGGAGACACATATGTGACCGATGGTGTGACGGCCCGAGGTACTTGATACCCAGTGCCAGTTTACCCGTTTATCCAGTCCAGTCGTCCCGTATAGGTTACTTGGGCAACCAAAAATGAAAGTGGACAAATTTAATGAAATAATGAATATAACAAGTACAAAATAAGTAAGATTACAAATACTCATCGAAAATTTATTTGAAATGAAACATCAATACATTCACTGCATATTTATTTTCTGTTATTTATTTTTATTTTATTATTGACACCACTAAGCATTATTGCTTAGCGCGTTGCTTTGCCAATTCGTGAGGTTCCGAGATACTGATCGAGAGCCCAGTAGACCACAGACTGGGTGAGACCTCCTGCAGCTCTGCATAGTGTCCGTGTTACCTCACCATCTTCAGTGCATTGGTAGGACACTAGGTTTCATTTTGATATTTTGTAACTATCTTTTATTTTCTCTTGTGTAAATGAGACTTATATAATTTATTTTGATGTTAATGTATATAGTGGAAATTGTGTTTGTGAATGAAAAAGTGAATATTTATTTACGACTTTTACATGATTATCATATGAGATGAATGATTGAGAAATGGAAATGTTATTCAAAAACATATTGAGATTTTGTTGATGAAATGGAGTTGGGATTGATTGGAAATGATTATTGGAAGTGCTTTTTCACAGGTTCCGAAGAACTGTTTTCTCCATTTTTAGCCAAGATCACGATTTTCTATAAAATTTTCGGAACCTCAAATAAATTATAATTTCAATAAATGACTTAAATGAATTATATTTCATAAATTATATTCAAAACTATGATAAAAATAAATTAAGGAAGAATAAAAATGATTTAGATAAAATAGAGTGTTCCGGTACACCGTGTGACATATCTTACTCGGATATACTGTAGACGGGTAAGGGGTGTCACAAACATCCTCATGCGGAATAGCTGTCTAAATATCTCATACCTAGCATTCCTGCTGTGCTCACCATACAACTCTTGTAGGTGAATGAGGATCTCACTCGCACTCTGCATATTCTCATGCTGCTTCTGTAACTCATTACTCATAGAAGCAAGCATGTAACACTTGGCTCTCATATCATGCTCCTTCCATTTGTCCAAAGTTTCATGTTCCTCTTAAGTGGCCTTTGGAGGTAAGGGACCAGGAACATTGATTCTAGAATATATCCTATATGTTCAAGATTCAGGACAAGTTTTAAATTTCTTAACCAATCAGAGAGATTAGGTCTTGTCAACCTATTGCGATCAAGTATGCTTGCAAGAATATTGGATGGTAGTGATTGTGGTGTGCTCATTATTATCAGAAAATTAACTGCATAAAACAACTAGATTAATTAGTAAATGTATCATGTATTTAATTAAAATGATTATGGTCTTTTAATCAAAATGATTCTTCCACTAAGTTAGCAAATCCTACACTTCTAAAGTAGAAAACGGAAATCCTAGTTGGATGAATTTCTAGTGGGTGATTGAATTCTTATAATCTTATTAATCATCCTCAGGTACATCCATTATTGGAATTACAATAAACTATAAGTAAACAACTCCTTGCCCATCACATCTTATGTGAGGTTCAATCCTTTACGCTCAAAATCTCATGTACATCCATTATTGACTTATCTTGCATTAGTTAAGTTGATCCCATTGAGCCAGTAAATATGCAAATAATTTTAATGTCCTCAGGTACATCAAATATTGACCACCAAACCATTTATATATTTACAACATCTCATACTTAACAATTATTCTTAAGAAAATTTCTTAAATTAATTGCATCATATGCAAGTATTTAAAATTTCTTAAAATAATTACCACAATGGAAGGCCCATATTATAATTACTTTAATTATACCATTTCCACTTTAATCATTTGTTTAGAAGATTTTGTGATCGTCCTAATTACTATTATGGTCTCACATTGCACATTATTCAATTAGCATGAGAAACATAAGTTTAGATTATTGAATTCAAACACACACACACGCGCACGCATTAAACGCTGGGTTATTTTGTATTAGAATGCATATCCACTGAATTAGAATGCATATCCACTGAAGTGCAAAACACCTTTACACTATAAAAAACCTCTAACCTTACATTTGGATAGAGAAATATGAAATGTAAGATTTGAATTTTTAATTGATTAGAATCATAAATTCAACACGCACACACGCGCACGCATAAAACGCTGGGTTATTTTGTATTAGAATGCATATCCACTGAATTAGAATGCATATCCACTGAAGTGCAAAACACCTTTACACTATAAAAAACCTCTAACCTTACATTTGGATAGAGAAATATGAAATGTAAGATTTGAATTTTTAATTGATTAGAATCATAAATTCAGGTTGGGTTCATAATAATGGAAAACGCCTTATTTGAGCATGGATTTACAATTCTTCATAAAACGGTGTTACTGAAATTCACTTCAAAAGAATTGTTAACTACATGCATAAATTATATATTTTTTTTTCATGAAATTAACAAAGTAAATAATAAGTCTATTTTCATTCCGCAACATACACTGATATAAAATCCAAATCTCTTATTTGAAATCAAATCCAAACCTTATAGCAATCATGCATAGCAAAAAATTTACAGCATTCAATATGTTTCATAATCGGCCAACTAATAAACCAGAAAGGAGGGAATTTAAATAAGATCACAATTTAAGTAATTAAACTCAAAATTCATATATCAATGAATTTTGGAAATCTATTAAGGGCCATGAATGGATGGAGGGATTCCCATGGCTAAATTGAAAGACGGTTACTCAACAACAACAATAATGGTAAGCAAGAAATGACATTATAACCAAGCTAATGTCTTATGATTACACCATTCAAAACTCAAGATGGAAAAATAAAATAAAATAAAAAAGATCCGTGAGAAATTGAAAAGACGTATCTGCAATCTAAATTGGTCACAAAACTGCCAGGAGGCAAGAAGTAGCTCTTCAAATGTCTAGGAATGAAAGACCAACATAATTGAGCATGATCAATCCTGTTTGTTCTGAGACAACCTAGCACGGTGTCTAAGTTCAGCCCTTTTCCATCTAACAATCAGGTAACACAAGGAAAAGAGACTGTTTATCTGAAAAAAAAAAAAAGGATGAACATTAGGATGAGCATTAGAATAAATAGAAAAGATTCAATAAAAAAGAAAACTAAAAATAATGGGAGCAGATAACTGACCAAAATAACGATTGCAGTGACAAGAAGAGGCCCAGACCAGAGTGATGAAAGAAAGAGTCCATGTGGATCAAAATAATTCTGGCTTGCAAAACTCCTCCAGTTGTCACCCAAAATTCTATTCAGCCTCTCAGCAAAGTATACACCACCCACTACATGACATCATTGACTCCATATAAGATGGAAAAAATCTTATAAGCGTGCATGAAAAATAAAACAAACATGTGCTCAGTGAATAGAGTAGTCATTGACCTCCCAACCACAAACAAAAGCCAATTAACATGTTATATCGGTGTGGTGAACATTTCTTATTTAGTTATTGTAAACGATATGGAGATTCAGTGACCTAGTAGTAAAAATTCCATACTGATTTGAAAAACCTAGAAACATCACCCAAAAGATTAGCCTTTTGTGGCTTTCACTGTAGAGATAGACATGACAATTCAAATGCTACTCTTCTAAGATTATCAACAATAAGAATGATATATGTTTGGGAGAAATTGGGAATAAAGAAACAAAAAATGAAAAAGTAATACGAAATCAAAACAAAAGATATCCTAAATTTGAAATTTTGGTACACTTCAAAAAATCTTTTATTTAAAGATCCTAACTAACCACAATTCGAAGGTGATGCAACTTAAAAGATTCAAGATAAATAACCAAAAACCACTATATTGTATCCCCAGGTATTTATATTATAGAAATGCATGTATGTCCATATAGAGAATAATTTCAAACTGCAAACAACGATATCAGAAAAACAAAATTGTAAATAACTAACCCATGCAAAACCAAATAAAACATCAGCTTTTATATACAATAATTCTGTAAGACAGTGATGATTGAAAAGCATTATCAGTCTTCATAGCAAAAAATGATGTTTGGCAAAGGAATCCAAGTAATTAAACAGGGAAAAGAGAAAAATGCAACAGCCACCATATGCTTGAATCTAAAACATTTATCAACAACCTTGTAGAGAATACATAATTTAAGCTGCAATACTATTTCCAATTAAATGAACTTCAGACAATGTAGTGAAACACAAAGAGCATCAATCTTATCTCATTTGATCACCTCGCAAGAATTGCTTCAGAAGTGATGGAACAAAACAATCTATTTATCCATACATATAATTACCTCAAACTTGGAGCGAATCTGATTCAAATAAGTTATCCCAGTTCAACAGTATCATCCCTTCCTAAAATACATATATAGTTTTTAATTTCTTAAAAAAATCACAAAAAAGACAACTTACAAGCTAAGAGAAACAAGAACATCTGGAAGTTGATATGTTTTCTTGACAGGATGGCCACTATCAGCAAAGCAACATGAAATGCCATTAAACCCCTTAACCAAGGTTCCTGTGAAAACCAACATCAAATAAATAAATAAAAACCTCCGGAGAATCAGTTAAGCTTGGATAGATAGCAAAGCTAGTAAGTTTTTAGAGTGTACCGTCCAATCGATAGCGTGGAAAAATCCCATGAAATTATCGTAGGCGGGTCGAAGGCCTGACCGGAGCTCCGAAGAGAGTTTCAGGATGAGATCCGCCAATTGCTTTATGTGGTCTTCAAAAGCCGATCTTAGATCCATCATTATCACTGATGAATCAATTATATACACACATTAAAATTGATTTGCCTTCATACACAGCAGCAATCAAATAAAAGTGGGTTTTCCCGTGGATGTCGCGAAATTGAAGGAAAATGTGAGAGGATTTTGCAGGAAAACACTCAGAAAATAGGAAGAAAGGAAGACAAAGAAAATCAGAGAATTTCATTTAGAGAGTTTACCTCAATTCGAATTGGGGAAATTACTGAACACCTCTCGATTCGATTTAGGGGGTCGCTAGAAGGGAGGAAAGAAGAGGAGTAGACAGCAACTCAGAGCTCCCTGTGTCCTTCGGTTCAATCTTAATAGCGAAGGAGGCGGCTGCTTCGAAGTGGTGATCGACGACGGCGAAGGGAGAACGGCAGTGGTGAACAATGATGACGGTGCTGGCTTCGAAGGCGTCGCAAGGAAGTTCGATAGGGTTTGTGAGAGGAAACTGAAATGGCTCTTTTGCACGGCCCATACGAAAATTTGTTGTGCTCTTATTTACGGTTGGGGAATTTGTATGGTTACTTTCGTTAACAAAGTATTTTTACTTATGTAATAGTTTTAATTAAAAAATAAAAATTTAAACTTAAACGAATCTAACATGTAATTTTATTAAATGTAGGAAATGTTAAAATAAGAAAAGTAGTATAAAAAATACGTACACCCATATAATTTATGGAAAAATAATATTATTTTATAAAAATATTACGAGTTAAATTGCGTTAAAACATTATAGTTTCACAATATTTTAAAATTTTTTATAAATAATAAAACTTTAATTAAACTTAAAATTTTTAAATATGAAATGTTTGATAATATTTTTATTAGTTTTATCTATAATTAATATTTTTATAGTATTATAAAAATTATTATAATATATTTTATTTTACATAAAACAACTTCACATTTTTCGTTAAGTTAATTAATTTTTCATAATTAACTACTTTATAGAAAATAAAATTATTTTACGAAAATTGTAACACCCTCCTTGTAGCAACTCCGTACATTCTCTTATTCGTGACTGATTATCGGACAACAATAGAACGTTCGTAAAAATATTTAAACTAAAGTGAGGACCATAATTAACTCAAATATTAATAAGAAAAATTTAGAAAAATTTTAGAAATAAAATACAATCAAGTTAAATGAGCCAGGTGCCCAGCGATGGGTAACCTGAGAGAAGTTGCGGTTCTGCAACTAGGGCCCTAGACAGGAAAAATTCATAAATTAATTTTTGGGACTCAGAGAAGGATCATTGAGGTTCTATGGCATTAGAATGCTAAGAAAATATTTAGAAAAATTTTCAATCAGTCTGCATAATTTTGACCCATTAAGCCAAACGGAGGGCATTTTGGTCATTTCGCCTTCAGAGGCGATTTTTGGCCGACTTGTCCAGTTAAATAAATAATTATTATGATCTAAAATATGAATAAATATTGCTAAAAATTAAATTGAAATTTGGTAGAATAGAAAAGAAAAGAAAAATAAAGGAAATTAGGGATAATGACATCACATGATGTCATGTACTTACTCCCAACCAATCAAGTTTCAACAAGCTATTAAACACCACTTAAAAGAAGATAAAAATGAAGGAAATAATTAAAACCTATCAGCCATCTTCTCCCATTAAACTAGCCGCACCACATAGCCATGAAAGTCCTCCATTTTTCCTTCTTCATTCTAGCTTGAATATCTCTCTAATATTACCCTAAAACCCTTAGGTCCCTTCACTAAAATTGGTCACCCAACCTTGCTAGAGTGTTTGGTAGCCTAGAAAAAGAAAGAAAGTGAAGTTCAAGCTTGGGAAAATTCTGCCCTACTAAGGTTAGTGCCTATTTGTACATATATCTCTCTTATTCCATGTTAGAGACTTAAAATGAGTAAGAATTTGTAAATTAAATGAATAAAATTTATGTGTATGTACACCATGGATTTCGGCAGCCCTAAGGAAGGGATGAGATTGATTGTTTTTGATGGACTTAGAGTGGACTAGAGATCATGTTTAAAGTATATATATATGTGGATAATGAATTAGTGAGTTAATTAAGGTATCTTGTGTAAATTTGAAATGGGAATTAGGGTTTTAGAGAGAAACTTGGACTTTGCTTATGTAATGGTGAAAGAACATTCTAATGGTCAATTAGTGACCATTTGAGGTAAGTTGACCATAATTTGGAGTGAAGTATAGTATTACAAACTGATTGGGTATGCTACCTAGTGAGAGCAGCAGGTGAGGCTGTGAGTCCAGCCTGTTTGGACTGCCATAACTTTGTCTGTGTAGGTTCAATTGGTGTTTAGCCAATTGGACATGAAACTAGACACATAATGGCACAATTTTGGTGAAGAAACCATGCCCAAAAGACCAAAGCAAGTGGACCAAAAACTTGCCTCAATCCGGATGTCCTGCAACTAGATTCTACAGAATGACCAAATGAACAGTGATTGTTCATTTGGCCATAACTTATTGTAGAATGGCCCAATTGACCTGAAATTTTTACAGCAACAAGTAAGATATAGACCAACAACTTTCATGAAGAAACCTACCCCAAATTATGACCAGAACCTATCCAACAAAACAGTTGCAGTCACTATTCACTGCACTGTAGATATGGTCAGTTCTGCAATTTTTCAATCTGGCCAGTTGTGGTTTTTGGACCATAACTTGAGCTAAAAAACTCCAAATGGAGTGATTCAAAAAAAGAAATTCAACTAGACAAAATAAGGAACAACTTTCATGTTTATCATTTTCTCAAATTCCCACTGTAACAGTAACTAATGGAACAGTAAAGTTAGAGTATAAAAACTGAAAATTCTGCTCCCTTAGTTTTAAGCTTAGGAATGGTATTGGTGATTAATTCCAACAAGTTTTGAATGCAAAATGTGGTACATTGGGAGTGTTAAAACCAATGTACCTATTTTCTATGCAAAAGTCACCATTTTTGTTGACTAGTGAAGTGAATAGTGACACCAAAACTTGAAATTCAAAAATTGAAGAATTCAAAAGTATCAAATGCCCTACTATACCTAACAAGATTGGTTTGGATAGTTTGGCATGCCAATAGGGTTCAGTTAGCAGTACTGCACATGGCATTATGCCATTTTGTGATTTCATGGCTTTTAGCCATTCTGACATTGTGTAGATATTTGGCCTTGTGCCTATTGTCATTACAGTTTATTAGCTGTTCTGTTGCACACCGGGAGATGCATATGTGACCGATGGTATAATGGTCCGAGGTACTAGATACCCAGTGCCAGTTTACCCGTTTATCCAGTCCAGTCGTCCAGTATAGGTTACTTGGGCAACCAAAAATAAAAGTGGATAAATTTAATGAAATAATGAATATAACAAGTACAAAACAAGTAAGACATCGATACATTCAATACATATTTATTTTCTGTTATTTCCTTTTATTTTATTATTGCACCACTAAGCATTATTGCTTAGCGCGTTGCTTTTGCCACGCGTAGGTTCTGGAGATACTGACCGAGAGCCCAGTAGACCGCAAACTGGGTGAGACCTCCTGCAGCTCTGCATAGTGTCCGTGTCAACTCACCATCCACAGTGCATTGGTAGGACACTAGGTTTCATTTTGGTATTTTGTAATTAACTTTTATTTCCTTTTGTATAATTGAAACTTATGTAATGTATTTTGATGTTCATGTAAATAATGAAAATTATGGTTATGAATGGAAAATTTGAGTATTTATTTATTGTTTGTATATGAGTACCATGAGAAATGAATGTTTGAGTAATGGAAAGGTTGTTGAAAATCATATTAAGACTTTGTTGATGAAATGGAGTTGGGATTGTTTGGAAATGATTTTGAAAGTATTTTTCACAGGTTCCGAAGAACTGTTTTCTCCATTTTTAGCCGGTACTCTGCAGGATTTTCTATAAAATTTTCGAAACCTCAAATAAATTATAATTTCAATAAATGACTTAAATGAATTATATTTCACAAGTTATATTCAAAACTATGATAAAAATTAATTAAGATAAAATAGAGTGTTCCGGTACACCGTGTGACATAACTTACTCGGATATATTGTAGACGGGTAAGGGGTGTCACATTTAGTGGTATCAGAGCACGGTTTAGGCATTTCTGGGCCTAGATTGAGTCCATACCATGCATTGCATTTGTAAGAGTCGAGGTGACACTAATGCAGATCTGTTTGTCTTTCTTATTTTGAATAGGATATGGACCCTACATCACAGAGAGCAGTTGAGGAGGAAGTGGAGAGTCATGCTCCACCTACAGCAGCTGAGACTGGGGGTATGGGAGAACCTGCTCCGCCAACTCAAGCAGAGCCTGCTCAGCCTCCACAGGCCATGTTCCAGCAAATAGCCGAATTCTTCAGACAAATGGCCAGGGTAATGCCAGCACCACCACCACCACCTCCACAACCAAAATCACATCTAGAAAAATTGAGAAAGTTTGGAGCAGTGGACTTCTTTGGCAAGAGAGAAGATGATTCTGTTGCAGCCGAGAATTGGTTGAACAGAACAGGCAGAGTTTTAAAACAACTCCACTGCACCCCAGAGCAAAATTTAGAGGCTGCTGTATCTCTGTTGCAAGATGATGCATATGAATGGTGGGACACGGTATCCAGTGAAGTGCAGCCAGAAGTTATAACTTGGGACTTCTTCCTCTCCGAATTTAAGAAGAAATATGTGGGTAGTGTATACCTGGAAGAGAGAAGAAGAGAGTTCATTAATCTGAGGCAGAGACAGCTGTCAGTGGCCGAGTATGAGAAGGAATTCGTCAGATTGAGCCGCTATGGAAGGGAGATAGTCCCTAATGAGGCCAAAAGGTGTAAGCGATTTGAAGAAGGATTAAATGACAATATAAAGATCATGATCACTGCCTTGGGAATCACAGACTTCACCAAGTTAGTGGAAGCTGCAATAAAGGTTGAAAAGGTTAGAATAAGTGAGCAGACCAGAAGAGAGAGACAGCAGAAGAGGGGCCCAGGTCAGTCTAGTTCATCTCCTGCATTTGGGAAGAAGTTCAAGGGTCCACCTGCACAGAGTTCAGGTCAACCACAAGGTCGTGGTCGGTCTCGGGGCCGGGACACGATTTACCCCTAGGAGAGGTCGGTCCACACCATCGGTGGGCGCTCTCGAGGATGGGATCGAGGACCCGGCCCGGCATCTTCTCGCATGTCCACATTGTTTGAAATGGCATAAGGGAGAGTGTTGGAGAGTGGCGGTGCACTGCTAAGGTGTAGGTCATGAGCATCGGTTGAAGAAGCGCCCACGCAGAACTACTATAGTTGCTCCAACACAAGCGCAGACACGCTCTGCACCACAAAGGGGTAGGAAATCGGCAAATCGGCGCGATGGGACCATCACGAGGCTGCATCGAGCCAGCAGAGAGGCTCGATAATGGACCACTGCGAGCTTATGCCATGAGAGCTCGGGAGGAGCAAGATGCCGGGCGTCATCGAGTGCGTTCTCCCTCTATAATACATGCATGCATGCATTGGTGGATCCAGATCCACTCATTCATACATCTGCATCAACCTACCCGTAGAAAGGGGATACTAGTAGGGAGAGTGACCAAGACATTTTGGTCACTAATCCATTGAGCCACGATGTAGTGGTGAACAAAGTATACAAAGGTTGCGTTAAGGATTGAGGTATGAATTTTTAGCGGACTGATTGAGTTGCCCTTCCACGAGTTTGACGTGATTTTGGGAATGGTGGTTGTCACGTCATCGGGCAATAGTTGATTGCAAATTGAAGAGAATTTCTCTGAAAACTTCGAGGGTAATGAGATCATCATTGTGGGTGAAAGGAATGATTTCTGTCAATGTTATCTCAGCCACAGTTGCAAGAAGAATGATGAGAAAAGGTTATGAAGCCTACCTAGCACATGTGGTCGATACTAGGCAGGCTAAGCCAAACCTGAGTGATATACCCACAGTAAGAGACTTCCCAGAGGTATTTCCTGAAGAATTGCCCGGTTTGCCACCAGAAAGGGAAGTTGAATTTGCTATTGAGACAACTGCACAAAGACCCATTTCCATTGCTCCTTATAGGATGGCACCCACGAATTGAGGAGTTGAAAACTCGGTTGCAAGAGTTACTTGATAAGGGGTTTATACGCCCAGATGTGTCACCATGGGGAGCTCCGGTCTTTGTTTGTAAAGAAAAAGGATGGGACTTTGAGGCTATGCATCGATTACCGGCAGTTGAATAAAGTGACTGTGAAGAACAAATATCCGTTGCCTAGAATTGATGATCTGTTTGATCAGTTGAAGGTAGTAGGAGTATTTTCTAAGCTTGATCTCAGATCAGGGTATCATCAGTTGAGGGGGAAGGATGTAGATGTGCCAAAGACTGCATTCAGGACCCGGTATGGGCATTATGAGTTTCTGGTGATGCCCTTTGGCCTAACAAATGCACCAGCGGCATTTATGGACCTTATGAACCGTATCTTTCATCCATACCTAGATCGGTTCGTAGTGGTCTTTATTGATAATATTCTGGTGTATTCCAAGACCAGGGAAGAACATGATGAGCATTTGAGGATTATTTTGCAAACCCTGAGAGAAAAGAAGCTGTATGCTAAGTTGTCCAAGTGTGACTTCTGGTTGAATGAGATTGCATTCCTTGGACACATAGTGTCAGCTGATGGGATTAGGGTGGATCCCAAGAAAATAGAAGCAGTGATGGAATGGAAGCCTCTCAGAAATACAACTGAGGTCAGAAGCTTCTTGGGGCTAGCTGGGTATTACAGGAGATTTGTGAAGGGATTTTCCTTAATAGCTGCTCCAATGACCAAGTTGTTACACAAGAATGTCAGATTTTACTGGAATGACAAGTGTCAGACCAGTTTTGAGAAGTTGAAGGCTATGTTGACAGAGGCACCAGTGTTAACACAGCCAGTGTCAGGAAAAGACTTTGTGGTCTACAGTGATGCCTCTCATAATGGGTTAGGGTGTGTATTGATGCAAGAGGGGAAAGTGGTCGCTTATGCTTCCAGGCAGCTAAGGCCACATGAACAAAATTACCCTACCCATGATATAGAGCTTGCAGCAATTATCTTCGCACTGAAGATATGGAGGCATTACTTGTATGGTGAAAAGTGCTACATTTACACAGACCACAAGAGTCTAAAATATTTGCCAACTTAGAAGGAGCTCAACCTTAGACAGAGGCAATGGATTGAGTTCCTGAAGGACTATGATTGTGTAATTGACTACCATCCTGGGAAGGCAAATGTTGTTGCTGATGCTTTGAGTAGAAAATCCATGACAGCTTTGAGATCATTGAATACCCGTCTATCTTTGGTTCGAGATGGAGCTATTTTGGCTGAGTTGCAAGTGAGGCCAAACCTGTTACAGCAGATTTTAGATGGGCAGAGGGTAGATGAGATGCTAATGGCTATTATGAGCAAAATCCCAGGGGGAAAAGCAACTGACTATGAGGTGAAAGCAGATGGGTGTCTGTATTACAAAGGAAGACTGTGTGTACCAGATGATGGGGAATTGAAGGCCAGTATTCTAAAAGAGGCACACACCAGTGTATATGCTATGCACCCAGGAAGTACAAAGATGTATCATGATCCAAGCTTGATATTGGTGGCACAGTATGAAGAAGGACATAGTGACTATGTGACTAAATGCTTGACATGTCGGCAAGTCAAGGCGAACATCAAGTTCCATCGAGATTGCTCTGACCTATACGCATACCTGAATGGAAATGGGATCGGGTCACCATGGATTTTGTAAGTGGTCTACCTCTCACCCAAAAGAAACATGATGCAGTATGGGTGATAGTGGATAGATTGATGAAGTCAGCACACTTTCTGCCAGTTAGGACTGACTACTCAATGGAGAAGTTAGCAGAATTATATATTAGTGAGATAGTTAGACTGCATGGAATTCCACTTTCCATCATATCTGATCGAGACCCAAGGTTTACATCGAGATTTTGGAAGAAGTTGCACGAGTCCTTGGGTACACAACTCCACTTCAGCACAGCTTTCCATCCTCAGACGGATGGGCAATCAGAAAGAGTAATCCAGGTTCTTGAGGATATGCTGAGGAGTTGTGTCATTGAATTTGAGGGAAGTTGGGATAAATACCTCCCACTGGCAGAATTTGCATACAATAATAGCTACCAAGCTAGCATCCAAATGGCCCCATATGAAGCACTGTATAGGAGAAAATGTAGAACTCCAGTGTGCTGGACTGGATTGGGCGAAGACAAACTGGTAGGCCCAGACTTGGTGAAACAGACTGAAGAGAAAGTGAAACTAATCAAAGCTAATCTGAAGGTTGCCTCAGATAGACAGAAATCTTATGCCGACCTAAAGAGGAAAGAAATAGAATATGCGGTTGGCGACAAAGTGTTCCTCAAGGTGTCACCATGGAAAAAAGTACTGAGGTTTGGAAGAAAAGGTAAGTTAAACCCTAGGTTCATTGGCCCATATGAAGTCATTGAACGTGTGGGTCCAGTGGCCTATAGGCTAGCTTTACCACCAGAGCTGGACAAGATCCACAATGTGTTCCACGTGTCTATGCTAAGAAGATACCGCTCAGATCCTTCACATGTCATCTCCACGGAAGAAATTGAAGTACAACCAGATTTGACATACGAGGAAGAACCCATACGGATTCTGGCTCGGGAAGTAAAAGAATTGAGGAATAAGCAGATTCCACTGGTGAAAGTGCTTTGGAGGCACCACAACATCGAGGAGGCAACTTGGGAAAGTGAAGAGACGATGAGGTAATAGTTCCCTCAACTGTTTGCATCAGGTAAAATTTCGAGGACGAAATATAAATTAGAGGGGAAGAGTTGTAACACCCTCCCTGTAGCAACTCCGTACATTCTACTGTTCCGGTGACCAGTGTCGGTCCGGACAGCTAGAACATTCGGAAAAATATTTAAACTAAAGTGAGGGACCATAATTAACTCAAATATTAATAAGAAAAATTTAGAAAAAATTTTAGAAATAAAATACAACTAAGTTAAATGAGCCGGTGCCCAAACGATGGGTAACCCAGAGGGAAGTTGCGGTTCTCGCAACTAGGGGCCCTAGACCCGGGGAAAAATTCATAAATTAATTTTTGGGACTCCAGAGAAGGATCATTGAGGTTCCTATGGCATTAGAATGCCAAGAAAATATTTAGAAAAATTTTTCAATCGGTACAGACAATTTTGACCCGTTAAGCCAAACGGAGGGCATTTTGGTCATTTCGCCTTCAGAGGCGATTTTTGGCCGACTTGTCCAGTTAAATAAATAATTATTATGATCTAAAATATGAATAAATATTGCTAAAAATTAAATTGAAATTTGGTAGAATAGAAAAGAAAAGAAAAATAAAGGAAATTAGGGATAATGACATCACATGATGTCATGTACTTACTCCCAACCAATCAAGTTTCAACAAGCTATTAAACACCACTTAAAAGAAGATAAAAATGAAGGAAATAATTAAAACCTATCAGCCATCTTCTCCCATTAAACCAGCCGCACCACATAGCCATGAAAGTCCTCCATTTTTCCTTATTCATTCTAGCTTGAATATCTCTCTAATCTTACCCTAAAACCCTTAGGTCCCTTCACTAAAATTGGTCACCCAACCTTGCTAGAGTGTTTGGCAGCCTAGAAAAAGAAAGAAAGTGAAGTTCAAGCTTGGGAAAATTCTGCCCTACTAAGGTTAGTGCCTATTTGTACATATATCTCTCTTATTCCATGTTAGAGACTTAAAATGAGTAAGAATTTGTAAATTAAATGAATAAAATTTATGTGTATGTACACCATGAATTTCGGCAGCCCTAAGGAAGGGATGAGATTGATTGTTTTTGATGGACTGAGAGTGGACTAGAGATCATGTTTAAAGTATACATATATGTGGATAATGAATTAGTGAGTTAACTAAGGTATCTTGTGTAAATTTGAAATGGGAATTAGGGTTTTGGAGAGAAACTTGGACTTTGCTTATGTAATGGTGAAAGAACATTCTAATGGTCAATTATTGACCATTTGAGGTAAGTTGACCATAATTTGGAGTGAAGTATAGTATTACAAACTGATTGGGTATGCTGCCTAGTGAGAGCAACAGGTGAGGCTGTGAGTCCAGCCTGTTTGGACTGCCATAACTTTGGCTATGTAGGTTCAATTGGTGTTTGGCCTATTGGACATGAAACTAGACACATAATGGCACAATTTTGGTGAAGAAACCATGCCCAAAAGACCAAAGCAAGTGGACAAAAAACTTGCCCCAATCCGGATGTCCTGCAACCAGATTCTGCAGAATGACCAAATGAACAGTGATTGTTCATTTGGCCATAACTTATTGTAGAATGGCCCAATTGACTTGAAATTTTTAAAGCAATAAGTTAAGATATAGACCAACAACTTTCATGAAGAAACCTACCCCAAATTATGACCAGAACCTATCCAACAAGGCAATTGCAGTCACTGTTCACTGCACTGTAGATATGGTCAGTTCTGCAATTTTTCAATCTGGCCAGTTGTGGTTTTTGGACCATAACTTGAGCTACAAAACTCCAAATGGAGTGATTCAAAAAAAGAAATTCAACTAGACAAAATAAGGAACAACTTTCATGTTTATCATTTTCTCAAATTTCCACTGTAACAGTAACTAATGGAATAGTAAAGTTAGAGTATAAAAACTGAAAATTCTGCTCCCTTAGTTTTAAGCTTAGGAATGGTATTGGTGATTAATTCCAACAAGTTTTGAATGCAAAATGTGGTACATTGGGAGTTTTAAAACCAATGTACCTATTTTCTATGCAAAAGTCAACATTTTTGTTGACTAGTGAAGTGAATAGTGACACCAAAACTTGAAATTCAAAAATTGAAGAATTCAAAAGTATCAAATGCCCTACTATACCTAACAAGATTGGTTTGGATAGTTTGGCATGCCAATAGGGTTCAGTTAGCAGTACTGCACATGGTATTATGCCATTCTGTGATTTCATGGCTTTTAGCCATTCTGACATTGTGTTGATATTTGGCCTTGTGCCTATTGTCATTACAGTTTATTAGCTATTCTGTTACACACCGGGAGATGCATATGTGACCGATGGTGTGACGGCCCGAGGTACTAGATACCCAGTGCCAGTTTACCCGTTTATCCAGTCCAGTCATCCAGTATAGGTTACTTAGGCAACCAAAAATGAAAGTGGATAAATTTAATGAAATAATGAATATAACAAGTACAAAACAAGTAAGACATCGATACATTCAATACATATTTATTTTCTGTTATTTCCTTTTATTTTATTATTGCACCACTAAGCATTATTGCTTAGCGCGTTGCTTTTGCCACACGTAGGTTCTGGAGATACTGACCGAGAGCCCAGTAGACCGCAGACTGGGTGAGACCTCCTGCAGCTCTGCATAGTATCCGTGTCACCTCACCATCCACAGTGCATTGGTAGGACACTAGGTTTCATTTTGGTATTTTGTAATTAACTTTTATTTCCTTTTGTATAATTGAAACTTATGTAATGTATTTTGATGTTCATGTAAATAATGAAAATTGTGGTTATGAATGGAAAATTTGAGTATTTGTTTATTGTTTGTATATAAGTACCATGAGAAATGAATATTTGAGTAATGGAAAGGTTGTTGAAAATCATATTGAGACTTTGTTGATGAAATGGAGTTGGGATTGTTTGGAAATGATTTTGGAAGTGTTTTTCACAGGTTCCGAATAACTTTTTTCTCCATTTTTAGCCGGTACTCTGCTGGATTTTCTATAAAATTTTCGGAACCTCAAATAAATTATAATTTCAATAAATGACTTAAATGAATTATATTTCACAAGTTATATTCAAAACTATGATAAAAATTAATTAAGATAAAATAGAGTGTTCCGGTACACCGTGTGACATAACTTACTCGGATATACTGTAGACGGGTAAGGGGTGTCACAAAAATATTATGAGTTGAGTTATAAATTAAGATTAAAACATAACAATTTATGTAGTATCTCAAAATTTATTATAAAATATTATAATTTTAATTAAATTAAAAAATTTTAAATGTCGGACATCATAAGACAATATTTTATTTAGTTTTATCTATAATTAAGTTTACGTTTTTTGCTGAATTGGTTAATTTTTCGTAGTTCATTACTTTACGAAAATATTATATGAGCTGAGTTGCAAAATTACATTCAAGGATCATGTTTTTTGTAGCATATTAAAATTTGCTATAAAATGTTATAATTTTAATTAAAATTAAATATTTTAATATGGAGTATTAGATGATAATATTTTATTTAGTTTTATTTATAATTAATATTTTATATATTATCAAACAAGCATTGCATATGTATTTTTATTTTACGTGAAACAAGTTTACATTTTCTGTTAAGTCAGTTAATTTTTCATATTTAACTACTTTACAGAAATAGTATCATTTTATAAAAATATTATAAGTTAGGCATTAAAGCATCACATTTTCCACGACCAGTCGAAATTGGCTATAAATGGTATAATTTTAAATAAATATAAAAATTTTAAAAGTAAAATGTTACATGACAATATTTTATTTAGTTTTATATATAATTAATATTTTTATAATATTGTAAAAAAAAATTATATGCATATTTTATTTTATGTGAAATAAATTTATATTTTTCGTTAAATTAATCAATTTTCTATAATTAAGTACTTGACAGAAAATAGTATCATTTTATGAAAATATTGTGGAGTTGTAAAATTGCATTAAAGCATTATGGTTTCTACAACATCTTATAAGATGTTATAATTTTAACTAAAATTAAAAATTCTAAATTTGAAATATTAAATAACAATATTTTATTTAATTTTGTAAGGATCAATTAAAAAATATCAGTGAATTTATTAATTTATTTAAAATAATGCTTATATTTGTAAACAAATAACATGTCATTTTATAGAATTAATAATTGTGCATTTTTTTTATATAACTATTTTTAACATCTTAAGAATAATAATTTGATGGTTATTTAATTGTTTTGAAAACTTATTTTATTGATATTAAGCAATTTCAAATAAAATGCAGTAGTTTTAATTTTCATATTTTTTACTAAAACATTGATATAGAGTAAACTTATACTTTAAGGATAACTCTTTCCACTCATTTTCTCTCATTTCTATTATTTCTTAAAATTCATTTACATCACTCACTATTCATCCATGAAACTGAAACTCCTACTAATTCATTATTCATTTTTTATCCATTTACTATTGTCAAACACTTGTTTCTACCTCATCCCTTCAATTCTTAAGGTTTTTTTTTTTAAAAATTTTATTTTATCCCTTCTTAAATTTTAGTTAATTAATTACTTCTTTAATATTGGTTACCTTAATTTAAATATAGGCATTTTTTCTTTTTTTCTTGTCTTTGGGCATTTGTTTGTAGGTTGATTAATTTAATATTATTATTGAAATTTAGTGTGATATTGTTAGACTGAAAGTTATAATTTTAAAATTTTGTTTTGATACTTTTTGCTAATCCAATTGAAGTATTAGTAGTATGCCCTAGAGCATATCATTTAGTATGTATCTTGTACATATTTTTATTAATAAAAGGCATTTCGACTTTTCCGTTTATATAATATATTTATGTGTAATAGAAAATGTCCATTGATATTTTGTTAGAAATATTATTCTTAAGTTGTTAAGAATATGAGTGACAATATTTCTAGTACAAAGTATCATAAATAGGTTCACAATCGAGGATACTTCATAATAAGGACATGACTTATCCAGAAAGATTGTATTCATGTTTGTTACCAAGTTATTTATATGAGATATAAATAAGATGGAATGGTAAGTCTCATGCCATATAACAAACATGATAAGCACTTATAAATGATAAGTAGGCTGAACCAGTGACACTTATGACAAGCATATGGAGTTTACTCTTGTCAATGTTTTGTCATAAATCATATTAGTGCATATAATCTTTAGACCTGAGATAGCACAGTTATCTTGTATATAGGTAGTTTGAGTTTGATACTGCTTTCATACTTGTACTGTGTATAGGTATATGGGCATGTGTTGGCTCCTACTAGTTGTATATGGAGGTAGGTGATGATCAAGATGGAATCTGTTCCTCTAAGTAAATAGAGATAAAATCCTATGTTCATTTAATTGTTCTTGATGTTTCAAGTTCCTGGCCAAGACAGATAGATTTATTCAGAAAAGAGTTTCTGATGAGAAAATCTTTTTAATCAAGAACTGAAATTAAAAGAGAACATAATATTCATAGCAAATGGAGTTTGACATAAACCATGACTCCAACTTTAGTTGGGATTTTGTAACAGAGAGATTCTAGTGCATGGTAACGTATGATTATAGATTCATTTAAGGTAAACCTTATTACTAATTGGGTGGCATGGCATGCTATGTTAGGTGTTAACCATGGTCTATGAGGTTCATAAAAAGATTTAGAGAAATAATTTATGGTAAGAAAGAGTTCTGATGATATTAAGAGTTGATATCATGTCTCATTGCCAATTAGTGATGAGCTTAGTAAGTCACACACATACACAAGTTATCACCTATTTAAATATGATTTAATTAATTAATTAAAGAGTTTAATTGATTAATTAAATATGTTTGGTTTGCAATTAAATTGCAAAGTCCCTAGCATAACTTGAAACTAAATCTAGATTATTGGATGTATAGTATAAGTTAAATTTATATTTAAAGTGTTTAAATATGAATTTAATTAATGAGAAATTAATTAATAGAGATTAATTAATTAATTTATATTTGATATAAATTGATTAGAAGAAGAAAAATAATTATTTTGGGTTAAGAACTCAAAATTAAAACACAGGGGCATTTTAGTCATTTCACAGTGTGACACGTGGCACCATGAGATGGTGACACATGGGATTACACATAATCTTGCCAAATGTTTTTTTTTTAATCATGTAAGATGATTAAAATCAAGATTAAATATATGTTTGACACTTGGCACAATGTGATTGGGTCACTTAAACCTAGAGCTAATCAAAGGGTGACATGTGGCAAGGGATTGATGTGTTAACCTAGCTATATAAGTGTTGTTATGAAAAAGAAAAACAACCAGCAGCCACTCCTCTCCTTTGTCACGCCATTTTGAGGCTCTCCATCTATTCTTCTTCATCTCTCATCAATTCAAAGAGATTAGCCATCAATCTCTTGAATTAAGAATACTAGAAATTGTTTCTAGTGTCATGTTTACATCTCAAATCTTTTAAAAGGCAGAACTTGAATTTCTAATTAATAGAAAAAGCTTTAGAAGCTGTTCAAGGGCTGCCATAGGTGTTCTTGGTGTGGACAAACTAGAGGGACAACATTTGGTGTCCTGAAGACAAATCTCAAAGGCGCAGACACGCTGCAGTGCATCAAGAAGTTAGTGTAATCATTTTTTATTTAATCTAGGGTTCTAAAATTAATGTAATTAATTTTAAAATCTTAAATAGCAAATACAGATCCAAAAACATATTAAAAGAGTTTTAATATGTTTTTTATCATTGAAATCAAATAGATAAAAATAAATCTTGCATGATGCATGTGACCCTAGATGAAAATTTTTGAATTCAATAGCATAAACTTGTGTTTTTCACGCTTCCGTTCCTACAATTGGTATCAGAGCCACTATATTTGCCATTTAGATTGATGTTTATATGATTTAATTGTGTGTTTAATCATGAGATCAAAAGTTCATTTCTGGTTGCAAAGCCAAGGTAGCGGCACAAATGATGAACACCATGGTGTGCATGGTTGATGCACCACAATGGTGTGCAAAGGTAAATGGATGGTGAATGTACAATTGTTGTATGATCTAAGATCCATTTTATGTCTAATTAAATTGTTTAATTAGAATTTTTATCACACAATTAAATTATGATTCAAATCAGAATTTTAAAAATTGTTTGAATGTGATTCAAATCTAAAATTTAAAAGTTGTTTGAATGTGATTCAAATATGAATTTTTAAAGTTGTTTGAATCATATTTAAATCTGATTTTTTAAAATTGATTGAATAAAATTCAGATTTGATTTTTTAAAAAATATTTGAATGTGATTCAAATATGATTTTTTAAAAAAATATTTGAATGTGATTCAAATCTGAATTTTTAAAGTTGTTTGAATGTGATTCAAATCTGAATTTTTTTTAAATTTGTTTGAATGAGATTCAAATCTGAATTTTTAAATTTATTTGAATCATATTCAAATCTGGATTTTTAAGTTGAATATGAGATATTCAATTTAATTTAAGTATGTATGTTTTATTTAATTGTTAAACAGTGATATGCATGATGGATAATCATGGACTATAAAAGACCAATGTGATTAGATTTATTTCTTTTATGTTTCTTTGGGATTGTAAATTAATTAATTTATTTTAATTTATTTTGGGCATATATTATTAAGTTTGCAATAATTTTTGGGTTGTAATTTCATTTATTTAAGTTCTTATAAATTCGCCTTGGTATGCTAAGGATTACTATGTAATATTGGATTGCAAGAAATTCAAGGAGGTCAAGAGCATTGGTGGGACTAGTGGGAGGAATTCAAGATCAAGTGTTGATTATGTACTCCTTCAGCAACTCTTGTAAAATGAATGAATGAAATGCACCTAGGAATGCCCTGATTCAATTCTTGGTGGCTCAGAATTGAATCCCTTAGAAAGTCCATGATCATACCATATTTATTACTTATCCATGAATGCATGAGATGTATGGGAATGTATGCTATTATATGATATATGTATGCTAATTAGATAATGTGCAAAGTGAGACCTTAATAGTAATTAGAATGACCATAAAATCTTCCAAACAAATGATTAAGTTGGAAATGCTATAATTAAAGTAATTATAACATAGGCCCTCCATTGGGGCAATTATTTTAAGAAATTTTAAATAGTTGCATAAGATGCAATTAATTTAAGAGATTTTCTTAAGAATAATTGTTAAGCATGAGATGTTGTAAATATATAAATAGTTTGGTGGCCAATATTGGATGTACTTGAGGACATTAAAATTATTTGCATAATTACTGGCTCAATGGGATCAACTTAACTAATGCAAGATAAGTCAATAATGAATGTACCTGAGATTTTGAGCATTAGGGGCTAGGTAAAGGATTGAACCTCACATGAGATGTGATGGGCAAGGAGTTGCTCACTTATAGTTTATTGTAATTCCAATAATGGATGTACCTGAGGATGATCAATAGAATTATAAGAATTCAATCACCCACTAGAAATCCATCCAACTAGGATTTTCGTTTTCTACTTTGAAAGTGTAGGATTCGCTAAGTTAGTGGGAGGACCAATTTGATTAAAAGACCATAATCATTTTGGTTAATTACATGATACATTTACTAATTAATCTGGTTATTTTCTGCAGTTAATTTTCTAATAAAAATGAGCACAGAACAACCATCACCATCCAATATCCTTGCAAGCATACTTGATCGCAATAGGTTGACAGGACCTAATCTGTCTGATTGGCTAAGAAATTTGAAACTTGTCCTGAACCTTGAACATATAGGATATGTTCTAGATTCAAATGTTCCTGGTCCCTTACCTCCAGAGGCCACACAAGAGGAACATGAAACTTTGGATAAGTGGAAGGAGCATAATATGAGAGCTAAGTTTTACATGCTTGCTTCCATGAGTAATGAGTTACAAAAGCAGCATGAGAACATGTTGAGTGCGAGTGAGATCCTCCTTCACCTACAAGAGTTGTATGGTGAGCACAACAGGAATGCTAGGTATGAGATATCTAGACAGCTATTCCGTATGAGGATGTTTGAGGGACAGAATGTTGGGGATCATGTCCATAAGATGATTCGGCTGATTGAGCAGTTGGAACATCTTGACTTCAACATAGATTTCCAACTACAGACGGATTTGATCCTTCAGTCCCTACCTGAGTCTTTTGGGAATTTTGTGACAAATTTTCATATGACTCAACAGGAATGCACCTTAGCTGGTTTACTCAACATGCTGGCTATTGCCCAAAAGAATATGCCGGGCAATAAAGGAAAAGAGGTAGCTTTGATTGCATCTTCTTATGTTGGAAAGTCCAACAAGAAGAAGGGCAATAAGAAAAAGAAACCTCAGATTCCTGGTCCTTCCAAGAAAATAGCTAAATAAAAAAGGAAGACTAAAGCTGATGTAGGCAAAGGAAAGTGTTTCCACTGCCAAAAGGATGGGCACTGGAAAAGGAACTGCCCAGAGTATCTTACTTCTCTGAAGGACAAGAAGGATACACCTTCGGAAGGTATGTCCATATCTTGTTATTTAAATTCTGATGATACTCATAGTTCATCTACAGCTTGGGTTTTAGATACTGGTTCAGTTCTCAAATTTCTAATGATATGCAGGAACTAGCAAATAGTAGCAGCTTGCGTTCTCAAGATGTTAGAGTCCGGATTGGCAATGGCTCAACTGTTGAAGCTTTAGCCATAGGATCTAAATCTTTTTACATGTTTGGACATGTTTAGTGTTTGGATAATATTTTATATGTACCTGATGCTTTTAAGAACATCATTTCTATATCTAGTTTAACTAGAAATGGCTATGAATTTCAGTTCACAGATGATGTTTGCAATATTTATTTTGGAAATAAATATGTTGGTTCGGGTTATATGAATGATGGTCTTTATTATTTGGATAATAATGACAAACACAAATTGAATGCAAGTGATCTAAAAGAATGCAATGCCATGGTGAAAACCAACTCAAGTTCAAAATATATTTGGCACTTAAGGTTATGTCATGTTGCAGAGATAGGATTGCAAAACTGGAGAAAATAGGGATTCTATCCTCATTGGGCTCTGAGCCTACTCCAACTTGTGAATCTTGCCTTCAGGGAAAAATGACTAGATCACCCTTTGTTGGACAAGGGCTAAGAGCTGAAAATATTTTGGAGCTAATACATAGTGATGTATGTGGTCCATTTAAAGAAATGGCTAGAGGGGGCTTTCATTATTTTATTACCTTTACTGATGATAAATCAAGATTTGGGTATTTGAATTTGATGAAATACAAACATGAATCCTTTGAAAAGTTTAAAGAATTTAAATCTGAAGTAGAAAATCAAACAGGAAAGAGTATTAAAGCTCTTCGATCAGATCGTGGAGGTGAATATTTGAGTACTGAATTTGATGAATACTTGAGAGAGCATGGCATTGTTTCTCAACTGACTCCTCCAGGAACGCCACAGCTGAATGGTGTATCTGAAAGGATAAATCGTACCCTATTGGATATGGTACATAGTATGATGAGCTATACTGATATGCTAATCTTCTTTTGGGGATTTGCATTAGAATCAGCTTTGTTTATTCTGAATAGGATTCCATCAAAATCAGTTTCTTCCACACCTTATAAGATATGGCATGGAAGAAAATCAAGTCTTAAGCATGTTAAGATTTGGGGTTGTCCAGCTTATATCAAAAAGCTGAACATTGATAAATTGGAGACCAGATCAGAAAAATGTCGATTTGTTGGATATCCAAAAGATAGTTTTGGATATTATTTTTATTTGCCTACTTCACAAAAGGTTGTAATAAGTAGAGATGCCACATTTCTTGAACAACAGTTTGTTCAAGAAGGAGGCAAAGGAAGGCAAATAGAGTTAGAATTGGAGAATTCTAACCAAACAACAGATCAGATGGATATAGATCTATCTAGTCAACCTATACCCGTTGATGAAACATCTACAGCTGTTCCTCGTAGAACAACCAGGGTATCTCACCCACCAGTGAGATATGGTTTTCTTCATGAAGAAGAACAAGAGTTGTCTACTCATGAAGAAGTAGATCATGGAGATGATCCACTTGCCTATGAAGAAGCTATATCAGATATAAACTCTTCAAAATGGATTGATGCTATGAAATCCTGTAACATCCTCACTTTAGCGAGTCCGTACAGTCTACTGTTCTGGTGACCAAAGTCGATCCGGGCAGCTAGAATGTTTGAAATTATAAATAGACTAGAGTGAGGAGCTATTAAGAAACTAAATAATGCTCATAAAAAAATCAAGGAAAATTTTTAGAAACCAAATACACTAAGGTTAAACGAGCCGAAACACCAGGGATGGGTAACTCGAAAGGGAAGTGACGGTGAAGGCTGTTAGCAATCCTAGACCAGGGGGAAAAATTTTAAAATAATTATTGGGACTCTAGAGAAGGGTCATTGAGGTTCTTATGGCATTAGAATGCCAAGAAAATACATAGAAAAATTTTTCTATCGATATACACAATTTTTGCTCGGTAAGCCAAATGAAGGGCATTTTGGTCATTTTGTCTTCAGAGATGATTTTTGACCAACTTGTCCATTTATGCAAGTGAATTATATGACATAAAATATAAAAAAATATTAATTAAAATTTATTTTAAAATGAATAGGCAATGAAAGAAAAGAAAATGAAAATAATGGGATTTATTACCTCATGCTTATGTAAGCATGAGGTAATTAAAAATGCTATGGCCAATCAAATTAAAGCAAGACAATTAAAATGCAATAAAAATAGAGAAAGGAGGCAGAATTCTAGAAACCCAAACAGCAGCCCTCTCTTCTTCTTCAAGCCACCCCATACACCTCTCCTTACTCCACCATTAACAAACCTTTCAACCTCCATTTCCCTAGCTTTCTTTCACTAAAAACCCTAATTGTCAACACAAAAATTTGTTCTATCATCTTGGTGATTCTTGTGGAAGCAAAAAGAAAAGGAAAACTAGAATTTGAGCAAGTGGGAAATTCACTCCATTAGAGGTTAGTGACTTAAATTAGATTTTCTCTTTAAATTCATGTTAAAGGAGCATGATTGAGTGTAAAAGTGCAAAGAAATTTAATAAATATCATGTGTATGCCATCCTATAATTTTGGCAGCCATGGATGTGGTAAGGTTTTAATGATTTTCATGGAGCTAAAATGGTAACAGGGCTACCTTAACAATAGTTTCTCAAGTAAAATGATGAAATGCTAGTTAAATGCAAGATTGGATATGATAGGGTTAGGGTTTGAGTATAAAATGAAGACTTTGAACATTTAATGGTGAAAGTGAATTTTAATGGTCAATTAGTGACCATTTAGTGATGTGTAAACAAGAAATGAAGTGGTTTGTGTAGTGGGAATTGAGATTAGTGTGGCTGCCCTTGGTGACCTGCAGAATTGGACATGAGTCCAGCAGGTTTGGGCAGCAATAACTTGAACTATAGAGGTCCAATTGGTGCAAGGCCAATTGGACATGAAACTAGACACATAATGGCACAACTTTGGTGAAGAAACCATGCCCAGAAAACCAAACCAAGTTGACCAAAAGTTTGCCTTAATCCGGATGACCTGCAATCTACCTGGGCAAAATGACCAAATGAATAGTGTTTGGTCATTTGGCCATAACTCAATGTGGAAAAGTCCAATTGACTTGATATTTTACCAGCTATAAGCTGAGATATATATAAACAACTTTCATGAAGAAACCTAACCCAAATTATGACCATAACCTAGTCAAATTGCCAACCAAACTTAGGTTACCAAATCTGGTAGAACCAGTTTTGCCCAGAATTTTGGAATCTGTCAAATCCGGCCAGTTATGATTTTTAGGCCATAACTTGAGCTACAAAACTCCAAATAGAGTGATTTAAAAAAGAAATTCAACTAGACAAAATAAGAAACAACTTTCATGTTGATTATTTTTCCAAACTCCCACTACAAAAGCGATTAATGGAACAGTAAACCCAAAGCTTGAAAACTAAAAATTCTGTCCAATTCACATTACGCTTAGAGATGGTATTGGCAACCAATACCAACAAGTTTAAAATGCAAAATGTGGTATGTTGATGATATTTAAACTAATTTACCTATTGCCAATGCAAAAGTCAATATTTTGGTTGACCAATGAAATGAATAGTAATCATAAAAATTCAATTTCAAAGAATTACATAAATGAAAAGTGTTAAATGCCCTAGTAGGCCTAATGTGATTGGTTTGGATAGGTTGGCATGCCAATAGGGTTCTGTTAGTAGTACTGCATATGGCTTCATGCAATTCTGTATTTCATGGCTTTCCATGCCATTCTGTGACATAATAGCCTTTGGCTATGATACTGAGTTGTTATACTCGGGTTTAATCCCCGATAATTATTACAGCTTATTAGTCGCATTACATTGCCTGGAGACACAATGTGACCGATGGTGTGATGGTCCGAGATACTTAGTACTCAGTACTAGTTTACCCATTTATCCAGTCCAATCAACTAGTATAGGTTACTCGGGCAATGTTAATAAATCTTACCAAATTTTAATCGAATAATATTGCAATAAATATTTGAAATTAAGTCTACCAAAAAATGTAAACATACATTCTGCATACATGTTTTATTTTATTTTATTTTATATTGTCACCACTAAGCAGAATTGCTTAGCGCGTCACTTTTGCCACACGCAGGTACTGGAGACATAGCTGGGGAGTCCAGCAGACCTCATACAGGGTGAGTTTTCAGATCTGCACTCAGAGTTCAAAGTCACCTCACAATTGCAGTGCATTGGTAAGACATTGGGCTACCTAAGTCTTTTGTATTTGTAAACTTTTGTTATGTATATTATAAACTCATGTAATCATATTTTTGCTGTAATTACCTATGAGCTGTGTTAAGAAATAAATATGAGTATTTCTCATTGGATTGGGTGTGATATGAGATGAATGTGAATTTTGAGATACTGAATTGATTTGAGAAATTATTGAAAAATGTTGGTGGTTGACTGAGATTGAGATTATAATTATATTGGAAGTGTTTTTTAAATAGGTTCAGAAGAACTGTTTTCCAATTTATAGCCAGCACTCTGCCGGATTTTCTATAAAATTTGCGGAAAAATTTAGATTTATCAAAAATTATAAATAAATGAATAAAAAAGGATTAATTGAAATTGAAACATGAATTGGTGTTCCGACACACTGAGTGGCATGACTTGCTCGGCTACACTGTAGACGGGTAAGGGTTGTCACATTTAGTGGTATCAGAGCATCGGTTTAGGCGTTTCTGGGTCTAGATAGAGTACATACCATTGCATTACATTTGTAAGTGTTGAGGTGACACTGATGCAGATCTGTTTGTTTTCTTATTTTGAATAGGATATGGATCCTGCTTCGCAAAGAGCAGTTGATGAAGAGGTGGAGAGTCATGCTCCACTAAGGGCTGAGTCTGAGGGCAGGGCAGAACCTACTCCATCAGCAGCTGAGGCACCTGCTCAACCTCAGTTTGCTCTATTCCAGCAAATGACCGAATTCTATTGGCAAATGATGAGGGCAATTCCACCACCACAACCACAGCCATAACCACAACCTCCACCAGCACCACAGAAATCTCATCTGGAGAAATTGAGAAAGCATGGGGCTGTGGACTTCTTTGGGAAGAGGGAGGATGATCCCATGGCCGCAGAAAACTGGTTGGATAGAACCATCAGAGTGTTGAAACAGCTAAATTGCACCCCCGAGCAGAACCTAGTGGCTGCAGTGTCCCTACTTCAGGATGACGCATATCAGTGGTGGGACACAGTAACCAGTGAGGTGCAACCTGAACGGATCACCTGGGAATTTTTCCTTACAGAGTTCAGGAAGAAATATATTAGCAAAGTGTATTTAGAAGAGCGAAGAAGGGAATTTATTAGTTTGAGATAGAGACAGTTGTCAGTAGCTGAGTATGAGCATGAGTTTGTCAGACTAAGCCGGTATGGGAGGGAGATAGTCCTTATCGAGGCAGAGAGCTGCAGACGATTTGAGGAAGGGCTCAATGACAACATCAAATTCATGATCACAGCACTGGAGATCACAGATTTTTCTAAACTGGTGGATGCTGCATCAAAAGTGGAAAGGGTCAGAATCAATGAACAAAATAGAAAGGAAAGACAGCAGAAGAGGAGTCCGGGTCAGTTCAGTGCATTTTCTGCTCCCAGTAAGAAGAGTAAGGGTCCTCCTGCTCAGAGTTTAGGACCACCACAGGGTCAGGGCCAGTCTCAGGGGCCCAGACCACAGTTCACACCTAGGAGAGGCTAGTCCACACCATCAATGGGCAGCTCTCCAGGGACAGTGTTTAGGGGACTAGCCCCTGCATCTTATGCTTGTCAGTACTGTCAGAAGTGGCATAAGGGGGAATGTTGGCGAGTGACTGGTGCATGTTTATGGTGTGGATCAACAGAACATCAGATCAAGAATTGTCCGAAGAGGACTACTACAGTTGCTCCAACACAAACTGACAGACCTGCTCCTACACCACAAAGAGGTAGGAAGCACAGTAAACTGAGGCGGTGGTCCATCACCGAGGCTGCATCAAGTCGGTGGCGGCGGACACTAGAATACCAGCCAGGGATTATGCCATCAGAGCTCAGGAGGAGCAAGATGCCCCGGATGTCATCAGGGGTATGTTTTCCCTTTACAACACTTCTGTACATACATTGGTGGATCCAGGATCCACTCATTCCTACATTTGCATCAAACTACCCATAGAGAGGAGTTCGGTAGAGAGAGTGATCAAGACATTCTGGTCACAAATCCACTAGGCCACAGTGTGGTAGTGAATAAGGTGTATAAAAATTGCCCGTTGAGAATTCAGGGGTATGAATTCTCGGCAAATCTAATTGAGTTGCCCTTCCACGAGTTTGACGTGATTTTGGGAATGGACTGATTGTCACATCATCAGGTAATAGTTGATTGTAAATTGAAGAGAATTTCTCTGAAAACTTCTGAGGTTAATGAGATCACTGTTGTAGGTGAAAGGACAGATTTCCTGTCCAATGTTATCTCAGCCACAGTTGCAAGAAAAATGATGAGAAAACGCTGTGAAGCTTACCTAGCACACGTGGTTGATACTAGGCAAGCTAAGCCAAACCTGATTGATCTATCCACAGTAAGAGACTTCCCAGATGTATTTCCTGAAGAGTTGCCTGGTTTACCACCAGAAAGGAAAGTCGAGTTTGCTATTGAGGTAATGCCGGGTACAGCACCCATTTCCATTGCTCCTTATAGGATGGCACCCACTAAATTGAGGGAGTTGAAAACTCAGTTGCAAGAGTTGCTTGATAAGGGGTTCATACGCCCCAGTGTGTCACCATGGGGAGCTCCGGTGCTATTTGTGAAGAAGACGAATGGAACCTTGAGATTGTGTATTGATTACCGGCAGTTGAACAAAGTAACTGTGAAGAATAAATATCCATTTCCTAGAATTGACGATCTGTTTGATCAGTTGAAGGAAGCCGGTGTATTTTCAAAAATTGATCTCAGATCAGGGTATCATCAGTTAAGGGTAAAGGATGCAGATGTGTCAAAAACTACATTCAGAACCCGGTATGGGCATTATGAATTTCTAGTAATGCCGTTTGGGTTAACAAATGCGCCAGCAGCATTTATGAACCTTATGAACCGTATCTTCCATCCATACTTAGATCGGTTTGTAGTGGTCTTTATTGATGATATTCTAGTGTATTCCAAGACCAGGGAAGAACATGATGAACATTTGAGGATTGTTCTGCAAACCCTACGAGAAAAGAAGCTTTATGCTAAGCTATCCAAATGTGACTTCTGGATGAGTGAAATCTCCTTCCTTGGACACATAGTATCAGCTGAGGGGATTAGAGTACATCCCAAAAAGATAGAAGCAGTGATGGAATGGAAGCCTCCCAGAAATACAACTGAGGTCAGAAGTTTCTTGGGGCTAGCTGGGTATTACAGAAGATTTGTAAAGGGATTTTCCTTAATAGCTGCTCCAATGACCAAGTTGTTACACAAGAATGTCAGATTTAACTGGAATGACAAGTGTCAGGCTAGTTTTGAGAAGTTAAAGGCTATGTTGACAGAGGCACTAGTGTTAACACAGCCAGTGTCGGGAGAGGACTTTGTGGTCTACAGTGATGCCTCTCATAATGGGTTAGGGTGTGTATTGATGCAAGAGGGGAAGGTGGTCGCTTATGCTTCCAGGCAGCTAAGGCCACATGAACAGAATTACCTTACCCATGATCTAGAGCTTACAGCAATTATCTTCACGCTGAAAATATGGAGGCACTACTTATATGGTGAAAAGTGCTACATTTACACGGACCACAAAAGTATAAAATATTTGCCAACTCAGAAGGAGCTCAACCTTAGACAAAGGTGATGGATTGAGTTCCTGAAGGACTACGATTGTGTGATAGATTATCATCCTGGGAAGGCAAATATAGTGGCTGATGCTTTGAGCAGGAAGTCCATCACAACTTTAAGATCACTAAATGCCTGTCTGTCCTTAGCTCTAGATGGAGCTATTTTGGCTGAGTTGCAAGTGAGGCCAACCCTACTACAGTAAATACAAGATGGGCAGAAGGCAGATGAAAAACTAATGGCCATTATGGGAAAAATTCCTGAGGCGAAGGAAATTGAATATGAGGTGAAAGAAGATGGGTATCTATACTACAGAGGAAGAGTGTGTGTACCAGATGATGGGGAACTGAAGACTAATATTCTGAAAGAAGCACACACTAGTGTTTATGCTATGCACCCGGGGAGCACAAAAATGTATAATGATTTGAAGCCTCATTATTGATGGCCTGGTATGAAGAGGGATATAGCTGATTATGTGACCAAGTGTTTAACATGTCAGCAAGTTAAAGTAGAACATCAAGTTCCATCAGGATTGTTGCAGCCTATAAGCATACCTGAATGGAAATGGGACCGGGTCACTATGGATTTTGTTAGTGGTCTACCCGTCACCCAAAGGAAGCATGATGCAGTATGGGTGATAGTGGATAGATTGATGAAGTCAGCATATTTTCTGCCAGTTAGGACTGGCTACTCACTAGAGAAGCTAGCAAAATTGTATATTAGTGAGATAGTTAGACTGCATGGAATCCCACTTTCCATCATATCTGACCGAGACCCAAGGTTTACATCGAGATTTTGGAAAAAGTTGCAAGAAGCCTTGGGCACACAACTCCGTTTTAGCACGGCTTTTCATCCTCAGACGGATGGACAGTCAGAATGAGTAATCTAGGTAAACCTAAGAACTAATTGAATTTTCGTAATTAAAAAATTGAAATAATAGTAATAATGTGAATTATGTGATAGATCCTGGAGGATATGTTAAGGAGTTCTGTCATTGAGTTTGAGGGAAGCTGGGATAGATATCTCCCACTGGCAGAATTCGCATACAACAATAGCTACCAAGCTAGCATCCAAATGGCCCCGTATAAAGCACTGTATGGGAGAAAATGTAGAACTCCTGTGTGTTGGACTGAATTGGGTAAAGATAAGCTAGTAGGACCAGACCTGGTGAAACAGACTGAGAAGAAAGTGAAGATAATCAAAGCTAACCTGAAGGTTGCCTCAGATAGACAGAAATCATATGCCGACTTGAAGAGAAAAGGAATAGAGTATGCAGTTGGTGATAAAGTGTTTCTCAAAGTCTTACCGTGGAAGAAAGTACTGAGGTTTGGAAGAAAGGGGAAGCTAAGCCCTAGGTTCATTGGCCCATATGAAGTCATTGAATGTGTGGGACTAGTGGCCTATCGGCTAGGTTTACCACCAGAATTGGATAAAATCCATAATGTATTCCATGTTTCTATGCTGAGAAGATATCGCTCAGACCCTTCACATGTCATTTCCATGGAAGAGATTGAAATCGAACCAGACTTAACATATACAGAAGAACCTATATGGATCCTAGCTCGAGAAGTGAAGGAACTGATGTGAACCTTCAAGTAATTGGTAACTTGAAAAGCCACATTCAAGAATTAAATGAACAATATGGAAAGCACCAAATCAAGATGTATGAATTTGATTCTTTGAACCAGCACAATCAGATTATTGTGTAATTCAAAGAAAATATCAGAAATGGGATTCTTGACCTAATTCATATGGAGAATGAATAAACCAAGAATATTATGCACATTAAACCTTACAAGATAGAAATCTCAGCAAGTTAATGAGCTTCACAAGAACAAAGGCAATAGCCAATTTACTCACTAAAGGAGCAGAAACAATCTTTCATTGATATTCAAAATGTGTCCTCCACTCTCTCATTACACTTGTATTTATAGCCTCTTGGCTTCAAAGCTAAAGACAAAAATATCCCTACTTTAGTAACAGCTGTAAGGAGCTTTAAGTCCAAACAAAAATTAATCTATCAAAAGACTAAAAACTCCTTACAAAAAGTAAATTTAATACAGCAGCAAGTAAGGGCATTTAAGTCCATAAGAGAGGTGGTTATAACAGCAAGGAATATTCCATGAAAAAGGTGCCAGCAGATGCATGTACATAGGTTGGATCTGGTGCATGCATGTCCACAGGTTATTCCATGTAACCTAATGCTCCATATGACACCTGGTCACTTCCAAGCTTAATTTTCATCAAATTTAATCCTTTATAATTTTCTTTATGCCATTCCAGCTCATAATCCTTGCTCCTTATGATCTCACAAATTAAATTCTGAAGTGATTTAGCTCTAGCTCTAGTAATTGGACCTTGGATGAAATCCTTTGGCGTGGATGTCGCTTGATTCTCATCATTCCCCACCGCTTCAAAAGGATTCGTCCTCGAATCTGTTCCTACATCAACACAAGGAGATAAATCAGCAACATTGAAGGAGGCACTGACATTATACTCACCGAGCAGGTTTATTTTGTAGGCGTTATCATTAATTTTGGTCAGCACTTGGAAAGGTCCATCACATCTTGGTTGTAATTTTGATTTCCTTCGAGAGGGAAACCTTTCTTTGCGCAAGTGAACCCATACCCAATCTCCAGGTTGAAATGTGACTTTCTTCCTTCCTTTGTTGGCTTGACTAGCATATTTTTCATTTTTCTTTTCAATTTGAAGCTTGGCTTGTTCATGGATTTTCTTCACCAATTCTGCTTTTCTTTTTCTATCTAAACTAGCAAGCTCGTTCACAGGCAAAGGTAAAAGATCCAAAGGAGTTGAAGGATTGAAACCATATACAATTTCAAATGGAGAATAGCCAGTAGAAGAATGCGCATTTCTATTGTATGCAAATTCAACAAGTGGAATGCAATCTTCCCATGACTTCAAATTTTGCTTAACCACAGCACGCAAAAGAGTAGTTAGTGTCCTATTTACTACTTCAGTTTGACCATCAGTTTGTGGGTGACAAGTGGTGGAAAATAACAACTTGGTGCCCAATTTTCCCCACAAATCTTCCAAAAGTGACTAAGGAATTTAACATCCCTATCACTAACTAAACTCTTAGGTATGCCATGCAACCTAACAATATCTCTAAAGAATAAATTTGCAACATTTGTAGCATCATCAGTTTTATGGCATGGAATAAAATGTGCCATTTTTGAAAACCTGTCAACAACAACAAAAATTGAATCATGGCCTTGTTTAGATCTAGGTAATCCCAACACAAAATTCATAGACAAATGAACCCAAGGATCACTAGGGGTAGGTAAAGGTGTATACAAACCTTGTGGCAAAACTCTAGATTTAGCCTTAGTACACATAATGCACCTAACACATACTCTTTCAACATCTCTTTTCATATTCGGCCATTAAAAATGTTCCTTTAACACATTTAAAGTTTTGGCAACACCAAAATGACCCATTAATCCACCAGCATGAGACTCATTCACAAGTAATTCACGCATGGAACTCTTAGGCACACACAATCTATTTTCTCTAAACAAATATCCATCATGCCTATAAAACTTCTCAAAAGCATTCTTTTCACAAGCTGCATACACTCTAGCAAAGTCATCATCTTCAGCATATAATTCTTTCACATATTCGAATCCTAATAACTTTGCATCAAGAAGGGCAAGAAGGTTATACCTTCGAGATAAGGCATCAGCCACCACATTTTCTTTCCCATGTTTGTATTGAATCACATATGGGAAGGTCTCAAGGAACTCAACCCATTTTGCATGACGCCTACTCAACTTATTTTGCCCTTTGATATGCTTCAATGACTCATGATCTGTGTGGATGACAAATTGCTTTGGCCAAAGGTAATGTTGCCACGTTTCCAAGGCACATACCAATGCATACAACTCTTTGTCATATGTAGAATAGTTCAAAGCTGCTCCATTAAGCTTCTCACTAAAGTATGTTATTGGTCTCTTATCCTGCATTAAAATGGCTCCAATACCTATTCCTGATGCGTCACACTCAATCTCAAAAGTCTTAGAAAAATCAGGTAAAGCCAACACAGGAGCGAAACATAACATCTCTTTAATTTTGTGAAAAACATCATCTTGTTTCTGTTCCCAAACAAAATTAACATTCTTTTTGACAAGATCATTCAATGGTGCTGCAATGGTACTGAAATTCTTAATAAATCTTCTATAGAAACTAGCTAGTCCATGAAAACTACATACTTGAATCTGATCTTTGGAATGGGCCAGTCTTTAATAGCTCTAATTTTTTCATCATCAACTTCAACACCATTAGCACTAATGACAAATCCTAAAAAGACAACCTTTTCCATGCAAAATGAACATTTCTTCAAGTTAGCATATAATTTTTCCTTTCTTAACACATCGAATACAGCTCTTAAATGATGCATATGTTCATTCATGTCTTTACTGTAAACCAATATATCATCAAAATAAACAACAATAAATTTTCCAATAAAAGCATGCAACACATGATTCATCAATCTCATAAAAGTGCTAGGAGCATTAGTTAGCCCAAAAGGCATCACTAACCACTCATATAGTCCATGCTTTGTTTTAAATGCAGTTTTCCATTCATCACCTACTTTCATGCGAATTTGATGATATTCGCTTGTCAAGTCAATTTTGGTAAAAACACAAGCACCACAAAGTTCATCCAACATGTCATCCAATCTAGGTATAGGGCGGCGATACTTTACAGTGATTTTGTTTACCGCCCTACAATCCACACACATGCGCCATGTGCCATCTTTCTTTGGTACCAAAAGGATGGGTACAGCACAAGGGCTCATACTTTCTCTCACGTAACCCTTAGCTAGCAATTCCTCAACTTGCCTTTGTAATTTTTTTGGTTTCTTCAGGATTAGTTCTATAGGCTGGACGATTGGGAATAACTGCTCCAGGTACAAAATCAATCTGGTGCTCAATCCCTTGAATAGGTGGTAGTCTAGCTGGCATCTCCTCAGGTAGCACATCCTCATATTCCTGCAAAAGAGAGACAACAACACTAGGCAAATTGGGGTCAAGGTCAGATGTGGATAAACAAGAGTCCTTAAACACAATTAATAACATTTGCTTGTTGGCAAACATGGCATTCCTCACATCTCTTCCTTTAGCATACAAGCTTAATTTTCTCTCCCCTCTTTCCGCACAGCTCTCTTTTTGCGCCGAAGTTTCACCTTTTTCAAGCACTCTTGGAATGTTTTCTTTACACTCTTTTCTTTCCTCACAACCACCCTTGTCTTGCTCACTCACAATATTTTCAGTCAATTTCTTTTCACTCCTTTTTTTCTCTGCTTTCTTTTCGGCCACTCTAGATTTTACCTCACCCATTGCTTGCTTAAGCTTTGTTTGGTCATCATAAATCTATTTTGGTGTCATAGGTGCCAAAATGATTTTCCTTCCATTCATTTCAAAAGAATACCTATTTTTATACCCATCGTGGATCACCTTTTTATCAAATTGCCATGGTCGGCCAAGTAATAAATGGCCAGCTTGCATTGGAACCACGTCACACATAACCTCATCTTGATACTTTCCTATTGCAAAGGAAATCAGCACTCGTTTTGTTACTTTCACCTCACTGCATTCATTCAACCACTGCAATTTATAGGGTATAGGGTGTTTCAAAGTCCTCAACCCTAATCTCTGCACCAAAATAGTACTAGCAACATTGGCACAACTTCCCCCATCAATGATGACACTACAAGCTTTGTCTTGGATAAGACACCTTGTATGGAAAATTGTTTCTCTTTGCAATTCATCACTAATGTCCTCCTTTACTTGAGTATTTAATGCTCTCATAATCACTAGAGCGCTTCCTTCAGCAGCATATTCCACCTCTGCATCCTCCTCCCTTGAAGATGTGGAATCACTAACAATTTCCTCCTCCGTTTCTATCTCACCATTTTCTCTCATGACCATGACTCTCTTGTTAGGGCATTGAGAAGCTATGTGTCCACTGCCCAAATACCTAAAACACTTCACATCTCTATTTCGGGTAGTAGTTGCAACCTCCTTTCCTTTACTTTCTACAAATTTCTTCTCCACCTTCTTTTCCTTTTCCTCATTTTTCTTATATTTGCTAACAGCCTTTTCCCTATCCTCCTTCTTCCAGTTAGACTTCCAAGATGAAAAAGTACCTGCATTTCCTCCAAATTTTGACTTGCTTTTAAGTTGCCTTTCTACCTTCATAGCCATGTGGACTATATCCTCCAACTCAACATAGTGATGTAACTCAACGATATGAGCAATCTCCTTGTTTAGCCCATTCAAGAATCTGGCCATGGTGGCTTCTCTATCCTCCTCTACATTTGCTCTAATCATAGCAATTTCCATTTCTTTATGATAATCTTCAACACTTTTAGAACCTTGAGTCAATCTTTGTAACCTCTGATGTAGCTCTTTATAGTAATGACTAGGAATAAATCTCCTTCTCATTATAGTTTTCATCTCACCCCAGGTTGCAATTGATTGCTCATAATTTCTCCTTCTACTAATCTGTCACACCCTACCCCTCTGTAAGGCATAACATGATCCCGTAGTATACCTAATGAATTACCAACTCCGTCTACTGATAACCCATTAAATACACTACAAGGGATTTTCAAAACTTTTCTTACTTCTTTCACAGTGGTGAGCACTATTTACAGGTGTTAAAAACTTTTGTGAACTGAAGTGATAGAACTAACACATTTGACTTATTTGGAATTTCTGTAAAAATTTTGGCAGAGTGCCATCTGTATTTTGGATAAAACAGTTCTTGAAAACTGTAAAAGCACTTCAATATTTTTCCAAATCTCAACTCCAACAAAATTCAACACAATATTTTTCTCAACTCAATCCACAACAATTTTTCAGTATTTTCAAAGGATGAGATAAAAGAAATATAATACAAATTTTTACAAGTCAAAATAACTCATAATTCACTTTACAACTTCAATGTACAATTATAAGACTCAAAATTTATATTACAAAACTATTCAAGTAAATGAAATCTTAAATTTATATTTACAATAATTTACATTTAATTACATACCAAAATGTTTTACAAGAGTTTTTATACAACTGCTCAAATAATTTACATACATATTATTACATGCATACATCAGACCTATGTACATGGGTATACCTATAATATACACAGGTGATCTGAAAGTGTCTTCAAAGAAACTTACTCCTTTGCTCTATACTCTTCTTACTGCGACGAGATACAAAGCTATCGCTGAGTGGTGAACTCAGTGGTGCACAACTATAATTTAAAACATAGTACAATATACATTGACAAAATTTACAGTAAATAATTTGGGAATCTGAATACTCATCAAATTCCAAAACTCAAAATATTCATTGCCAATAATATAAATCATTTGTATAAATGACTTTGATCACAAAGTTCAATTTATCAAATCATGACTAACCATTTAAGTAATTCCAACAAAATCAAATATACATAAACCATATTTGAAATCACAATTCTTTACCATTCAAAAGCCATTCTGTATCTCAAAAATCATTATGTATCTCAAAAATCAATCTTTAACTCAAAACCATGTTGTATCTCAAAAACCACGCTGTAGCTCAAAAACCATGCTGTATCTCACAAATAATTCTTTATCTCACTAACTATGCAAGACTAATCCGATAGGGCCATTTTCGATGTGATTCTAACTCCCTATGGTCGGGGAGGTCGAATCAGATTCTAACTCCCTATGGTCGGGGAGGTCGAATCATCGTGCACAGTACCATCACAATAATGAATCTTCCGCAAGGGCCATAACAATAAAATAAACTTAGATCTAACCTCAAATCAGAGGAAAATCTAAGCATGTGCACGTACCATGGTAATCAAAATACAACTAACTCCATTGTCTTCTCAACAAATGAGAGAGACGGGTAATAACCTAGTCAAGCATCTATAGTGAGATATAAAACAATATCACAATCCTTTTTGTGAGCATAAATCACAATATAATTTGATTCAAAGTCAATTCCAATATCAAATAATTTTTATGCTCATCACAATTCAAATCATAAATTTGCATTTTTCCATGAAAATTACCATCACAATTCAAAACATATTCTATCACAATTTTCCAAAACATAATTTATTCAATCCATAACAATGCTTAATACTTGTGGAAATACCATTTCACAAAGCTAAATTCATACATACTATAACAATTTTCAATAATCATTGAATTAAATCCAATGCTGGTTAAACATAATACATAAGAAAAGTATGTCATTTAATCATATGAAATATTCAAACAAAATCAGTTAAAAACTAGCTGTGCACAAACACAATTTAAAACAATAACATACAATTAATCATATGAAATATTATTCAGAGTAAAATCAGTTGAAAACTAGTTGTTCACAAACCTCTGATGACTGATTCCTGGTCTGGACTCAGTGTTTCCTTCCCTTTTCCTGAGTCCTTGCTAACTGAGAAACACAATTTGAAGTGTTTCAGTACTAAATTAAACTGTCTCTATCGACAATGTTTGATAAGTAATTCACTGAAAGCTATTATTTGCTTAATCACCTAATATACCGACTCTCAATGCGTTCTAGGTAAACTAGGTTTTAGTGTCACTAATATGTCACATTCGATAGTATTTTAGGGTTGGTACGTTTTACCAAACTCATTTCCTTGTTTAGTGCATTTTAATGCAACTTGCTGGATTCCGGGATACTAGTTTGACCTAGCCGGACGACCTAGTTCCCTCGGTTTTCGGGTTTCGGTCAAAACTACAAACTTGTAGATCTATGTCTTATGGAACGCGGGGCAAAATTTTAGGTCATTCTGAGTTATGTAGACCAAGTTATGGTCATTTTACTATTGCTGGTCAAATGGCATCAAATTAGGACATTTTAGGTCAAATTTGGTCAACTTTGGTTCGGCCAGTTTTTGGACCCGAACTTGTGCAAGCTTTTTGACTTGCTTCTGGTCATTTCTGGGCTTTGGTGTCTTCATAAGACTTGTAGGTATGGGTTGTCACAAGGGGTTTTGCGGTCGCCTGAACGAACCCTCACCGAAGTGGGAAAGAGTGAGGAGTCGCCACCTTAGTTTTGAGGGAAACTAAAGAAAACCATTTGTGAAAATAAATTGAAATGAAACTACTTCAAGACAGAGATTCTAGGTTCGGGGTCCGTAAACGGGTGGGGAAGGTGTTAGGCACCCCACCTCGTCCCTTAATAAGGGTAAGTAGATTTAACTTTGCATTAGTTAGGAGGGCTTGAATGGACATGTTAATCCTTTTGACCAAAGGAACATTTGATTTTTCACTAAATTTGGATCACCCAGATACATAAGTAAATGAGACAACCTTAGTGAGTTACTGTTGTATGTTAATTTTATTTGAAAGAAACATTTTATTAAAATTTAAGAATTGGATAAGAACTCTTCTCCGAACTCTTTAATATTTATTAAAATTTTGAGTTGAGATCGGATAAGAACTCTCCTCCGATCTCTATTTAATATTTATTAAAATTTTGAATTGAGACCGGATAAGAACTCTCTTTCGATCTCTATTAAGTATTTATTTAAAATTTTGATTTGAGACCAGATAAGAACTCTCCTCCGATCTCTATTTAATTATTTATTTAAAATTTTGATTTGAGACCGGATAAGAACTCTCTTCTGATCTCTATTAAGTATTTATTTAAAATTTTGATTTGAGACCGGATAAGAACTCTCCTCCGATCTCTATTTAATTAAAATTTTGAGTTGAGAATCGGATAAGAACTCTCCTCCGATCTCTTTTAAATTAACAGGAACCTGAATGGGATCTTTCCGATTTCCCGAATTTTAATTTCAGCTACATGTCATAAGGACCTAAAGCTAAGGATTCTGGCGTTCAAAGGTGCTGGGGATAAGGCTTCTTTTAACTTAATTGGTATTTTGTGACTAAACGGGGGATACTAGACTTGATTTACCAACCTTCCATGTAGTCACCTTACCAATACCTATTAATGTCCGATCTATTCTGTTTCGTTTGCTTTGGTTTTATTCCACTTTATGGCATCTTGCCGAATTTCCGTTTACGTCAGCCTAATAGTTTGACTATTTTCCTGACGTGTTATTCAGGCTCTCTCTTTTAAAAGAGACCCTTAAGTTACAGTTACCTATGTTTTACCCAACCACTTACACGCTACTAGGAGCTAGAAAACTCGCATTCAGAAATGACGAAGATTAATAAAATGATGGACTGATCACTAAAGAAATAACTCGAGAGTAACATTCTTTGGGGTTCTTTGGCAAAAAATGAACTTGGAGAAAATCGCATACATATGAAGAACAAAGATAATGCGAAAAGTAAACGTAAACACTTAATAAAACGGCAATATGAGCTCTTACTTGTAAGGAGCCAAATCTATTGAAATAACTACGGGGTGACAAATGGTGATAAGACAGCGGACTGATTAGCCTGAGGGCTGATGTTCGTCGTGAACTGAAGGGTGCTTAGCTAAAATGCAATCAAATTAAGATAAAAATCGAGTGGAATGAAGTTGAGCTTGGACAATGGGAATGAAAACAGAGATGATAAAGGGCTGAAAGTGAGAGTGTGACCAGATAATGAACAAACTGGAAATGTAGAGTTCCAGTATTCAGAATCCCTTTTCAAGAAAACCCTTCAGAAAACTAGTTTCAAAAGTCTTTCTAATCAACACTTCTAAATAGCAGAATAACAAACTGAATGAAGTTTCAGAGTTCTTCCGCTATAATAATTACCTCTCCTTTTTTTTTTTTTTTGCCCGTCCCCTTGAACAGTTTTCAGGCAGGTATTTATAGGAATCGGGTGCTCCCCATGAAGGGTCAGGATTTATTTTAAGGGAGATGGAGGGTCTGGATTTTAAAGGACATGATCGGATGCTCGAGAATTAAAGAGAACAAAAATGAACGGCTGAGATTATTCTTCAGAATATTTGTCCTTTTCTCCTTTTAATCTGACGGTCTCAAATCATTTTGTCCAGAGCGATCCGAGGGCTAAGAGTGAAAGGTGCTGGTCTTGTCGTCTCTTCTCTTGATCCAAGGTCTCCGGGTTCGTCCTTACAAGTGAGATCAACGGTGGAGATTGGGATGTATAGGACTGTCATGACATACCGCACTGTCAAGATTGCAAAGTATTCTTAGGCGTGCGGTGGAGATCTCGTCTGCCACGCTTTAACTACCTCGGCTCTGATTCTGATGACGGTTATTTGGGATTTGTCTTATTCTTTTTGCCTTCCGATCTCTCCCACGCTCCTATTCCGATCTCTCACGCTGATCTCCCATCTTCCGATCTCTATTATTCCGATCCCTAGAGATCGCCCAAATGATGTAATCCGATCTTTTGGAAATAAAAGTCAATTATCATCTTATTATTATTGCATTGATTATTTTCCGATCTCTGATGTGTTTATCTGATCTGGTTCCCAACTGAACAACCCTTAACTGATCTGCAATTCGAAACATTTATCTTAATATGCCGATCTCTAATTAGCCGTTCTCTCTATGGAATTTGAGAGACGTGTCAGAACAGCTGGCGAATCCCGTTAACCGATGCATTGCCTGGGACATCGTGAGCATTAAATGCTCGGACGAGTATAAATAGGGGTAGGGGTTAGCCAGTTTCTTACTTATGCCATTTTCTGTCTCTCGCAAGCAATTCCAAAACTCTCCCGATTTTTCAAGCTCTTCCGACTCCGTTCAAGCTCCGGTAAGGGTTTTAATCCTTCTTTTAGATTTAAGTTCTTTGTTTTCCTTAAAAATGAGCGGCGCCAAAGGTCAGAGAACGGCAAGCCCACCTTCCGTCCATGTTTCATGGTCGTCTGATGAAGAAGAGGTGGTCGGGCCGAGCGCACAACCAGAACCTTCTAGGGTCTCCGTTCCAGCTCGGGGGCGAACCGCACCATCGAGGCTTGTACCTTCCTCAGGGAGGGAGAATCTTCCTATGGACGAGCTGCCATCGATCTTGCAAGAAACCGATCTGCAGTCGTTTAGCCAGGAGTACAACATAGAGCCCGATTCATATGAACTTATCCGGTGTCACGGCGATCACCGAGCCGATCACTCCTTTGAAGAGAATGACATGGTGATGGTATACGAGGAACAGTTAAAGGCCGGTCTTCGGTTCCCTCTGGACGACTTCTTCAAGGAGGTCCTAAAATTCCACCGAGTGTGCATCGCCCAAATTCACCCTAACTCGTGGCGGATCTTGGTAGCCTTCCGAGGCCTGTGCCGAGCTAAGGGAATCAGACCTACGGCTAAGGTGTTCGCCGAACTGCACAGGCTAACTCGCCGAAAGGACGACGAGCATTGGTTCTTTCAGGCGAAGCCTCATTGCGGGCTCTTCACCGATCTGCCCTCCTCCCTTAAGAATTGGAAGAACCGCTTCTTCATTCTGAGGAGCAAAAATCCGACCTGCTTCGAGGACTTCCCCCGTAGCTGGTGGCCCCAGGGGCCCTTGATTCCGAAGCGTATTACTCTGAACAAGGAGGAAAGCCTAATAGTGATGGAACTGAAGAATCAAGCTGCCACTCAAAAGTACTCCTGTTTAGATGCGGTGACTGCCGAGCTGCATCATTGGACGATGGAGTTGATCACGGGAGAAAAGCGCGAGCTTCAGCTCTCTGATCTTGGCATCGGTATTTTCTATTTCTCAGACCTTTGGACCTTAGCGATCTCACTGACCTCTTTTTTGTGCAGGTATGGTGGGTGGTGAAGGTTCCAGGAAGCGAAGAAGGAGAGAGAGATTTCCCGAAAAATAAAGGAGATGAAGCATTCAGCATTACTTCAAACACCCGCCCCGACCTTCGGGGCCGTCGATCACAGAAGCTGTCCGATCTCCTCCTCAACAGGAAGAGCCGCCTCCACCTCCTCCAATTGCTCCAAGCACAGAAGGGGGTCGTTCTCGACCTCCTACGAGGCCCCCTTCTCGTGGCGCCCAAGTACTGATTGCTTCCCTAGAGAACAACCGGACCGTTCGGGAGAACCCCGATTTTGCCAAAGTTTTGGGGTCTTCCATCTGCCTTCGGGAGGATCGGGACAGACTGTCTCCGGAAAATCTTGACGACATCCTAACCCGATCCATGAGTCTGAATGTAGAGTGCTTGGTGAACCAGCACATAGTTCGGGAAAAGGCGCACCGCCTGGGTAAGGAGGTCGAGAAGAAGAGTCAAGAGGTGGCATCCCTCCGATCCCAACTCTCATCCACTCAGGATTACATATCTCAAATTGAGGGGCGGATGAAGTACTGTGAGGATAAGATGGCCGAACAGACTCATGTTCTGGCTGAAAGGGATCATGCTCTTAGAGAAGTCCAGCACTCCGGCCAACGGTCGCTGTGTCGCTCATCTTCCGAGGAGCTTAAGGCAAAAGATGAAGAGATGGTGACAGGAATAGCCGGTGCCTATGTGAACGCTCACAAGGATCTCTTGGCCGAGCTCCAGAAGCGTTACCTAGAGGAGGACTTCTCTTGGATGGCCGACCTGGCTCCCGAAGGCAAGGAGGAAAGCGAAGAGGAGGCCGAGGGTGAGAGAGAAAATGAGCAAAATGTAGATCAGGCTGGGGGTGATCCCCCAGCCGAATGACTTGTACAAATTTTTTGAAATGAAATGAAGTGGAATGCCCTTTTTGTTCGATGAATGGTTATGATCGAAAAATTTCTAAATTATTAAACACTTGATTGTCTGAGTATGTTGAAATAACTGAAGATGATTATTAACCTAAGTGTGAGAGATCGGAAAACACAATGAGCATGAGATCGGTAGGGAAGAAATGCTGAACGGGACTTGATTAAAATTGGAAATTTGACTTGAACACTTAAGATCGAAATCCTCATTAAACCGGACCAAAACCTTAACTCTTAAACTTTTGAAAGGGAGATCGGCAATAAAACTGGTAAGAAAAGATCTAGTTCACTTCGTTTATACTACAACGGGTCGGAGAGATCGGTGAGCGATTTAATAGACTGGTAAGGATTTGACTGATGTGAGGACTTAGCATTGATTCAATTCTTTGAGGAGAGATCGGAAATGTGACTGTCTATCAAAGAGAGATCGGAAATGTGATTAGCTGTCAAAAGGAGACTTAGTACTGAGGTCAGTTTCAAAGTTTTATTGATTTTGGGGATCGGCTAAAATATGGTGTCGACATGGGTCTTAACTATTCATGGTTAAAATTTCAGGTCAATTGGACCTGTTTTGAGTGAGTTATGGCCTATACACTAACTGCTGCCCAATTGGTCAGTTTTCAGGTTTCACTTGCACTTAATCCGAATTGGTCATTTTTCATGCCACCTTGCAAGCAGAATTTTGGTATGCTTTCTCAATGAAAGTTGGCACATTTTGTGCCTAGTTTCACCTCCAATTGGTCTCATACCAATTGAGGTTACACATTTAAAGTTATAGGCTAAAATGCATACTGCCTTAATCACATTGCTTAAACATACATCAATTACACCCTTACCTTACTATATGTTCACTTCCCTTACCAATTCTGTTTTGGTACATTACCAAAACCATATTCCACTTCACTTTAATATCACTTTGGGAAGATTACAATTATCCTTAATACACCAATTAAAACTCAAATTTACAAAGTCTAAATACAATCACATATACACCTAAACATTACTCATTCTTACATACACTTTACACAATCAATCTATATACATATCCATCAATCCTTAATGTCAATATTCTGCCAATACCTTCATGAACACATACATTTATCCAAGAGTCCCAAGGCTGCCGAAAATGTTCCTCAATACCAAAGTGTCCTACAATTCATCAATTTCCATTCCAAGTGCAAAATCACCATATACATATGGAATAATTTACTAGGATATTAAATCCCCTAATCAACATCATTTCTCATCAAATATATGTACAAATATTTCATTAAATACATAACTCCATGTCTGTCCAAAATGAACACATCAATAACTTCTCAAACTTGAAAATTTTCTTCACAAATCCAACACCCATAACATGTACACAAAGTTTAACAAAGCAATCTTCAAAAATGTAAACTTACCTATGTTTAGGACTTGTTAAACCTTCACCAAACTTCTTGACTTTAGTATCAAACTCTTCCTTATGATGTGTAGACAATCTTTAATGAAGAAATCTAGGTGATTGGAAGTGAAATGAATGGGTTAGGAGAGCTTAAAGAAAACGGCAATGGAGGTTTTCTTGGTTCTTTAATTCGGCTAGGTTTAGTGAAATGAAGAAGATGAAGTTTCTGATGGTGTAATGGAATTACAGCTGCCCCATTTTGCTTTTAGTTTATTCATTAGTGGCCCACTCACACAATTTAATCATTTAATAAGTTAAATTCCCACTTATTCCACATTAAACCCTTAATTCTTGCTATTCACTTTAGGTACCACCAAATTAATTTTTCATTTTATTTTCTAAGTGTAATATTATTTATTTTTAATGGACATTTAGGTCAAAAGACAATTCGGGATGTCGATTGACCATAATGCCCCTGTTCGGGTTGCATTCCCGATTTTTCAGAATAACTGGTTTTGTCTGTTTTTCGATTTCTCACTTTTCTTTGTACTAATTATTTAATTTTTCTTTGATCTTCCTAATGATATTTATTCTTCAATAAGGGTCTATTTAAGTCCTAAAAATATTTTCCAGGGTTCCCCGCAGTCCAGGGCTAGTTAACGGTCCACGCCGTGACTTCCCGGTGCGGTCACCCATCGCTAGGGTTCTCGACTCGCTTAACTTGGTTACATTTCTTTGCTATTATTTTTCCTTTTTTTTTCTTGTGTTTTCTTTTCTTATATTTCATTATTTTATGTCTCCTCGCTCATATCGAAGTGTAGTTCTAGGCATCCTAGCTGTCCGGACAACACTGGTCACCGGAACAGTAGAACGTACTACCGAACATAGGGGTGTTACATAATCAACACTTGATCCCACCATACCAAAGCATAATCAGTAAATTCTACTGCTGCTAACTTTACTTTCTTCTCCTCTGAATAGTGATGACAATCAAAGACAGCTTCTACCTTCCTTTCCCATTGTAGATACACATCCGGATCATTTTTCCCTTGGAAAGAAGGGATGCTCATTTTAATACTTTTGATATTGTCATCTACCCTATTCCTCTCTCTTTCCTCTCTTCTTATCCTCCTATCCCCATTCCTCCTATCTTCAGCTCTTCTCTCATATCTACCCCTCCTAGGTCTTTCAACCTCAAAATCATAGTTATCAACCTCATCTTCATCAGATTCAACTATAGGAGGTACAAGATCCCTTCTATTTGGCCTTCTCTCATTTTGCCTATCTCTTTGCTCCAATCTTTCCAACCTATCTATGATTCCATTGCACACAACATTCATTCTTTCAAATTGTTGTCTGATAGCCTGCATGTAGAATGGATTTTCTCCTTCCCCCTCACTACCATCACCCCTTCTAGACATGTTTTCAGACCTGCAAGAAAATGGTTAATGTAAAGAAAACACCTCACTCACTCCCTTACGTGTTTACACTCAACAGGGGACACTCCACTCGTGTTTAACTCAACAAGGCTTTTCCCCTCTTATGAACTCACCACTCTGTGCCTTTTACCTCTCTTGGCTATGTCCACAAGTTCTTATCAAACTCAAGTAACTCAAACCAAGACTGTACTCACAAAAATTTAACACACAATAAAATTCTTGAACGTGACGGATCAAAACGAGTAATAAAAAAAAAACAATAGTGTGACTTAAGAAGTCAAGAAAAGAAAAGCTCAAGTATGGAAATGTAATGCAATAAGGAATCAAGAAAGAAGACACCAAAATAAAAGAGTAGTAAGCTGGAAAAGAGACAGCCTAAAGAAGAGATATCAAGCTTAAATATCCAAGTTTGTCACCAACTTATCACAATTACCAGCAGTTCACACAATACACCAAGAATTGCATAAATTTAGGATCACCAAGCCAACAAGTGTATTTTGATCTGAAATTGAGTAGGCAAATGCAACCCAATACTGACTAATTGCTGCTAGAATTTCAGGCTTTTCTTGGCAGGTTTACTATGTAAACCAAATTTAATCGTGTCTGCCGCAAAATTTTGTTCCCCACACAAACAGTTAAATTTTGAGCTGAGATTTAATTTGAGAATATCTCAAATGAGGTAAAAACAACCTGTATATTTTCAGGAATTTTCGGGCTGATTTGCTATGTGAACTTAATTTGATCGGGTCTGCCGCAAAATTTTGGTTCCCCACACAAACGGATGAATTTTAAGCTGAAATTTAATTTGGGAACTACTGATATGGGGTATAAACACCCGGTAAATTTTCAGAAATTTCTGGGTATATTTGCTATGTGAACTTATTTTGATCGATTCTGCCGCAAAATTTTGGTTCCCTGCACAAATGGTTGAATTTTAAGCTGAAATTTAATTTGGGAACTACCGAAGTGGGGTATAAACACCCTATAAATTTTTAGGAATTTCTGGGTCTATTTGCTATGTGAACATAATTTGATCGGGTCTGCCGCAAAATTTTGGTTCAGCAGGTAAACGATATCAAACAACCCCCAAAATTTACACCCAACGTCTTAAACACACCCAAATAATGCTGGTACAGTTTCAGGCCAAATTAGTAAGTCGAACTCAATGACCCAAATAATCTCTCATGCTTGATATCAAAATGAAGGAAGCAAAATGGATAGCTAGAATAATGGCTTTGGCTTGATTAACCCAAAACCCTAAGACAAACCCAAAAAAACAAATTTTTAAACAAACAGGTCCAACTAAACCCCAAGAGCCAAACAACAAATATGAAGAAGGTAAGAAACACAAAGAATAAGAAGCAAATAAAGAATCTACCTTGTTTGGATGTCCCTTTGCTCTGATACCAAAACTGATGTGAACCTTCAAGTAATTGGTAACTTGAAAACCCACATTCAAGAATTAAATGAACAATATGGAAAGCACAAAATCAAGATGTATGAATTTGATTCTTTGAACCAAAATCAGTTGTTGTGTAATTCAAAGAAAATATCAGAAATGGGATTCTTGACCTAATTCATATGGAGAATGAATAAACCAAGAATATTATGCACATTAAACCTTGCAAGATAGAAATCTCAGCAAGTTAATGAGCTTCACAAGAACAAAGGCAATAGCCAATTTACTCACTAAAGGAGCAGAAACAATCTTTCATTGATATTCAAAGTGTGTCCTCCACTCTCTCATTACACTTGTATTTATAGCCTCTTGGCTTCAAAGCTAAAGACAAAAATATCCCTACTTTAGTAACAGCTGTAAGGAGCTTTAAGTCCAAACAAAAATTAATCTATCAAAAGACTAAAAACTCCTTACAAAAAGTAAATTTAATACAGCAGCAAGCAAGGGCATTTAAGTCCAAAAGAGAGGTAGTTATAACAGCAAGGAATATTCCATGAAAAAGGTGCCAGCAGATGCATGTACATAGGTTGGATCTGGTGCATGCATGTCCACAGGTTATTCCATGTAACCTAATGCTCCACATGACACCTGGTCACTTCCAAGCTTAATTTTCATCAAATTTAATCCTTTATAATTTTCTTCATGCCATTCCAGCTTATAATCCTTGCTCCTTATGATTTCACAAATTAAATTCTGAAGTGATTTAGCTCTAGCTCTAGTAATTGGACCTTGGATGAAATCCTTTGGTGTGGATGTCGCTTGATTCTCATCAGGAACTGAGAAATAAACAAATTCCACTGGTGAAAGTGCTTTGGAGGCACCACAACACTGAAGAGGCAACTTGGGAAAGTGAAGAGATGATGAGGCAACAGTTCCCTCAACTGTTTGCCTCAGGTAAATTTCAAGGATGAAATTTTTATTAGAAGGGAAGAGTTGTAACATCCTCACTTTAGCGAGTCCGTACAGTCTACTGTTCTGGTGACTAAGGTCGGTCCGGGTTGCTAGAATGCTTGAAATTATAAATAGACTAGAGTGAGGAGTTATTAAGAAACTAAATAATGCTCATAAAAAAATCAAGGAAAATTTTTAGAAACCAAATATACTAAGGTTAAACGAGCTGAAACACCAGGGATGGGTAATCCGAAAGGGAAGTGATGGTGAAGGCCGTTAGCAACCCTAAACCAGGGGAAAAAATTTTAAAATAATTATTGGGACTCTAGAGAAGGGTCATTGAGGTTCTTATGGCATTAGAATGCCAAGAAAATACATAGAAAAATTTTTCTATCGGTATACACAATTTTTGCTCGGTAAGCCAAATGGAGGGCATTTTGGTCATTTCGTCTTCAGAGATGATTTTTGACCAACTTGTCCATTTATGCAAGTGAATTATATGACATAAAATATGAATAAATATTAATGAAAATTTATTTTAAAATGAATAGGCAATGAAAGAAAAGAAAATGAAAATAATGGGATTTATTACCTCATGCTTATGTAAGCATGAGGTAATTAAAAATGCTATGGCCAATCAAATTAAATCAAGACAATTAAAATACAATAAAAATAGAGAGAGGAGGCAGAATTCTAGAAACCCAAACAGCAGCCCTCTCTTCTTCTTCAAGCCGCCCCATACAGGTTCCTTACTCCACCATTAACAAACTTTTCAACCTCCATTTCCCTAGCTTTCTTTCACTAAAAACCCTATCATCTTGGTGATTCTTGTGGAAGCAAAAAGTAAAGGAAAACAAGAATTTGAGCAAGTGGGAAATTCACTCCATTAGAGGTTAGTGACTTAAATTAGATTTTCTCTTTAAATTCATGTTGAAGGAGCATGATTGAGTGTAAAAGTGCAAAGAAATTTAATAAATATCATGTGTATGCCCATCGTATAATTTTGGCAGCCATGGATGTGGTAAGTTTTTGATGATTTTCATGGAGCTAAAATGGTATTAGGGCTGCCTTAACAATAGTCTCTCAAGTAAAATGATGAAATGCTAGTTAAATGCAAGATTGGAGATGATAGGGTTAGGGTTTGAGTATAAAATGAAGACTTTGAACATTTAATAGTGAAAGTGAATTTTAATGGTCAATTAGTGACCATTTACTGATGTGTAAACAAGAAATGAAGTGGTTTGTGTAATGGGAATTGAGATTAGTGTGGCTACCCTTGGTGACCTGCAGAATTGGACATGAGTCCAGCAGGTTTGGGTAGCAATAACTTGAACTATAGAGGTCCAATTGGTGCAAGGCCAATTGGACATGAAACTAGACATATAATGGCACAACTTTGGTGAAGAAACTATGCCCAGAAAACCAAACCAAGTTGACCAAAAGTTTGCCCTAATCCGGGTGACCTGCAATCTGCCTAGGCAAAATGACTAAATGAACAGTATTTGGTCATTTGGCCATAACTCAATGTAGAAAGGTCCAATTGACCTGAAAGTTTTACAGAAACAAGCTGAGATATAGATCAACAACTTTCATGAAGAAACCTGACCCAAATTATGACCATAACCTAGTCAAATTGCCAACCAAACTTAGGTTACCAAATCTGGCAGAACCAGTTTTGCCCAGAATTTTGGAATCTATCTAATCTAGCCAGTTATGGTATTTAGGCCATAACTTGAGCTACAAAACTCCAAATGGAGTGACTCAAAAAAGGAAATTCAACTAGACAAAACAAGGAACAACTTTCATGTTGATCATTTTTCCAAACTCTCACTACGAAAGTGACTAATGGAACAGTAAACCCAAAGCTTAAAAACTGAAAATTCTGTCCAATTCACATTACGCTTAGAGATGGTATTGGCAACCAATACCAACAAGTTTAAAATGCAAAATGTTGTATGTTGATGATATTTAAACTAATTTACCTATTGCCAATGCAAAAGTCAACATTTTGGTTGACCAATGAAATGAATAGTAATCATAAAAATTCAATTTCAAAGAATTACATAAATGAAAAGTGTTAAATGCCCTAGTAGGCCTAATGTGATTGGTTTGGATAGGTTGGCATGCCAATAGGGTTCTGTTAGCAGTACTGCATATGGCTTCATGCCATTCTGTATTTCATGGCTTTCCATGCCATTCTATGACATAATAGCTTTTTGCTATGATACTGAGTTGTTATACTCGGGTTTAATCCCCGATAATTATTATAGCTTATTAGCTGTTCTGTTGCACACCGGGAGACACAATGTGACCGATGGTGTGATGTTCCGAGGTACTTAGTACCCAGTTCCAGTTTACCCGTTTATCCAGTCCAGTCAACTAGTATAGGTTACTCGGGCAATGTTAATAAATCTTACCAAATTTTAATCGAATAATATTGCAATAAATATTTGAAATTAAGTCTACCCAAAAATGTAAACATACATTCTGCATACATGTTTTTATTTTATTTTATTTTGTTTTATTTTATATTGTCACCACTAAGCAGAATTGCTTAGCTCGTCGCTTTTGCCACGCGCAGGTACTGGAGACATGGCTGGGGAGTCCAGCAGACCTCATACAGGGTGAGTTTTCAGATCTACACTCAGAGTTCAAAGTCACCTCACAATTGCAGTGCATTGGTAGGACATTGGGCTACCTAAGTCTTTTGTATTTGTAAACTTTTGTTATGTATATTATAAACTCATGTAATCATATTTTTGCTGTAATTACCTATGAGCTGTGTTCAGAAATAAATATGAGTATTTCTCATTGGATTGGGTGTGATATGAGATGAATGTGAATTTTGAGATACTGAATTGATTTGAGAAATTGTTGAAAAATGTTGGTGGTTGACTGAGATTGAGATTGTAATTATATTGGAAGTGTTTTTTAAACAGGTTTAGAAGAACTTTCTTCCAATTTATAGCCGGCACTCTGCCGGATTTTCTATAAAATTTGTGAAAAAATTTAGATTTATCAAAAATTATAAATAAATGAATAAAAAGGGATTAATTGAAATTGAAACATGAATTGGTGTTCCGACACATTGAGTGGCATAACTTGCTCGGCTACACTGTAGACGGGTAAGGGGTGTCACAAATCCGGGATTGATTCCATGTATAAGAATCAAGTTTGGGATCTTGTTGACCTACCTGAAGATATTGTACCTATAGGGAACAAATGGGTTTTCAAGAAGAAAATTGGTTCTGATTGAAAGGTAGAGACCTGTAAGGCAAGGCTAGTAGCGAAAGGGTTTCGCCAAAGGCAAGGAGTCGACTATGAAGAGACTTTCTCGCCTGTTGCCATGCTTAAATCAATTAGGATTTTATTAGCAATAGCTGCATACTATGATTATGAGATATGGCAGATGGATGTCAAAATAGCTTTTCTCAATGGATACATTGCAGAAAACATTTTCATGGAACAACCTAGGGGTTTTGAATCCCAAGATGGTTCCAAGGTATGCAAGCTAAAGCGATCCATTTTTGGGTTGAAACAAGCTTCGAGGAGTTGGAACATCTGTTTTGATGAAGCCATTAAATCCTTTGGTTTTATCAAAAATGAGGATGAGCCATGTGTATATAAGAAGGTTAGTGACATACTTTCCTTGTCTTATATGTGGATGACATACTATTGATGGGTAATGACACAGATGTGTTGACAACTATAAAGGTATGGTTGTCAAATACATTCTCCATGAAAGACTTAGGGGAGGCAACCTATATTCTTGGGAGTCGCATATATAGAGATAGAGCGAAAAGAATAATTGGTTTATCCCAAAGTCTATACTTGGAAAAGGTATTAAAAGAGATTTAACATGCTTGATTCCAAGAGAGGATTGTTACCAGTGAGACATGGTATCCACCTTTCTAAAGAGATGTCTCCAAAGACACCTGAAGAAAGAGATAAGATGGCCAGGATTCCATATGCTTCGACTATTGGAAGTTTAATGTATGCAATGTTATGTACTAGAAAAGGTCCATTGATATTTTGTTAGAAATATTATTCTTAAGTTGTTAAGAATATGAGTGACAGTATTTCTAGTACAAAGTATCATAAATAGGTTCACAATCGAGGATACTTCATAATAAGGACATGACTTATCCAGAAAGATTGTATTCATGTTTGTTACCAAGTTATTTATATGAGATATAAATAAGATGGAATGGTGAGTCTCATGCCATATAACAAACATGATAGGCACTTATAAATGATAAGTAGGCTGAACCAGTGACACTTATGACAAGCACATGAAGTTTACTCTTATCAATGTTTTGTCATAAATCATATCAGTGCATATAATCTTTAGACCTGAGATAGCACAGTTATCTTGTATATAGGTAGTTTGAGTTTGATACTGCTTTCATACTTGTATTGTGTATGGGTATATGGGCATGTGTTGGCTCCTACTAGTTATATATGGAGGTAGGTGTTGATCAAGATAGAATCTGTTCCTCTAAGTAAATAGAGATAAAATCCTATGTTCATTTAATTGTTCTTGATGTTTCAAGTTCTTGGCCAGGACAGATAGATTTATTCAGAAAAGAGTTTTTGATGAGAAAATCTTTTTAATCAAGAACTGGAATTAAAAGAGAACATAATATTCATAGCAAATGGAGTTTGACATAAATATGACTCCAGCTTGAGTTGGGATTTTGTAACAGAGAGATTCTAGTGCATGGTAACATATGATTATAGGTTCATTTAAGGTAAACCTTATTACTAATTGGGTTGTGACACCCCTTACCCGTCTACAGTATATCCAAGTAAGATATGTCACACGGTGTACCGGAACACTCTATTTTATCTCAATCATTTTTATTCTTCCTTAATTTATTTTTATCATAGTTTTGAATATAATTTATGAAATATAATTCATTTAAGTCATTTATTGAAATTATAATTTATTTGAGGTTCCGAAAATTTTATAGAAAATCCGGCAGAGTACCGGCTAAAAATGGAGAAAACAGTTCTTCGGAACCTGTGAAAAACACTTCCAATAATCATTTCCAAACTCCATTATCAACAAAAATAATTATTGAATAGCTTCTAAAGCTTTTTCTATTAATTAGAAATTCAAGTTCTGCCTTTTAAGAGATTAGAGATGTAAACAGGACACTAGAAACAATTTCTAGTGTTCTTAATTCAAAAGATTGATAGCAATCTCTTTGAATTGATGAGAGATGAAGAAGAATAGATGAAAAGCCTCAAAGTGGCGTGACAAAGGAGAGGAGCGGCTGCTGGTTATTTTTTCTTTTCATAACCACACTTAAATAGCTAGGTTAACACATTAAACCCTTGCCACATATCACCCTTTGATTAGCTCTTGATTTAAGTGACCCAATCACATTGTGCCAAGTGTCAAACCTATGTTTAATCTTGATTTTAATCATCTTACATGATTAAAAAACATTTGGCAAGCTTATGTGTAATCCCATGTGTCACCATCTCATGGTGCCACGTGTCACACTGTGAAATGACCAAAATGCCCCCGTGTCTTAATTTTGAGTTCTTAACCCAAAATAATTATTTTTCTTCTTCTAATTAATTTATATCAAATATAAATTAATTAATTAATCTCTATTAATTAATTTCTCATTAATTAAATTCATATTTAAACACTTTAAATATTACTTTAATTTATACTACACATCCAATAATCTAGATTTGGTTTCAAGTCATGCTAGGGACTTTGCAATTTAATTGCAAACCAAACCTATTTAATTAATCAATTAAACTTTTTAATTAATTAATTAAATCATATTTAAATAGGTGATAACTTGTGTATGTGTGTGACTTACTAGACTCATCACTAATTGGCAATGAGACATGATATCAACTCTTAATATCATCAGAACTCTTTCTTACCATAAATGATTTCTCTAAATCATTTTATGCACCTCATAGACCATGGTTAATCCCTAGCATAGCATGCCATGGCCACCCAATTAGTAATAAGGTTTACCTCAAATGAACCTATAATCATATGTTACCATGCACTAGAATCTCTCTGTTACAAAATCCCGACTCAAGCTGGAGTCGTGGTTTATGTCAAACTCCATTTGTTATGAATATTATGTTCTCTTTTAATTTCAGTTCTTGATTAAAAAGATTTTTTTCATCATAAACTCTTTTCTGAATAAATCTATCTGTCCTGGCCAGGAACTTGAAACATCAAGAACAATTAAATGAACATAGGAGGGAAATCTTGAGAAATACCTTCTTTGATAAGTACAACTGCTCAATGTCCTTATTTGATACATACAGTGCATTACATTATAAATATGAACTAACGGAGGGAAATCTCCTTGTGTTATTTGTTCAGGAGATATAATACCCTCGAATTAGAATGGAAGAAGGGGACCGCTCAGTTGAGTAATCCATAGAGGCTGAGGCACAAGGGGAAGCCTCAGCCCTTCAAAATGTGAGTGGGTCAGCCACTCCAGCTCCTCCAATGCCACAGTTTCCTACTTAGTTTGCCCAGCAGATGGGTGCGATGTTCTAACAAATGGTTGGAAGCATGCCTACCCAAGCCCTAACTCAAACCCCAGCAGTACAACCTCAGCCCCCAGCCAGGCAGTTTAACAAACTAATTAAATATGGGGCTACTGAATTCAAGGGGACAGTGGATCCATTAGAGGCAAAGCAGTGGTTGGAGAGGATGGATAGAGTGTTCAAGAAGCTGCACTACACGGATGAGTTAAATTTGAGTATTCAGTGTCACTTCTGCAGGGGGATGCATATGATTGGTGGTAAACCATCCCCCATAGTTTGGTGGAACCTCCAGTGCTAACTTGGGGTGATTTCCTTCGAGAGTTCAGACAAAAATACGTCCCAGATGCTTATGTGGACATGAAGTTATAGGAGTTCTTAAGCTTAAAACAAGGAAGCAGATCAGTGGCAGAATATGAAAGGGAGTTCTCTCGCTTGAGCCACTATTCCGGGATTCTACTTTCTACCAGCAGAGAAAGATGTAAGAGGTTTGAAACCGACTTGAAGCTCAGTCTGAGGATGCAAGTGGTCGGATTCAAACACAATAATTTCTTTGAACTCATTTCTCAAGCACTTGGGTTAGAAAGAATTGAGTCAGAAGGGGCACCAATAAAAGAGAAAATAGAGAAAACAGAAAAAGAAAAAAGTGAAAAGTCAGCAGATTAAAGTTCCAGTGGCAACACTGGAAAAAGAAAGAACTTTGGGGAACCAAGCAGAGGTAAAAAGTCTAAAAGGGAAAGATTTTCTGGGCAGAGACCACCTCGATCTGGTCAGTAGATAACCAGAAGTTCTCACCCTCCTTGCCCTTGTGAGACATGTGGCAAGACCCATGGTGGGATATGTTATTGGGCTTCGGAAGCCTGTTTTAACTGTAGGGCTGCAGGGAATTTCGCTAAAGATTGTACCAGTGTTGGTAGAGTTGGGCCACCTTCTATTACTGCAGAAGGATCTAGTCAGAGTTCTACCACTAGAGGTTCACAACTAGCTAGCAGAGGCAGAGGCAGAGGCAGAGCCAGAGCTAGGGGCAGTACCTCAGGCAGTCAGGGTATAGTAAATCAATCAGAACAAGGCAGTGCTCCAGCCAGAGTCTACACGATGAGACAGAGAGAAGAGGCTAAGACTTCTGACATTGTGGCCGATACCTTCTCTATCTATGATCAAGATGTATTTGTGTTGTTTGATATGGGTTATACCCACTCATATGTTAGTGCTAGCATCATTGATTGTCTTACTATTCTGTGTATGAAAATGGATTTTGAGGTGCTAGTAACAATTCCATTAGGACAAGAGGTCAGAGTCCATAGAATGTGTAGAGATTGTCCTTTGGTGATCCAAGGACATATTTTTCTGTCCGATCTGATAGAAGTGCCCTTCAGAGATTATGATAACGTCTTGGGCATGGATTGGTTAGCCAGGCATCATGCTATGATTGACTGTAGACTGAAAACAATCACTTTTGGTCTCCCTCTATATGGTGATATGGAAATACACAGAGGGAGACAACTATTGCCATCAAACATTATTTCGGCTGCACTAGCCAGAAAGATGATCAGAAAGGGGTGTGAAGCATACTTGGCACATGTGATAGACACCCAAGTGGGGAGTCCAGCATTGAGGGACATCTCTACAGTACGTGATTTTCCAGATGTATTTCCTGATTAGTTGCCAAGATTACCTCCAGAAAGAGAGGTGCAGTTTGAGATTAAAGTTATGCGTGGTATGGACCCAATCTCTATTACACCTTACAGAATGGCACCAGCAGAACTAAAAGAATTGAAAGTGCAGTTGCAAGAGTTGCTTGATAAGGGCTTCATTCACCCTAGTGTGTCACCTTGGGGAGCTCCAGTATTGTTTGTTAAGAAAAAAGATGGCACTCTCCGCTTATGTATTGATTATTAGCAGTTGAATTACGTGACAATAAAGAACATATATCTGTTGCCTCACATTGATAACTTATTTGATTAACTTAAGGGTGCAATTGTATTTTCCAAAATTTACTTAAGATCAGGCTATTATCAGCTGAAGGTGCAAGAGCAGAGTATCCCAAAAATTGCTTTTAAAACTCGATATGGCCATTATGAGTTTCTAGTGATGCCATTCGGGTTAACTAATGCTCCAGCTGTTTTTACAGATTTGATGAGCACTATCTTCAGACCATACGTCGACTAGTTTGTGGTGGTATTCATTGATGATATATTGGTCTATTCGAGGAGTGCAGAGGAACATATAGACATCTGCGAATTATACTACAGATTTTGATGAAGAAACAGCTATATGCCAAATTGACGAAATGTGAATTTTTGCTGAAAGAAATTTCTTTCTTGGGGCACATAGTATCAGCAGAGGGCATCAAGGTAGATCCTAGTAAAATTGAAGCTATCCTTAATTGGAAGCCACCTAGGAATATCACAGACATTCGTAGTTTTCTGGGTTTAGCTAGATACTACTGCCGGTTTGTGAAAGGATTTTCTATGCTGGCATCTCCATTGACTAAACTGCTTCGAAAAGATGTAAAATTTCAGTGGACGGATAAATGCTAGTAGAGTTTTGATGAGTTGAAGAGGTGTTTGACTGAAGCTCTAGTCCTGACTTTACCTACCCCGGGTCAAGAGTATACTATTTATAGTGATGCTTCTCACAATGGGTTAGGCTGTGTATTGACGCAAGATCATAATGTCATTGCATATGCATCACGCCAGCTAAAACCGCATGAGAGAAATTACCCGACACATGACTTAGAGCTTGCTGCTATTGTATTTGCTCTTAAGATCTGGAGACACTATTTGTATAGAGAAAAGTGTTACATCTACACATATCATAAGAGTTTGAAGTACTTGGGCACCCAGAAAGAGTTGAATTTAAGACAGAGGAGATGGTTAGAACTGATTACAGACTATGATTGTCTGATAGACTATTTACCAGGGAAAGCTAATGTGGTGGCTGATGCCTTAAGTCGTAAGATTATGGCAAGTCTAAGAGTTTCTCTTTTGACCATGGTACATGAGTGTTAGTAGTATGCCCTAGAGCATATCATTTAGTATGTATATTGTACATGTTTTATTAATAAAAGGCATTTCCACTTTTCCGTTTACATAAGATATTTATGTGTAATAGAAAAGGTCCATTGATATTTTGTTAGAATTATTATTTTTAAATTTTTAAGAATATGAGTGACAATATTTCTAGGACAAAGTATCATAAATAGGTTCACAATCGAGGATACTTCATAACAAGGACATGACTTATCCAGAAAGATTGTATTCATGTTTGTTCCCAAGTTATTTATATGAGATATAAATAAGATGGAATGGTGAGTCTCATGCCATATGACAAACATGATAGGCACTTATAAATGATAAGTAGGCCGAACCAGTGACACTTATGACAAGCACATGGAGTTTACTCTTGTAAATGTTTTGTCATAAATCATATCAGTGCATATAATCTTTAGACCTGAGATAGCACAGTTATCTTGTATATAGGTAGTTTGAGTTTGATACTGCTTTCATACTTGTACTGTGTATGGGTATATGGGCATCTGTTGGCTCCTACTAGTTATATATGGAGGTAGGTGTTGATCAAGATGGAATCTGTTCCTTTAAGTAAATAGAGATAAAATCCTATGTTCATTTTATTGCTCTTGATGTTTTAAGTTCTTGGCCAGGACAGATAGATTTATTCAGAAAAGAGTTTCTGATGAGAAAATCTTTTTAATCAAGAACTGGAATTAAAAGAGAACATAATATTCATAGCAAATGGAGTTTGACATAAACCATGACTCCAGCTTGAGTTGGGATTTTGTAACAGAGAGATTCTAGTGCATGTTAACATATGATTATAGGTTCATTTAAGGTAAACTTTATTACTAATTAGGTGGCCATGGCATGCTATGCTAGGTGTTAACCATGGTCTATGAGGTTCATAAAATGATTTAGAGAAATCATTTATGGTAAGAAAGAGTTCTGATGATATTAAGAGTTGATATCATGTCTCATTGCCAATTAGTGATGAGCCTAGTAAGTCACACACATACACAAGTTATCACCTATTTAAATATGATTTAATTAATTAATTAAAGAGTTTAATTGATTAATTAAATAGGTTTGGCTTGCAATTAGATTGCAAAGTCCCTAGCATGACTTGAAACCAAATCTAGATTATTGGATGTTTAGTGTAAATTAAATTTATATTGAAGTGTTTAAATATGAATTTAATTAATGAGAAATTAATTAATAGAGATTAATTAATTAATTTATATTGGATATAAATTAATTAGAAGAAGAAAAATAATTATTTTGGGTTAAGAACTCAAAATTAAGACACAGGGGCATTTTGGTCATTTCACAGTGTGACACGTGGCACCATGAGATGGTGACACATAGGATTACACATAAGCTTACCAAATGTTTTTTAATCATATAAGATGATAAAAATCAAGATTAAATATAGGTTTGACACTTGGCACAATGTGATTGGGTCACTTAAACCTGGAGCTAATCAAAGGGTGACATGTGGCAAGGGCTTAATGTGTTAACCTAGCTATATAAGTGTTGTTATGAAAAAAAAAAACAACCAGCAGCCACTCCTCTCCTTTGTCACGCCATTTTGAGGCTCTCCATCTATTCTTCTTCATCTCTCATCAATTCAAAGAGATTAGCCATCAATCTCTTGAATTAAGAACACTAGAAATTGTTTCTAGTGTCCTGTTTACATCTCTAATCTCTTAAAAGGCAGAGCTTGAATTTCTAATTAATAGAAAAAGCTTTAAAAGCTGTTCAAGGGCTGCCATAGGTGTTCTTGGTGTGGAAAAACTAGAGGGACAACATTTGGTATCCTGAAGACAAATCTCAAAGGCGCAGACACGCTGTAGTGCATCAAGAGGTTAGTGTAATCGTTCTTGATTTAAACTAGGGTTCTAAAATTAATCTGACTAATTTTAAAATCTTAAATGGCAAATACAGATCCAAAAACATATTAAAAGAGTTTTAATATGTTGTTTACCATTGAAATCAAATAGATAAAAATAAATCTTGCATGATGCATGTGACCCTAGGTGAAAATTTTTAAATTCAGTGGTATAAACTTGTGTTTTTCACTCTTCCGTTCCTTCAATGAGTTGAAAGCACTGCATGCTAGTTTGGAAATTAATGATGTAGGACAGACAGTAGTTGCATGGCATATACAGCCAGTGTTGATTGATCAAATTATAATGGCTGCTCAGAATGATGAGAAATATCAGAAACTACTGGAAGAAGTCCGGCAAGGCAAGAAACTTGAATTCTTAGTAAGAGATGATGGCCTACTGCTACATCAGGGTAGGATGTGCATTCCTAATGATGTTGACTTGAGACAAATCATTATAAAGGAAACACATGAGTTTCCTTTTACTATGCACTGTGGTGGCACTAAGATATACAGAGGATTAAAAGAACAATACTGGTGGATGGGTATGAAAAAAGATGTAGCTAATTTTTGTCTCCAAATGCCTAACTTGTCCGCAAGTGAAGGCAGAACATCAAGTCCCAGCTAGTCTACTACATCCATTACTAGTGCCTAAATGGAAATGGGAGTAGATAACTATGGATTTTATGATGGGACTTTCGAGGACACTAAAGAGCCATGATGTAGTATGGGTCATTATTGACAGATTGACCAAGTCTGCTCATTTTCTGCCATTTCAGATGGATTATAGCTTAGAGAGATTGACCACACTGTGCCTTGATGAGATTGTGAGACTACATGGAGTGCCAATATCGATTGTATCTAACAGAGATTCTAAGTTCACTTCTAGATTCTAGGGTAGTCTTCAAAGAGCCCTAGGAACTAGATTGAACTTCATATGGCATTCCACCCATAAACAGATGGCCAGTCTGAGAGGGTAATTCAAATACTGGAGGATATGCTTCGGGCTTGTGTAATTGAGTTTGAATGTAGTTGGGATACACACTTGCCGTTGATTGAGTTTGCTTATAACAACAGTTACCAATCAAGCATTGGGATGCCTCCATATGAAGCATTGTATGACAGAAAGTGCAGAACTCCCCTGTGTTGGGATGAAGTAGGTGAAAGAAAAATGATTGGGCCAGAGATTGTTCAGCAAACAGAGGAGAAAATAAAACTAATCAGAGATCAACTCAAGGATGCAGCAGACCGTCAGAAGTCCTACATCGATCTGAAGAAGAGAGGTATTGAATATGCAGTGAGTGATAAGGTATTTCTCAAGGTTTCCCCTTGGAAGAAAATTATGAGATTTGATAGAAAAGGGAAACTGAGTCCTCATTTCATTGGACCATATGAGGTTCTCGAAAGAGTGGGTCCTTTAGCATACCGTTTAGCATTACATAATGTCTTCCATGTGTCCATGTTGAGGAGTTATAGATCTGACCCATCTCATGTACTACTTGTAGAAGAGATTGAGGTGAATCTAGACCTCACATATGAAGAAGAACCTATTAAAATTCTGGCATATGAGTTGAAGCTGCTGAGAAACAAGCAGATACCACTGGTAAAAGTGCTGTGGAACCATCATTCAGGCCAAGAAGCTACTTGGGAACGTGAGGAGGATATGAGGAGACAACACCCATAGCTGTTCAGAGACTGACCCCAGGTAAAATTTCAAGACGAAATTTATTTTCAAGGGGGGGGGGGGGGAGAATTGTAACACCCTTATATGCATTGCTTGGTATATTTCACTTGTAACACCCCTATTTACATAGCCTGGTATATTTTACTATTCCGGTGACCGGTGTCGGTCCGGACAACTGAGGGGATTAGAACCACACTTAAGACAACTAGATAAGCCATAAACACAAATAATTAGTAATTGTCAATTGGTTAAGTATAAATAAGAAAAATAGAACATAAGAAGTTAAATGAGCCGAGAGTCACAGCGATGGGTGACCTTCTCGGGAAGGACTGCGAAGTCGATTTAAACTCAAATTTCGAACCATAAAATGTGATGCCGCGGTCTTTAGGACTATTGTGAACACAGTGGAAAAGAGAAAATCACGAAAAAGAACTGTTAAGCCAGTCAAATAATTAGGTCAAGGATCTGGAAGAAATATTGAATTATTTACAAATCGGGTCGAACCGGCGAGGGTCAATTTGGTCAATTAACCCCAAGAGCTTACTCCTGACCTAACTGTCAAATAAAATCAGAGAAAAGAAAATTTCAAAATCAGGAATTAAATTTAAGAACTAATGGAAAAATAAATAGAAAAAAAAAAGAAGACAAAGGAAATGTGAAAATTGGTAACATCATGCATGACATCATGCATGATGCAATAAACACTAATTAAAAAAAATTAAAAGTTGGATAATTGTAGTCTTCCATAAGGGACTAATTTATAAAAGAAGGAAAAAAAAAATTAGCAAAAGTCTTTATCTCTTCCATTTTGCCGTCCCTCTCTCTCTCACCCTCTCCCTCTCAAAATCTCCATGAAAGCTCATTTGTGAGCTTGAAGAAAACAAATTTCAGCCATAGAAATTGCAAGTCCCATAATTAAATTTTGTTTAGGCAACTAGAAAACAAGGGTTAAGGAGAAAGAAAGAAGAAAGGAAGGAGTTGAAGAGGAAAGAAAATTCTGCACTAAGGTTAGTAAACTAAACTTGATTTTCTAGTTGAATTAATTGTGTTTATAGTTGGATAAACTTAGAAATTAACATAAAATGAAATGAAAACATCCTTGTAGGGCTATATATAAATTTCGGTCAGCTATGGTTTATATGAGTATGCATGTGTTTTGATTGAATTAAGGGTAGACATGAGCTTTAATGAGTATGGGAGTGGTGTTGGTATACTTTGAAGTAGTTAAATGTAACAAATTAGTGTAGTTAGGGTTTTGGCACCTAGGGTTTGGAAGACAAAAAATTTGGAGAAGTGGTCAAATGGTGTATTTGACCTTGTTTGAGGTGAGAAATGGTCATTTGTGACCAATTGGTGTATGTTGGAAGTGTTAGAACCAAATGGAAATTCGGACTGGTTATGGGCAGTATGCAGGCAGCATGACCAAGGTCCGTTTCAGGGATCAAAGCTGAAAATTTACAAGCCCAATTGGTGTGAGGCTAATTGGGATTGAAACTAGACACAAAATGACACAATTTTCATTTAGGAATCATGCCCAAAAAGTGACTAAAACCTAGTGAACAAATTGACCAAATCCGGATTAGGCAATCTGACCTGTATGAAAATGACCAAATGACGTTTGTTCATTTGGCCATAACTTGGGCTAGGCAGGTCTAAATGACCTGAAATTTTACCAGTGGAATATAGACCTAAAACTTTCATGAAGAACACAAACCCAAATTATTCCCTTAACCAAGTCATTTGGCCACCCAAAATTGGTAACCTAAAACTGCTAGAACCAGTTTGGTGCTTAGAAATTTGGGTTTAGTCCAATCCGGCAGCCATGATTCAAATAGCTATAACTTGAGCTACAAAACTCCAATTGGAGTGATTCAAAAAGGAGAATAAATTTAAGACAATAAGGAACAATTTCTATGAAGAAAACTTAGCCAAATTCTAACAGCAAAGTGATCAATGGAACAGTGCAACATAAGACACCAAAACTAAAAATTTGCAATTTTGCCTAAAAGACCTAAGTTTTGAGAAAACAACCAAAACCAACAAAATTAGTGACTAAAATGTGGTATGTGAGTATAGTTGGAGTTCCCATACCTTTTAAGTATAAGAAAGTCAATATTTTGACTTGAATAGTACCATGAAAGTAACCTCAACATGAAAATTTGCAAGAATATCAGTTTAAACATATTGGAATTAGTTATTGGAATTGTTATGAAGTAAAGATACTGTTATGAAGTAAAGATACTGAGACACTATAAATTTTGTGTTTCAGCTGAAAAAGACTTGGAAGGTCTGAGAGACTAAGTTAAGGCCTAGAGGCAACTCACGTTAGGTTCGTGGACAATAAATCTTATTTGAGCATTTTGTCATTAAAAATTTAATTTAGTATGATTTATGAAAATTTGGTGTTACTCATGAATTGTGTTGCCACTTTGTGAATGAAACTATGAGTTTAGAAATTTATCGGATTTCCCATGAATTATTTGAATAAAATGTTTAAAATTGATTTTTTATTCACACTTAGCATAACAGTGCCTTATTATTCCTCCTCCATTTATGGGGTGAGATCGATTATTTTTCCTCCCCCTCTGGTTTACCAATTGAGGTTGTAGATCGGATGAGTGCTCATTAGCTAGCTAGCCACCTCCCTCATTGATTTCGATTAGTGGGGTTGTAGATCGCTTTGTTGTGGTGTACAACACGGCATTGATAAAAAATTTTGTGTCATGGCTCAAGTGGTGTATGAATTGGCAACACTATGTTTATCAAATTGTTTGACCAAAATTATGCTATAATGAGTTTTAATAATTTGTGAAATGTAATTGTGAAATATTTAAATTGTGATTTATCAATGAATGTTTTATGTATTACATTTCAAATTTTTATTGTGCACCACTGAGTATTTTTATACTCAGCGATAGCTTATTTTGTTGTCGTAGATAAGGGTAAGGACAAAACAGCAGAGTGAGCTGTTGAATTGACCAGGACTTCGCTGATTTTGTATGGGTATTATTTTATACCCAATGTAATTTAGTTTGATGTAAATAAATATTGTTCATATGTATTAATGTAAAGTTGGACAGTTGTATTTATAAATTGTAATAATATTATTTTTGAGATTTTATGTCTGTAAATTAAAATTGTGAATGTAAATTAGTTTTATTGAATGCAATGTTGATGGAATTATTTTGAAATGGTTTGATTTGAGAATTTTGAGTTGAATTGAGATTATTTGGAGGTTGAGAGTTGTGGAAAATTTATTAGAAGTGTTTTTTTTTCCAGGAATTTGAAGAACTGTTTTCTCAAAATACAGACGGCACTCTGCCGAAATTTTTCTAAAATTTACGAAAAAATAAAAATGGACAAAAATTTTTACTAGCATTGAAACTTCAATTAAATGTTTTTAATTCCTACTAAAATGCTTACCACTTCCAAAAAGTAAGAAAATAGTTTAAAAATCTCTTGTAGGGTACTTAATGAGTTATCGGTATGTAATTTTGGTAGTTCATTAGGTATTCTATGGGATCATATTATGCTTTACATAGGGGTAAGGTGTGACATCACTGTTCCGGTGACCAGTGTTGGTCCAGACAATTAAGAGGATTAGAACCCTGTTTAAGCCACTTAGAAAAGCCCTGAATAAGACTAAATAGTGATTACAAGAAGGTCAAGTATAAATAAGAAAAACAAAGTATAAAAAGTTAAATGAGCCGGGGTTCACAGCGATGGGTGACCTTACCGAGAAGTGACTACGAGGGCAATTGTAACCCAAATTTGGAAAGGGGCATTGTGATACCGCAATCCTAAGGACTATTGTGAAGCTAGTGAAAAAGAGAATATCACAATAAAAGAGTTGATAAGTAAGTTAAATAATTAGGTCAGGGTTCCGGAAGAAACACTGAATAATTTACAAACTGGATTAGACCGACGAGGGGCAAATTGGTCATTTCACCCCTAGAGGTTACTCATGACATAACTGTCCAATAAAATCTGAGAAATGAAAATTTCGGGATATAGAATTAAATTAAAGAAACATGGAAAAACAAAGGAAAAAGAAAAGAAAAGAAAATAAACATTATGACATCACCTAAGATGACATAAGCTATAATACAATAAATAATTTTTATTTAATTAGTAATTGACCAAGTCAAATAATAAAATAAAAACAAAAAAAATAAAAAAAGCAATTAGTCATCTTTTTCCCCATTTTTGGCCGGCTCCACTCCCTCTTCCATTTCTCTCTCTATAATCATCCATTAAAGCTTGTGTGTATGCTTTTAAAACCCCAAATTTTCCCATAAATTCCCTAAAATTATTGATTACAACTTGCTCTTACAACTTGAGAAGGAGAATTAAGGAAAGAAAAAGTGAAGAAAGTGAAGGATTTGAAGACTTGAAATCCAAAAAAAGAGGTTAGTAGTGAAATTCAATTTCACTCTTTAAATTCATGTTTATGTAGTTAAAATAACTTAGAAATTATGAAAAATTCAAACAAATCAACATGTTAGACTATTTAGAAAATTTGACCAGCATATAGGGAGTGAGGATTTGTATGATTTTGATAAAATTAAAATGTTATGGAAGTGTAATTAAGTGTGTAGAAGATAGATAAACACTTTAATTGCACCAAATTGAACATTTGTAAAATTAGGGCTCTTGATGCTATTGAAATTGGGGGAAAAGTTGGGAGGGAATGGTGAATTGATGCAATTGACCTTAATTGAGATTAGAAATGGTCAATTGAGACTAATTGGGATGTGTTGGATTAATGAGAATTGTAATGCAATTCGGAATTTGACCTAAGTCCTTTTCAAATACCAAAACGGTAATTCTGCCACCCTAATTGGTATAAGGCCAATTGGATATGAAAGTAAACACATAATGCCACAATTTTCATGCAGAAACCATGCCCAGAAAATGACATTAAGATAGTGAACAATTAGGTCAAATCTAGGTAATGCACACTGCCACTGTACAAAAATGACTAAATGAACAGTGTTTTTTCATTTGGCCATAACTTGGGGTAAGTGAAGGAACGGAAGCGTGAAAAACGCAAGTTTATACCATTGAATTCAAAAATTTTCACCTAGGGTCATATGCATCATGCAAGATTTATTTTTATCTATTTGATTTCAATGATAAACAACATATTAAAACTCTTTTAATATGTTTTTGGATCTGTATTTGCTATTTAAGATTTTAAAATTAATCAGATTAATTTTAGAACCCTAGATTAAATCAAGAACGATTACACTAACCTCTTGATGCACTGTAGCGTGTCTGCCCCTTTGAAATTCGTCTTCAGGACAACAGATGTTGTCCCTCTAGCTTGTCCACAACAAGAACACCTATGGCAGCCCTTGAACAGCTTCTAAAGCTTTTTCTATTAATTAGAAATTCAAGTTCTGCCTTTTAAGAGATTAGAGATGTAAACAGGACACTAGAAACAATTTCTAGTGTTCTTAATTCAAGAGATTGATGGCCAATCTCTTTGAATTGATGAGAGATGAAGAAGAATAGATGAAAAGCCTCAAAGTGGTGTGACAAAGGAGAGGAGTGGCTGCTGGTTATTTTTTCTTTTCATAACCACACTTAAATAGCTAGGCTAACACATTAAACCCTTGCCACATGTCACCCTTTGATTAGCTCTAGGTTTAAGTGACCCAATCACATTGTGCCAACTGTCAAACCTATATTTAATCTTCATTTTAATCATCTTACATGATTAAAAAAATTTGGCAAGCTTATGTGTAATCCCATGTGTCACCATCTCATGGTGCTATGTGTCACACTGTGAAATGACCAAAATGCCCCTGTGTCTTAATTTTGAGTTCTTAACCCAAAATAATTATTTTTCTTTTTCTAATTAATTTATATCAAATACAAATTAATTAATTAATCTCTATTAATTAATTTCTCATTAATTAAATTCATATTTAAACACTTTAAATATAAATTTAATTTATACTACACATCCAATAATCTAGATTTGGTTTCAAGTCATGCTAGGGACTTTGCAATTTAATTGCAAACCAAACCTATTTAATTAATCAATTAAACTCTATAATTAATTAATTAAATCATATTTAAATAGGTGATAACTTGTGTATGTGTGTGACTTACTAGGCTCATCACTAATTGGCAATGAGACATGATATCAACTCTTAATATCATCAGAACTCTTTCTTACCATAAATGATTTCTCTAAATCATTTTATGCACCTCATAGACCATGGTTAACACCTAGCATAGCATGCCATGGCCACCCAATTAGTAATAAGGTTTACCTTAAATGAACTTATAATCATATGTTACCATGCACTAGAATCTCTCTGTTACAAAATCCCAACTCAATCTGGAGTCATGGTTTATGTCAAACTCCATTTGCTATGAATATTATGTTCTCTTTTAATTCCAGTTCTTGATTAAAAAGATTTTTCTCATAAGAAACTCTTTTCTGAATAAATCTATCTGTCCTGGCCAGGAACTTGAAACATCAAGAACAATTAAATGAACATAGGATTTTATATCTATTTACTTAGAGGAACAGATTCCATCTTGATTAACACCTACCTCCATATATAACTAGTAGGAGCCAACACATGCCCATATACCCATACTCAGTACAAGTATGAAAGCAGTATCAAACTCAAACTACCTATATACAAGATAACTGTGCTATCTCAGGTCTAAAGATTATATGCACTGATATGATTTATGACAAAACATTGACAAGAGTAAACTCCATGTGCTTGTCATAAGTGTCACTGGTTCGGCCTACTTATCATTTATAAGTGCCTATCATGTTTGTTATATGGCATGAGACTCACCATTCCATCTTATTTATATCTCATATAAATAACTTGGGAACAAACATGAATACAATCTTTCTGGATAAGTCATGTCCTTATTATGAAGTATCCTCGATTGTGAACCTATTTATGATACTTTGTGCTAGAAATATTGTCACTCATATTCTTAACAACTTAAGAATAATATTTCTAACAAAATATCAATGGACCTTTTCTATTACACATAAATATATTATGTAAATGGAAAAGTGGAAATGCCTTTCATTAATAAAAATATGTACATACTATTAATAAAAGGCATTTTCACTTTTCCGTTTGCATAATATATTTAAGTATAATAGAAAAGGTCGATTGATATTTTGTTAGAAATTATATTCTTAAGTTGTTAAGAATATGAGTGACAGTATTTCTAGTACAAAGTATCATAAATAGGTTCACAATCGAGGATACTTTATAATGAAGGAACGGAAGCGTGAAAAACACAAGATTATACCATTGAATTCAAAAATTTTCACCTAGGGTCACATGCACCATGCAAGATTTATTTTTATCTATTTGATTTCAATGATAAACAACATATTAAAACTCTTTTAATATGTTTTTGGATCTGTATTTGCCATTTAAGATTTTAAAATTAATCAAATTAATTTTAGAACCCTAGATTAAATCAAGAACGATTACACTAACCTCTTGATGTGCTGTAGCGTGTCTGCGCCTTTGAGATTCGTCTTCAGGACACCAGATGTTGTCCCTCTAGCTTGTCCACACCAAGAACACCTATGGCAGCCCTTGAACAGCTTCTAAAGCCTTTTCTATTAATTAGAAATTCAAGTTCTGCCTTTTAAGAGATTAGAGATGTAAACAGGACACTAGAAACAATTTCTAGTGTTCTTAATTCAAGAGATTGATGGCTAATCTCTTTGAATTGATGAGAGATGAAGAGAAATAGCTGGAGAGGCTCAAAGTGGCGTGACATATGAGAGGAGAGGCTGCTGGTTGTGTTTTCTTTTCATAACTCCACTTAAATAGCTAGGTTAACACATTAAACCCTAGCCACATGTCACCTTTTGATTAGCTCTAGGTTTAAGTGACCCAATCACATTGTGCCAAGTGTCAAACCTATATTTAATCTTGATTTTAATCATCTTACATGATTAAAAAAATATTTGGCAAGCTTATGTGTTATGCCATGTGTCACCATCTCATGGTGCCACGTGTCACACTGCAAAATGACCAAAATGCCCCTGTGTCTTAATTTTGAGTTCTTAACCCAAAATAATTATTTTCTTCTTCTAATTAATTTATATCAAATATAAATTAATTAATTAATCTCTATTAATTAATTTCTCATCAATTAAATTCATATTTAAACACTTTAAATATAAATTTAATTTATACTACACATCCAATAATCTAGATTTGGTTTCAAGTCATGCTAGGGACTTTGCAATTTAATTGCAAACCAAATCTATTTAATTAATCAATTAAACTCTTTAATTAATTAATTAAATCATATTTAAATAGGTGATAACTTGTGTATGTGTGTGACTTACTAGGCTCATCACTAATTGGCAATGAGACATGATATCAACTCTTAATATCTTCAGAACTCTTTCTTACCATAAATGATTTCTCTAAATCATTTTATGAACCTCATAGACCATGGTTAACACCTAGCATAGCATGCCATGGCCACCCAATTAGTAATAATATTTACCTTAAATGAACCTATAATCATATGTTACCATGCACTAGAATCTCTCTGTTACAAAATCCCAACTCAAGCTGGAGTCATGGTTTATGTCAAACTCCATTTGCTATGAATATTATGTTCTCTTTTAATTCCAGTTCTTGATTAAAAGATTTTTCTCATCAGAAACTCTTAAATAAATCTATCTGTCCTGGCCAGGAACTTGAAACTTCAAGAACAATTAAATGAACATAGGATTTTAACTCTATTTACTTAGAGGAACAGATTCCATCTTGATCAACACCTACCTCCATATATAACTAGCAGGAGCCAACAGATGCCCATATACCCATACATAGTACAAGTATGAAAGCAGTATCAAACTCAAACTACCTATATACAAGATAACTGTGCTATCTCAGGTCTAAAGATTATATGCATTGATATGATTTATGACAAAACATTGACAAGAGTAAACTCCATGTGCTTGTCATAAGTGTCACTGGTTCGGCCTACTTATCATTTATAAGTGCCTATCATGTTTGTTATATGGCATGAGACTCACCATTCCATCTTATTTATATCTCATATAAATAACTTGGGAACAAACATGAATACAATCTTTCCGATAAGTCATGTCCTTATTATGAAGTATCCTCGATTGTGAACCTATTTATGATACTTTGTGCTAGAAATATTGTCACTCATATTCTTAACAACTTAAGAATAATATTTCTAACAAAATATCAATGGACCTTTTCTATTACACATAAATATATTATGTAAACGGAAAAGTGGAAATGCCTTTTATTAATAAAATTATGTACAAGATACATACTAAATGATATGCTCTAGGGCATACTACTAACAATCTCCCACTGGCACTAGAGCCATTCATTACAATACCTTAGACCCATCTTCTCAAGATGTCGGTCTAACTGAGCTTGTGACAAAGGCTTAGTGAATGGATCAGCTGGATTTTTTCAGCTGATGTTATTTTTTTCTGCATGGCTATATTGCCTTGCCCAACTATATCTCTGATAATGTGGGAGTGCCTTTCTATGTGTTTGGATTTTGGGTGAGACCTTAGTTCCTTAGCTCAGTATGATCGCTGCTCCATTATTGTCACAAAGGTAGTGGAACCGCCGACTCAATGGAAGGAACTACTCTAAGTTCTCACGAACTTCTTCATCCAAATGACTTCTTTTGCAAGATCTCGATGCGAATATACTCACCTCGCAGTGGAATCTGCAATGCGTGCTCTGCTTGGAACTCTTCCAACCGATCGCACCTCCATTACAAATGAACACATACCCAGGTAGACTTTCTATCATCGATATCTAATTGGAAATCGAATCAAGATATAACCATCCAATTGCAAGTCTCCACCTCCACAAATCAAGAATAAATCCTTAGTTCTTCTCAAGTACTTAAGGATATTCTTGACTATCGATGTTCCAAACCGGATTGGATTGATACCGCTAGTCAAACTAACAACATATGCGATATCCGCCTAGTACACAATATTGCATACATTAAACTTTCAATAGCCGAAGCATATGAAATCCTGGCCATTTTATCTCTTTCTTCAGGTGTCTTTGGAGACATTTCTTTAGAAAGGTGGATACCATGTCTCACTGGCAACAATCCTCTCTTAGAAACAAGCATGTTAAACATCTTTAACACCTTTTCCAAGTATAGACTTTGGGATAAACCAATTATTCTTTTTGCTCTATCTCTATAGATGCGAATCCCAAGAATATAGGTTGTCTCCCCTAAGTCTTTCATGGAGAATGTATTTGACAACCATACCTTTACAGTTGTCAACATACCTGTGTCATTACCCATCAACAGTATGTCATCCACATATAAGACAAGGAAAGTGATAGCACTGTCACTAACCTTCTTATATACACATGGCTCATCCTAATTTTTTATAAAACCCAATGATTTAATGGCTCCATCAAAACGGATGTTCCAACTCCTCAAAGCTTATTTCTACCCATAAATGGATCACTTTAACTTGCATACCTTGGAACCATCTTGGGATTCAAAACCCCTAGGTTATTCCATGAAAATGTTTTTTTCAATGTATCCATTGAGAAAAGCTGTTTTGACATCCATCTGCCAAATCTCATAATCATAGTATGCAGCTATTGCTAATAGAATCCTAATTGATTTAAGCATGGCAACAAAGCAGAAAGTCTCCTCATAGTCTATTCCTTGCTTTTGGCGAAACCCTTTCGCTACTAGCCTTGCCTTATAGGTCTCTACCTTTCCATCAGAACCAATTTTCTTCTTGAAAACCCATTTGTTCCCTATAGGTACAATACCTTTAGGTGGGTCAACAAGATCCCAAACTTGATTCTTATACATGGAATCAATCTCGGATTTCATAGCATCAATCCATTTTGAAGAGTCTATATCTGATATAGCTTCTTCATAGGTAAGTGGATCATCTCCATGATCTACTTCTTCATGAGTAGACAACTCTTGTTCTTCTTCATGAAGAAAACCATATCTAACTTGTGGGTGAGATACCCGGTTGTTCTACGAGGAACAGTGTAGATGTTTCATCAATGGGTGCAGTTGACTAGATGGATCTATATCCATCGATCATTGGTTGGTCAGAATTCTCCAATTCTAACTCTATTTGCCTTCCTTTGCCTCATTCTTGAACAAACTGTTGTTCAAGAAATGTGGCATCTCTACTTATCACAACCTTTTGTGAAGTATGCAAATAAAAATAATATCCAAAACTATCTTTTGGATATCCAACAAATCAACCTTTTCTCGATCCGGTCTCCAATTTATCGGTGTTGACTTTTGATATAAGTGGACAACCCCAAATCTTAACATGCTTAAGACTTGGTTTTCTTCCATGCCATATCTCATAAGGTGTGGAAGAAACGATTTTGATGGAATCCTATTCGAATATACAAAGTCGATTCTAATGCAAATCCCCAAAAGGAGATTGGCATATCAGTATAGCTCATCATACTACGTACCATATCCAATAGGGTACGATTTCTCCTTTTAGATACACCATTCAGTTGTGGCGTTCCTGGAGGAGTCAGCTGAGAAACAATGCCATGCTCTCTCAAGTATTCATCAAATTCAGTACTCAAATATTCACCTCCACGATCTGATCGAAGAGCTTTAATATTTTTTCCTGTTTGATTTTCTACTTCAGATTTAAATTCTTTGAACTTTTCAAAAGATTCATATTTGTATTTCATCAAATACAAATACCCAAACCTTGATTTATCATCAGTAAAGGTAATAAAATAATGAAAGCCCCCTCTAGCCATTTCTTTAAACGGACCACATACATCACTATGTATTAGTTCAAAAATATTTTCAGCTCTTAGCCCCTGTCCAACAAAGGGTGATCTAGTCATTTTGCCCTGAAGGCAAGATTCACAAGTTGGAGTAGGCTCAGAGCCCAATGAGGATAGAATCCCCATTTTCTCCAATTTTGCAATCCTATCTTCTGCAACATGACATAACCTTAAGTGCCAAATATATTTTGAACTTGAGTTGGTTTTCACCATGGCATTGTATTCTTTTAGATTGCTATACTCTGGCCAGTGGAAACACTTTCTTACTGGCAATGGAAACACTTTCCTGTTGGCAGTGGAAACGCTTTCCTTTGCCTTTGTCAGCTTTGGTCTTCCTTTTCTGTTTAGCTATTTTCTTGGAAGGACCAGGAATCTGAGGTTTCTTTTTCTTATTGCCTTTCTTCTTGTTGGACTTTCCAGTAAGAATATGCAATCAAAGCTACCTCTTTTCCTTTATTGCCTGGCATATTCTTTTGGGCAATAACCAGCATGTTGAGTAATTCAACTAAGGTGCATTCCTGTTTAGTCATATGGAAATTTGTCACAAAATTCCCAAAAGACTCAGGAAGGGACTGAAGGATCAAATCCGTTTGTAGTTGGAAATCCATGTTGAAGTCAAGATGTTCCAACTGCTCAATCAGCCGAATCATCTTGTGGACATGATCCCCAACATTCTGTCCCTCAGACATCCTCATACTGAATAACTGTCTAGATATCTCATACCTAGCATTCCTGCTGTGCTCACCATACAACTCTTGTAGGTGAAGGAGGATCTCACTAGCACTCTGCATGTTCTCATGTTGCTTCTGTAACTCATTACTCATGGAAGCAAGCATGTAACACTTAGCTCTCATATCATGCTCCTTCCACTTGTCCAAAGTATCATGTTCCTCTTGTGTGGCCTCTGGAGGTAAGGGACCAGGAACATTTGAATATAGAACATATCCTATATGTTCAAGGTTCAGACAAGTTTCAAATTTCTTAGCCAATCGCATGATTAGGTCTGTCAACCTGTTGTGATCAAGTATGCTTTCAAGGATATTGGATGGTTGTGGTTGTTTTGTGCTAATTTTTATCAGAAAATTAACTGCAGAAAATAACCAGATTAATTAGTAAATGTATCATGTAATTAACCAAAATGATTATGGTCTTTTAATCAAATTGGTCCTCCCACTAACTTAGCGAATCCTACACTTCCAAAGTAGAAAACGGAAATCCTAGTTGGATGGATTTCTAGTGGGTGATTGAATTCTTATAATTCTATTGATCATCCTCAGTACATCCATTATTGGAATTACAATAAACTATAAGTGAGCAACTCCTTGCCCATCACATCTCATGTGAGGTTCAATCTTTTACTAGCCCCTAATGCTCAAAATCTCGGTACATCCAATATTGACTTATCTTGCATTAGTTAAGTTGATCCCATTGAGCCAATAATTATGCAAATAATTTTAATGTCCTCAGGTACATCCAATATTGGCCACCAAACCATTTACATATTTACAACATCTCATGCTTAACAATTATTCTTAAGAAAATCTCTTAAATTAATTGCATCTCATGCAACTATTTAAAATTTCTTAAAATAATTGCCCCAATGGAGGGCTTATGTTATAATTACTTTAATTATAGCATTTCCAACTTAATCATTTGTTTGGAAGATTTTATAGCCATCCTAATTACTATTAAGGTCTCACTTTGCACATTATCCATTTAGCATGCATATATCATATAATTGCATACATTCCCATACATCTCATGCATTCATGGATAAGCAGTAAATATGGTATGATCATGGACTTTCTAAGGGATTCAATTGAGCCACCAAGAATTGAATCAGGGCATTCTAGGTGCATTTCATTCATTCATTTTACAAGAGTTGCTGAAGGAGTACATAATCAACACTTGATATTGAATTCCTCCCACTGGTCCCACCAATGCTCTTGACCTCCTTGAACTTCTTGCAATCCAATATTACATAGTAATCCTTAGCATACCAAGGCGAATTTACAAGAACTTAAATAAATGAAATTACAACCCAAAAATATTACAAAATTAATAATACATGCCCAAAATAAATTAAATTAAATTAATTAATTTACAATCCCAAAGAAACATAAAAGAAATAAATCCAATCACATTGGTCTTTTATAGTCCATGATCATCCATCATGCATATCACTATTTAACAATTAAATAAAACATACATTCTTAAATTAAATTGAATATCTCATATTCAACTTAAAATTCCAGATTTGAATATGATTCAAATAAATTTAAAAATTCAGATTTGAATCTCATTCAAACAAATTTAAAAATTCAGATTTGAATCACATTCAAACAACTTCAAAAATTCAGATTTGAATCACATTCAAACATTTTTTAAAAAATCAGATTTGAATCACATTCAAATATTTTTTAAAAAATCAGATCTGAATTTTATTGAATCAATTTTAAAAAATCAGATTTAAATATGATTCAAACAACTTTAAAAATTCAGATTTGAATCTTATTCAAACAACTGTTAAAATTCAGATTTGAATCACATTCAAACATTTTTTAAAATTCTGATTTGAATCATAATTTAATTGTGTGATTAAAACAACTAATTAAACACTTTAATTAGTCAAAGAATAGGCCTTAGATCTTACAACAATTGCAGAATTAAAAGCCAAACCTTGAATCACCCATGGAACCATTGTTGCCGCCACCAATGGTGGCTTCTCCATGTGTGACGCCACATCTCATGATCCAACCAGCAATGAATCTCTTGATCTCATGATCAAACACACAATTAAATTATATAATCAACAATCTAAATGGCAAATATAGTGGCTCTGATACCAATTGAAGGAACGGAAGCGTGAAAAACACAAGATTATACCATTGAATTCAAAAATTTTCACCTAGGGTCACATGCACCATGCAAGATTTATTTTTATCTATTTGACTTCAATGATAAACAACATATTAAAACTCTTTTAATATGTTTTTGGATCTGTATTTGCCATTTAAGATTTTAAAATTAATCAAATTAATTTTAGAACCCTAGATTAAATCAAGAACGATTACACTAACCTCTTGATGTGCTGCAGCGTGTCTGCGCCTTTGAGATTCGTCTTCAGGACACCAGATGTTGTCCCTCTAGCTTGTCCACACCAAGAACACCTATGGCAGCCCTTGAACAGCTTCTAAAGCCTTTTCTATTAATTAGAAATTCAAGTTCTTCCTTTTAAGAGATTAGAGATTCAAACAGGACACTAGAAACAATTTCTAGTGTTCTTAATTCAAGAGATTGATGGCTAATCTCTTTGAATTGATGAGAGATGAAGAGAAATAGCTGGAGAGGCTCAAAGTGGCGTGACATATGAGAGGAGAGGCTGCTGGTTGTGTTTTCTTTTCATAACCCCACTTAAATAGCTAGGTTAACACATTAAACCCTAGCCACATGTCACCTTTTGATTAGCTCTAGGTTTAAGTGACCCAATCACATTGTGCCAAGTGTCAAACCTATATTTAATCTTGATTTTAATCATCTTACATGATTAAAAAAATATTTGGCAAGCTTATGTGTTATGCCATGTGTCACCATCTCATGGTGCCACGTGTCACATCGCAAAATGACCAAAATGCCCTGTGTCTTAATTTTGAGTTCTTAACCCAAAATAATTATTTTCTTCTTCTAATTAATTTATATCAAATATAAATTAATTAATTAATCTCTATTAATTAATTTCTCATCAATTAAATTCATATTTAAACACTTTAAATATAAATTTAATTTATACTACACATCCAATAATCTAGATTTGGTTTCAAGTCATGCTAGGGACTTTGCAATTTAATTGCAAACCAAATCTATTTAATTAATCAATTAAACTCTTTAATTAATTAATTAAATCATATTTAAATAGGTGATAACTTGTGTATGTGTGTGACTTACTAGGCTCATCACTAATTGGCAATGAGACATGATATCAACTCTTAATATCTTCAGAACTCTTTCTTACCATAAATGATTTCTCTAAATCATTTTATGAACCTCATAGACCATGGTTAACACCTAGCATAGCATGCCATGGCCACCCAATTAGTAATAATATTTACCTTAAATGAACCTATAATCATATGTTACCATGCACTATCATCTCTACATAAAATCCCAACTCAAGCCGAGTCATGGTTTATGTCAAACTCCATTTGCTATGAATATTATGTTCTCTTTAATTCCAGTTCTTGATTAAAAGATTTTTCTCATCGTAAACTCTTTCTGAATAAATCTATCTGTCCTGGCCAGGAACTTGAAACATCAAGAACAATTAAATGAACATAGGATTTTAACTCTATTTACTTAGAGGAACAGATTCCATCTTGATCAACACCTACCTCCATATATAACTAGCAGGAGCCAACAGATGCCCATATACCCATACATAGTACAAGTATGAAAGCAGTATCAAACTCAAACTACCTATATACAAGATAACTGTGCTATCTCAGGTCTAAAGATTATATGCACTGATATGATTTATGACAAAACATTGACAAGAGTAAACTCCATGTGCTTGTCATAAGTGTCACTGGTTCGACCTACTTATCATTTATAAGTGCCTATCATGTTTGTTATATGGCATGAGACTCACCATTCCATCTTATTTATATCTCATATAAATAACTTGGGAACAAACATGAATACAATCTTTCTGGATAAGTCATGTCCTTATTATGAAGTATCCTCGATTGTGAACCTATTTATGATACTTTGTGCTAGAAATATTGTCACTCATATTCTTAACAACTTAAGAATAATATTTCTAACAAAATATCAATGGACCTTTTCTATTACACATAAATATATTATGTAAACGGAAAAGTGGAAATGCCTTTTATTAATAAAATTATGTACAAGATACATACTAAATGATATGCTCTAGGGCATACTACTAACACATAATAAGGACATGACTTATCCAGAAAGATTGTATTCATGTTTGTTTCTAAGTTATTTGTATGAGATATAAATAAGATGGAATGGTGAGTCTCATGCCATATAACAAACATGATAGGCACTTATACATGATAAGTAGGCCGAACCAGTGACACTTATGATAAGCACATGGAGTTTACTCTTGTCAATGCATTGTCAGAAATCATATCAGTGCATATAATCTTTAGACCTGAGATAGCATAGTTATCTTGTATATAGGTGGTTTGAGTTTGATACTACTTTCATACTTGTACTGTGTATGGGTATATGGGCATATGTTGGCTCCTACTAGTTATATATGGAGGTAGGTGTTGATCAAGATGGAATCTGTTCCTCTAAGTAAATAGAGATAAAATCCTATGTTCATTTAATTGTTCTTGATGTTTCAAGTTCCTGGCTAGGACAGATAGATTTAATCAGAAAAGAGTTTCTGATGAGAAAATCTTTTAATCAAGAACTGGAATTAAAAGAGAACATAATATTCATAGCAAATGGAGTTTGACATAAACCATGACTCCAGCTCGAGTTGGGATTTTGTAACAGAGAGATTCTAGTGCATGGTAACATATGATTATAGGTTCATTTAAGGTAAATTTTATTACTAATTGGGTGACCATGACATGCTATGCTAGGTGTTAACCATGGTTTATGAGGTGCATAAAATGATTTAGAGAAACCATTTATGGTAAGAAAGAGTTCTGATGATATTAAGAGTTGATATCATATCTCATTGCCAATTAGTGATGAGCCTAGTAAGTCACACACATACACAAGTTATCACCTATTTAAATATGATTTAATTAATTAATTATAGAGTTTGATTGATTAATTAAATAGGTTTGATTTGCAATTAGATTACAAAGTCCCTAGCATGACTTGAAACCAAATCTAGATTATTGGATGTACAGTATAAGTTAAATTTATATTTAAAGTGTTTAAATATGAATTTAATTAATGAGAAATTAATTAATAAAGATTAATTAATTGATTTATATTTGATATAAATTGATTAGAAGAAGAGAAATACTTATTTTGGGTTGAGAACTCAAAATTAATACACAGGGGCATTTTAGTCATTTCACAGGGTGACATGTGGCACCATGAGATGGTGACACAGGGCATTACACATAAGCTTATCAAATGTTTTTTTAATCATGTAAGATGATTAAAATTAAGGTTAAATATAGGTTTGACATTTGGCATAATGTGATTGGGTCAATTAAACCTAGAACCAATCAAAGGGTGACATGTGGCAAGGGTTTAATGTGTTAACCTAGGTATATAAGTGTTATTATGAAGAGAAAAAAATACAACTAGTAGCTACTCCTCCTTTGTGCTGCCACTTTGAAGCTCTCCCTCTCTTTTTCTTCATCTCTCATCTATTCCAAGAGATTAGCAAACAATCTCTTGAATTAAAAATACTAGAAATTATTTCTAGTGTCCTGTTTACATCTTTAATCTCTTAAAAGGCAAAAATTAATTTTCTAATTAATAGAAAAAGCTTTAGAAGCTGTTTAAGGGCTGCCATAGGTGTTTTTGGTGTGGACAAGCTAGAGGGACAACATCTGGTGTCCTAAAGACGCATCTCAAAGGCAAAAATACACTGCAGTGCATCAAGAGGTTAGTGTATTTGTTCTTGATCTAATCTAGGGTTCTAAAATTAATCTGATTAATTTTAAAATCTTAAATGATAAATACAGATCCAAAAACATATTAAAAGAGTTTTAATATGTTTTTTATCATTGAAATCAAATAGATAAAAATAAATCTTGCATGATGCATGTGACCCTAGGTGAAAATTTTTGAATTCAATGGTATAAACTTGTATTTTTCACACTTCCGCTCCTTCAATTGGTATCAGAGCTACTATATTTGCCATTTAGATTGTTGATTATATGATTTAATTGTCTGTTTTGATAATGAGATAATTTATCCATTGCTGGTTGCAGTGGATGTGTGGCAGCATGCTTGAAGAACACCATCTTTGGTGCCCCAATTTTGGCTTCCATGGGTGGCTCAAGGTTTGGCTTTTTAATTTGCAATTGTTGTATGATCTAAAAGCTCATCCTATGTCTAATTAAATTGTTTAATTAGAATTTTAATCACACAATTAAATTATGATTCAAATCAGAACTTTTAAAAAATTGTTTGAGTGTGATTCAAATCTGAATTTTTAAAGTTGTTTGAATCATATTTAAATCTGATTTTTTAAAGTTATTTGAATAATATTTAGATCTGAATTTTTAAAAATTATTTGAATGTGATTCAAATCTGATTTTTTAAAAATTGTTTAAATGTGATTTTAATCTGAATTTTTAAGGTTGTTTGAATGTGATTCAAATCTGAATTTTTAAATTTGTTTGAATGAGATTCAAATTTGAATTTTTAAATTTGTTTGAATCATATTCAAATTTGGATTTTTAAGTTGAATATAAGATATTCAATTTAATTTAAGTATGTATGTTCTATTTAATTGTTAAATAGTGATATGCATGATGGATGATCATAGACTATAAAAGACCAATGTGATTGGATTTATTTCTTTTATGTTTCTTTGGGATTGTAAATTAATTAATTTATTTTAATTTATTTTGGGCATGTATTATTAAGTTTGCAATAATTTTTGGGTTGTAATTTCATTTATTTAAGTTCTTGTAAATTCACCTTAGTATGCCAAGGATTACTATGTAATTGGATTGCAAGAAGATCAAGGAGGTCAAGAGCATTAGTGGGACCAGTGGGAGGAATTCAAGATCAAGTATTGATTATGTATTCCTTCAGCAACTCTTGTAAAATGAATGAATGAAATACACCTAGGAATGCCCTGATTCAATTCTTGGTGGCTCAGAATTGAATCCCTTAGAAAGTCCATGATCATACCATATTTACTGCTTATCCATGAATGCATGTATGGGAATGTATGCACTATGTGATATATGCATGCTAAATGGATAATGTGCAAAGTGAGACCTTAATAGCAATTAGGATGACTATAAAATCTTCCAAACAAATGATTAAGTTGGAAATGCTATAATTAAAGTAATTATAACATAGGCCCTCCATTGAGGCAATTATTTTAAGAAATTTTAAATACTTGCATAAGATGTAATTAATTTAAGAGATTTTCTTAAGAATAATTGTTAAGCATGAGATCTTATAAATATGTAAATGGTTTGGTGGCCAATATTGGATGTACCTGAGGACATTAAAATTATTTGCATAATTACTGGCTCAATGGGATCAACTTAACTAATGAAAGATAAGTCAATAATGGATGTACCTGAGATGTTGAGCATTAGGGGCTAGGTAAAGGATTGAACCTCACATGAAATGTGATGGGCAAGGAGTTGCTCACTTATAGTTTATTTTAATTCCAATAATGGATGTACCTGAGTATGATCAATAGAATTATAAGAATTCAATCACCCACTAGAAATCCATCCAACTAGGATTTCCGTTTTCTACTTTGGAAGTGTAGGATTCGCTAAGTTAGTGGGAGGACCAATTTTATTAAAAGACCATAATCATTTTTGTTAATTACACGATACATTTACTAGTTAATCTAGTTAGTTTCTGCAGTTAATTTTTTGATAATAATGAGCACAGAACAACCACCACCATCCAATATCCTTGCAAGCATACTTGATCGCAATAGGTTGACAGGACCTAATCTATCTGATTGGCTAAGAAATTTGAAACTTCTCCTAAACCTTGAACATATATGATATTTTCTAGATTCAAATGTTCTTGATCCCTTACCTCCAGAGGCCACTCAAGAGGAACATGAAACTTTGGACAAGTGGAAGGAGTATGATATGAGAGCTAAGTGTTACATGCTTGCTTCCATGAGTAATGAGTTACAGAAGCAGCATGAGAATGTGTAGAGTGCGAGTGAGATCCTCCTTCACCTGCAAGAGTTGTATGGTGAGCACAGTAGGAATGCTAGGTATGAGATATCTAGATAGCCGTTCCGCATGAGGATGTCTGAGGGATAGAATGTTGGGGATCATGTCCACAAGATGATTCGGCTGATTGAGCAGCTAGAACATCTTGACTTCAACATGGATTTCCAACTACAGACGGATTTGATCCTGAAGGAACGGAAGCGTGAAAAACACAAGTTTATACCATTGAATTCAAAAATTTTCACCTAGGGTCACATGCATCATGCAAGATTTATTTTTATCTATTTGATTTCAATGATAAACAACATATTAAAACTCTTTTAATATGTTTTTGGATCTGTATTTGCCATTTAAGATTTTAAAATTAATCAGATTAATTTTAGAACCCTAGATTAAATCAAGAACGATTACACTAACCTCTTGATGCAATCGCAGCGTGTGTCTGCGCCTTTGAGATTCGTCTTCAGGACACCAGATGTTGTCCCTCTAGCTTGTCCACACCAAGAACACCTATGGCAGCCCTTGAACAGCCTCTAAAGCTTTTTCTATTAATTAGAAATTCAAGTTCTGCCTTTTAAGAGATTAGAGATGTAAACAGGACACTAGAAACAATTTCTAGTGTTCTTAATTCAAGAGATTGATGGCTAATCTCTTTGAATTGATGAGAGATGAAGAAGAATAGCTGGAGAGGCTCAAAGTGGCGTGACAAATGAGAGGAGAGGCTGCTATTTGTGTTTTATTTTCTCATAACAACACTTAAATAGCTACGTTAACACATTAAACCCTTGCCACATGTCACCCTTTGATTAGCTCTAGGTTTAAGTGACCCAATCACATTGTGCCAACTGTCAAACCTATATTTAATCTTGATTTTAATCATCTTACATGATTAAAAAACATTTGGCAAGCTTATGTGTTATGCCATGTGTCACCATCTCATGGTGCCACGTGTCACACTGTGAAATGACCAAAATGCCCCTGTGTCTTAATTTTGAGTTCTTAACCCAAAACAATTATTTTCTTCTTCTAATTAATTTATATCAAATATAAATTAATTAATTAATTAATTAATCTCTATTAATTAATTTCTCATCAATTAAATTCATATTTAAATACTTTAAATATAAATTTAATTTATACTACACATCCAATAATCTAGATTTGGTTTCAAGTCATGCTAGGGACTCTGCAATTTAATTGCAAACCAAACCTATTTAATTAATCAATTAAACTCTTTAATTAATTAATTAAATCATATTTAAATAGGTGATAACTTGTGTATGTGTGTGACTTACTAGGCTCATCACTAATTGGCAATGAGACATGATATCAACTCTTAATATCATCAGAACTCTTTCTTACCATAAATGATTTCTCTAAATCATTTTATGAACCTCATAGACCATGGTTAACACCTAGCATAGCATGCCATGGCCACCCAATTAGTAATAAGATTTACCTTAAATGAACCTATAATCATATGTTACCATGCACTAGAATCTCTCTGTTACAAAATCCCAACTCAAACTGGAGTCATGGTTTATGTTAAACTCCATTTGCTATGAATATTATGTTCTCTTTTAATTCCAATTCTTGATTAAAAAGATTTTCTCATCAGAAACTCTTTTCTGAATAAATCTATCTGTCCTGGCCAGGAACTTGAAACATCAAGAACAATTAAATAAACATAGGATTTTATCTCTATTTACTTAGAGGAACATATTCCATCTTGATCAACACCTACCTCCATATATAACTAGTAGGAGCCAACACATGCCCATATACCCATACATAGTACAAGTATGAAAGCAGTATCAAACTCAAACTACCTATATACAAGATAACTGTGCTATCTCAGGTCTAAAGATTATATGCACTGATATGATTTATGACAAAACATTGACAAGAGTAAACTCCATGTGCTTGTCATAAGTGTCACTGGTTCGGCCTACTTATCATTTATAAGTGCCTATCATGTTTGTTATGTGGCATGAGACTCACCATTCCATCTTATTTATATCTCATATAAATAACTTGGGAACAAACATGAATACAATCTTTCTGGATAAGTCATGTCCTTATTATGAAGTATCCTCGATTGTGAACCTATTTATGATACTTTGTGCTAGAAATATTGTCACTCATATTCTTAACAACTTAAGAATAATATTTCTAACAAAATATCAATGGACCTTTTCTATTACACATAAATATATTATGTAAACGGAAAAGTGGAAATGCCTTTTATTAATAAAATTATGTACAAGATACATACTAAATGATATGCTCTAGGGCATACTACTAACAATCTCCCACTAGCACTAGAGCCATTCATTACAATATCTTAGACCTATCTTCTCAAGATGTCGGTCTAACTAAGTCTGTTACATAGGCTTAGTGAATGGATCAGCTAGATTTTCAGCTGATGCTATTTTCTGCATGGCTACATCGCCTCGCCCAACTATTTCTCTGATAATGTGGTAGCGCCTTTCTATGTGTTTGGATTTCTAGTGAGACCTTGGTTCCTTAGCCTGTATGACTGCTCCATTATTGTCACAGTGTAGTGGAACTGCTGACTCAATGGAAGGAACTACTGTAAGTTCTGTCACGAAATTCTTTATCCAAAGCGACTTCCTGCGACATCGATGCGAGAATATACTCGGCTTACGTAGTGGAATCTGCGATGCGTGCTCTGTTTGGAACTCTTCCAACTGACTGCACCTCCATTACAAATGAACACATATCCAGAGGTAGACTTTCTATCATCGATATCTGATTGGAAATCAGAATCAGTATAACCATCTAATTGCAAGTCTCCACCTCCATAAATCAAGATTAAATCCTTAGTTCTTCTCAAGTACTTAAGGATATTCTTGACTACTATCCAGTGTTCTAAACCTGGATTGGATTGATACCTGTTAGTCAAACTAACAGCATATGCGATATCCGGCCTAGTACACAACATTGCATATATTAAACTTCCAATAGCCGAAGCATATGGAATCCTGGCCATCTTATCTCTTTCTTTAGGTGTCTTTGGAGACATCTCTTTAGAAAAATGGATACCATGTCTCACTGGTAACAATCCTCTCTTGGAATCAAGCATGTTAAACCTCTTTAACACCTTTTCCAAGTATAGACTTTGGGATAAACCAATTATTCTTTTCGCTCTATCTCTATAGATGTGAATCCCAAGAATATAGGTTGCCTCCCCTAAGTCTTTCATGGAGAATGTATTTGACAACCATACCTTTATAGTCGTCAACATACCTGTGTCATTACCCATCAACAGTATGTCATCCACATATAAGACAAGGAAAGTGATAGCACTGTCACTAACCTTCTTATATACACATGGCTCATCCTCATTTTTGATAAAACCAAAGGATTTAATGGCTTCATCAAAATGAATGTTCCAACTCCTCGAAGCTTGTTTCAACCCATAAATGGATCGCTTTAGCTTGCATACCTTGGAACCATCTTGGGATTCAAATCCCTTAGGTTGTTCCATGAAAATGTTTTCTTCAATGTATCCATTGAGAAAAGCTGTTTTGACATCCATCTGCCAAATCTCATAATCATAGTACGCAGCTATTGCTAATAAAATCCTAATTGATTTAAGCATGGCAACAGGCGAGAAAGTCTCCTCATAGTCGATTCCTTGCCTTTGGCGAAACCCTTTCGCTACTAGCCTTGCCTTATAGGTCTCTACCTTTCCATCAGAACCAATTTTCTTCTTGAAAACCCATTTGTTCCCTATAGGTATAATACCTTCAGGTGGGTCAACAAGATCCCAAACTTGATTCTTATACATGGAATCAATCTCGGATTTCATAGCATCAATCCATTTTGAAGAGTCTATATCTGATATAGCTTCTTTATAGGTAAATGGATCATCTCCATGATCTACTTCTTCATGAGTAGACAACTCTTGTTCTTCTTCATGAAGAAAACCATATCTCACTGGTGGGTGAGATACCCTGGTTGTTCTACGAGGAACATCTGTAGATGTTTCATCAACGGGTATTGGTTGACTAGATGGATCTATATGCATCTGATCTATTGGTTGGTCAGAATTCTCCAATTCTAACTCTATTTGCCTTCCTTTGTCTCCTTCTTGAACAAACTGTTGTTCAAGAAATGTGGCATCTCTACTTATCACAACCTTTTGTGAAGTAGGCAAATAAAAATAATATCCAAAACTATCTTTTGGATATCCAACAAGTCGACCTTTTTCTGATCTGGTCTCCAATTTATCAGTGTTCAGCTTTTTGATATAAGTTGGACAACCCCAAATCTTAACATGCTTAAGACTTGGTTTTCTTCCATGCCATATCTCATAAGGTGTAGAAGAAACTGATTTTGATGGAATCCTATTCAGAATATACAAAGCTGATTCTAATGCAAATCCCCAAAAGGAGATTGGCATATCAGTATAGCTCATCATACTACGTACCATATCCAATAGGGTACGATTTCTCCTTCAGATACACCATTCAATTTGTGGCGTTCCTGGAGGAGTCAGCTGAGAAACAATGCCATGCTCTCTCAAGTATTCATCAAATTCAGTACTCAAATATTCACCTCCACGATCTGATCGAAGAGCTTTAATATTCTTTCCTGTTTGATTTTCTACTTCAGATTTAAATTCTTTAAACTTTTCAAAAGATTCATGTTTGTATTTCATCAAATACAAATACCCAAACCTTGATTTATCATCAGTAAAGGTAATAAAATAATGAAAACCCCCTCTAGCCATTTCTTTAAATGGACCACATACATCACTATGTATTAGCTCCAAAATATTTTCACTCTTAGCCCCTGTCCAACAAAGGGTGATCTAGTCATTTTGCCACAAGGCAAGATTCACAAGTTGGAGTAGGCTCAGAGCCCAATGAGGATAGAATCCCCATTTTCTCCTCGGTTTGCAATCCTATCTTCTGCAACATGACATAACCTTAAGTGCCAAATATACTTTGAACTTGAGTTGGTTTTCACCATGGCATTGCATTCTTTTAGATTGCTATACTCTAGCCGATGGAAACACTTTCTTCGGCAATGGAAACACTTTCTGTTGGCGGTGGAAACACTTTCCTTTGCCTTTGTCGACTTTGGTCTTCCTTTTACTGTTTAGCTATTTTCTTGGAAGGACCGGGAATCGAGGTTTCTTTTTCTTATTGCCCTTCTTCTTGTTGGACTTTCCAGTGAGAAGAAGATGCAACAAAGCTACCTCTTTTCCTTTATTGCACAGCATATTCTTTTGGGCAATAACCAGCATGTTGAGAAAACCAGCTAAGGTGCATTCCTGGTTAGTCATATGTAAATTTGTCACAAAATTCCCAAAAGACTCATGAAGGGATTGAATGATCAAATCAGTTTGTAGTTGGAAATCCATGTTGAAGTAAAGATGTTCCAACTGATCAATCACCGAATCATCTTGTGGACATGATCCCCAACATTACATCCCTCGGACATCCTCATACGGAATAGCCTGTCTAGATATCTCATACCTAGCATTCTGCTGTGCTCACCATACAACTCTTATAGGTGAAGGAGGATCTCACTCACTCTGCATGTTCTCATGTTGCTTCTGTAACTCATTACTCATGGAAGCAAGCATGTAACACTTAGCTCTCATATCATGCTCCTTCCACTTGTCCAAAGTTTCATGTTCCTCTTGTGTGGCCTCTAGAGGTAAGGGACCAGGAACATTTGAATCTAGAACATATCCTATATGTTCAAGGTTCAGGACAAGTTTCAAATTTCTTAGCCAATCAGACAGTTAGGTCTGTCAACCTATTGTGATCAAGTATGCTTGCAAGGATATTGGATGGTGGTGGTTGTTTTGTGCTCATTTTTATCAGAAAATTAACTGCAGAAAATAACCAGATTAATTAGTAAATGTATCATGTAATTAACCAAAATGATTATGGTCTTTTAATCAAATTGGTCCTCCCACTAACTTAGCGAATCCTACACTTCCAAAGTAGAAAACGGAAATCCTAGTTGGATGGATTTCTAGTGGGTGATTGAATTCTTATAATTCTATTGATCATCCTCAGGTACATCCATTATTGGAATTACAATAAACTATAAGTGAGCAACTCTTTGCCCATCACATCTCATGTGAGGTTCAATCCTTTACCTAGCCCCTAATGCTCAAAATCTCAGGTACATCTATTATTGACTTATCTTGCATTAGTTAAGTTGATCCCATTGAGCCAGTAATTATGCAAATAATTTTAATATCCTCAGGTACATCCAATATTGGCCACTAAACCATTTACATATTTACAACATCTCATGCTTAACAATTATTCTTAAGAAAATCTCTTAAATAAATTGCATCTTATGCAACTATTTAAAATTTCTTAAAATAATTGCCCCAATGGAGGGCTTATGTTATAATTACTTTAATTATAGCATTTCCAACTTAATCATTTGTTTGGAAGATTTTATAGCCATCCTTATTACTATTAAGGTCTCACTTTGCACATTATCCATTTAGCATGCATATATCATATAATTGCATACATTCCCATACATCTCATGCATTCATGGATAAGCAGTAAATATGGTATGATCATGGACTTTCTAAGGTATTCAATTCGAGCCACCAAGAATTGAATCGGGCATTCCTAGGTGCATTTCATTCATTCATTTTACAAGAGTTGCTGAAGGAGTACATAATCAACACTTGATATTGAATTCCTCCCACTGGTCCCACCAATGCTCTTGACCTCCTTGAACTTCTTGCAATCTAATATTACATAGTAATCCTTGGCATACCAAGGCGAATTTACAAGAACTTAAATAAATGAAATTACAACCCAAAAATTATTACAAACTTAATAATACATGCCCAAAATAAATTAAAATAAATTAATTAATTTACAATCCCAAAGAAACATAAAAGAAATAAATCCAATCACATTGGTCTTTTATAGTCCATGATCATCCATCATGCATATCACAATTTAATAATTAAATAAAACATACATACTTAAATTAAATTGAATATCTCATATTCAACTTAAAAATCCAGATTTGAATATAATTCAAATAAATTTAAAAATTCAGATTTGAATCTCATTCAAACAAATTTAAAAATTCATATTTGAATCACATTCAAACAACTTCAAAAATTCAGATTTGAATCACATTCAAACATTTTTTAAAAAATCAGATTTGAATCACATTCAAATATTTTTTAAAAAATCAGATCTGAATGTTATTGAATCAATTTTAGAAAATCAGATTTAAATATGATTCAAACAACTTTAAAAATTCAGATTTGAATCACATTCAAACAACTTTTAAAATTCAGATTTGAATCATATTCAAATAATTTTTAAAATTCTGATTTGAATCATAATTTAATTGTGTGATTAAAACTACTAATTAAACACTTTAATTAGTCAAAGAATAGGCCTTAGATCATACAACAATTGCAGAATTAAAAGCCAAACCTTGAACCACCCATGGAACCATTGTTGCCGCCACCAATGGTGGCTTCACCATGTGTGCCGCCACACCTCTTGATCCAACCAGCAATGAATCAATCATCTCATGATCAAATCACACAATTAAATCATATAATCAACAATCTAAATGGCAAATGTAGTGGCTCTGATACCAATTGAAGGAACGGAAGCGTGAAAAACACAAGTTTATACCATTGAATTCAAAAATTTTCACCTAGGGTCACATGCATCATGCAAGATTTATTTTTATCTATTTGATTTCAATGATAAACAACATATTAAAACTCTTTTAATATGTTTTTGGATCTGTATTTGCCATTTAAGATTTTAAAATTAATCAGATTAATTTTAGAACCCTAGATTAAATCAAGAACGATTACACTAACCTCTTGATGCACTGCAGCGTGTCTGCGCCTTTGAGATTCGTCTTCAGGACACCAGATGTTGTCCCTCTAGCTTGTCCACACCAAGAACACCTATGGCAGCCCTTGAACAGCCTCTAAAGCTTTTTCTATTAATTAGAAATTCAAGTTCTACCTTTTAAGAGATTAAAGATGTAAACAGGACACTAGAAACAATTTCTAGTGTTCTTAATTCAAGAGATTGATGGCTAATCTCTTTGAATTGATGAGAGATGAAGAAGAATAGCTGGAGAGGCTCAAAGTGGCGTGACAAATGAGAGGAGAGGCTGCTGGTTGTGTTTTATTTTCTCATAACAACAATTAAATAGCTACGTTAACACATTAAACCCTTGCCACATGTCACCCTTTGATTAGCTCTAGGTTTAAGTGACCCAATCACATTGTGCCAACTGTCAAACCTATATTTAATCTTGATTTTAATCATCTTACATGATTAAAAAACATTTGGCAAGCTTATGTGTTATGCCATGTGTCACCATCTCATGGTGCCACGTGTCACACTGTGAAATGACCAAAATGCCCCTGTGTCTTAATTTTGAGTTCTTAACCCAAAACAATTATTTTCTTCTTCTAATTAATTTATATCAAATATAAATTAATTAATTAATTAATTAATCTCTATTAATTAATTTCTCATCAATTAAATTCATATTTAAACACTTTAAATATAAATTTAATTTATACTACACATCCAATAATCTAGATTTGGTTTCAAGTCAAGCTAGGGACTCTGCAATTTAATTGCAAACCAAACCTATTTAATTAATCAATTAAACTCTTTAATTAATTAATTAAATCATATTTAAATAGGTGATAACTTGTGTATGTGTGTGACTTACTAGGCTCATCACTAATTGGCAATGAGACATGATATCAACTCTTAATATCATCAGAACTCTTTCTTACCATAAATGATTTCTCTAAATCATTTTATGAACCTCATAGACCATGGTTAACACCTAGCATAGCATGCCATGGCCACCCAATTAGTAATAAGATTTACCTTAAATGAACCTATAATCATATGTTACCATGCACTAGAATCTCTCCGTTACAAAATCCCAACTCAAACTGGAGTCATGGTTTATGTCAAACTCCATTTGCTATGAATATTATGTTCTCTTTTAATTCCAGTTCTTGATTAAAAAGATTTTCTCATCAGAAACTCTTTTATGAATAAATCTATCTGTCCTGGCCAGGAACTTGAAACATCAAGAACAATTAAATGAACATAGGATTTTATCTCTATTTACTTAGAGGAACAGATTCCATCTTGATCAACACCTACCTCCATATATAACTAGTAGGAGCCAACACATGCCCATATACCCATACATAGTACAAGTATGAAAGCAGTATCAAACTCAAACTACCTATATACAAGATAACTGTGCTATCTCAGGTCTAAAGATTATATGCACTGATATGATTTATGACAAAACATTGACAAGAGTAAACTCCATGTGCTTGTCATAAGTGTCACTGGTTCGGCCTACTTATCATTTATAAGTGCCTATCATGTTTATTATATGGCATGAGACTCACCATTCCATCTTATTTATATCTCATATAAATAACTTGGGAACAAACATGAATACAATCTTTCTGGATAAGTCATGTCCTTATTATGAAGTATCCTCGATTGTGAACCTATTTATGATACTTTGTGCTAGAAATATTGTCACTCATATTCTTAACAACTTAAGAATAATATTTCTAACAAAATATCAATGGACCTTTTCTATTACACATAAATATATTATGTAAATGGAAAAGTGGAAATGCCTTTTATTAATAAAATTATGTACAAGATACATACTAAATGATATGCTCTAGGGCATACTACTAACAGATCCTTCAATCCCTTCCTGAGTCTTTTGGGAATTTTGTGACAAATTTTCATATGACTAAACAGGAATGCACCTTAGCTGGTTTACTCAACATACTGGTTATTGTCCAAAAGAATATGTCGGGCAATAAAGGAAAAGAGGTTGCTTTGATTGCATCTTCTTCTGCTGGAAAGTCTAATAAGAAGAAGGGCAATAAGAAAAAGAAATCTTAGATTCCTGGTCCTTCTAAGAAAATAGCTAAACAAAAAGGGAAGACTAAAGCTGATGGAGGCAAAGGAAAATATTTCCACTGCCAAAAGGATGGGCACTGAAAAAGGAACTGCCCAGAGTATCATGCTTCTCTGAAGGACAAGAAGGATACACCTTCAGAAGGTATGTCTATATCTTGTTATTTAGATCCTGATGATACTCATAGTTCGTCTACAGTTAGGGCTTTAGATGCTGGTGCCAATTCTCACATTTCTAATGATATGCAGGAACTAGCAAATAGTAGCAGCTTGCATTCACAAGACGTTAGACTCTGGATTGGCAATGGCTCAACTGTTGAAGTTTTAACCATAGGATCTAAATCTTTTTACATGTCTGGACATGTTTTGTTTTTGGATTATATTTTATATGTACCTGATGCTTTTATGAACATCATTTCTATATCTAGTTTGACTAAAAATGGCTATGAATTTTAGTTCACAGATGATGTTTGTAATATGAATGATAGTCTTTATTATTTGGATAATAATGACAAACACAAAATGAATGCAAGTGATCTAAATGAATGCAATGTCATGGTGAAAACCAACTCAAGTTCATAATATATTTGGCACTTAAGGTTATGTCATGTTGCAGAAGATAGGATTGCAAAATTGGAGAAAATGGGGATTCTATCCTCATTGGGCTCTGAGCCTACTCCAACTTGTGAATCTTGCCTTCAGGCCAAAATGACTAGATCACCCTTTGTTAGACAAGGGCTAAGGGCTGACAATATTTTAGAGCTAATACATAGTGATGTATGTGGTCCATTTAAGGAAATGGCTAGAGGCAGTTTTCATTATTTTATTACCTTTATTGATGATAAATCAAGGTTTGGGTATTTGTATTTGATGAAATACAAACATGAATCCTTTGAAAAGTTCAAAGAATTTAAATCTAAAGTAGAAAATCAAACAGGAAAGAGTATTAAAGCTCTTCGATCAGATCGTGGAGGTGAATATTTGAGTACTGAATTTAATGAATACTTGAGAGAGAGCACGTCATTGTTTCCCAGCTGACTCCTCCAGGAACACCACAGCTGAATGGTGTATCTGAAAGGAGAAATCATACCCTATTGGATATGGTATGAAGTATGATGAGCTATACTGATATGCCGATCTCCTTTTGGGGATTTGCATTAGAATTAGCTTTGTATATTCTGAATAGGATTCCATTAAAATCAGTTTCTTCCACACCTTATGAGCTATGGCATGGAAGAAAACCAATTCTTAAGCATGTTAAGATTTGGGGTTGTCCAGCTTATATCAAAAAGCTGAACACTGATAAATTGGAAACCAGATCAGAAAAAGGTCGATTTGTTGGATATCCAAAAGATAGTTTTGGGTATTATTTTTATTTGCCTTCATCACAAAAGGTTGTGGTGAGTAGAGATGCTACATTTCTTGAATAACAGTTTTTTCAAGAAGGAGGCAAAGGAAGGCAAATGGAGTTAGAATTGGAGAATTCTAACCAACCAACAGATCAGATGGATATAGATCCATCTAGCCAACCTGCACCCATTGATGAAACATCTACAACTATTCCTCGTAGAACAACCAGGGTATCTCACCCACCTGTGAGATATGGTTTCCTTCATGAAGAAGAACAAGAGTTGTCTAATCATGAAGAAGTAGATCATGGAGATGATCCATTTACCTATGAAGAAGCTATATCAGATATAGACTCTTCAAAATGGATTGAAGCTATGAAATTTGAAATTGATTCCATGTATAAGAATTAAGTTTGGGATCTTGTTGACCCACCTGAAGGTATTGTACCAATAGGGAACAAATGGGTTTTCAAGAAGAAAATTGGTTCTGATGGAAAGGTAGAGACCTATAAGGCAAGGCTAGTAGCGAAAGGGTTTCGCCAAAGGCAAGGAATCGACTATGAGGAGACTTTCTCGCCTGTTGCCATGCTTAAATCAATTAGGATTCTATTAGCAATAGTTGCATACTATGATTATGAGATTTGGCAAATGGATGTCAAAACAGCTTTTCTCAATGGATACATTGAAGAAAACATTTTCATGGAACAACCTAGGGGTTTTAAATCCCAAGATGTTTCCAAGTTATGCAAGCTAAAGCGATCCATTTATGGGTTGAAGCAAGCTTCGAGGAGTTGGAACATTCGTTTTGATGAAGCCATTAAATCATTTGATTTTATCAAAAATGAGGATGAGCCATGTGTATATAAGAAGGTTAGTGATAGTGCTATCACTTTCCTTGTCTTATATATGGATGATATATTATTAATGGGTGATGACACAGGTATGTTGATAACTGTAAAGGTATGGTTGTCAAATACATTCTCTATGAAAGACTTAGGGGAGGCAACCTATATTTTTTGGATTCGCATCTATAGAGATAGAGCGAAAAGAATAATTGGTTTGTCCCAAAGTCTATACTTGGAAAAGGTGTTAAAGAGGTCTAACATGCTTGATTCCAAAAGAGGATTGTTACCAGTGAGACATGGTATCCATCTTTCTAAAGAGATATCTCCAAAGACACCGGAAGAAAGAGATAAAATGGCCAGGATTCCATATGCTTCAGCTATTGGAAGTTTAATATATGCAATGTTGTGTACTAGGCTGGATATCGCATATGCTGTTAGTTTGACTAGCAGGTGTCAATCCAATCCAGGTTTGGAACACTGGATAGCTGTCAAGAATATCCTTAAGTACTTGAGAAAAACTAAGGATTTATTCTTGATCTATGGAGGTGGAGACTTGCAATTGGATGGTTATACTGATTCTGATATCCAATCAGATATTGATGATAGAAAGTCTACCTCTGGGTATGTGTTCATTTGTAATGGAGGTGCAGTCAGTTGGAAGAGTTCCAAAAAGAGCACTACTGCAGATTCCACTACAGAGCTGAGTATATTGCTGCATCAAATGCTGTAAAGGAAGCTGTTTGGATAAAGAAGTTCGTGACAGAACTTGCAGTAGTACCTTCCATTGAGTCAGCAATTCCACTACACTGTGACAATAATGGAGCAGTCATACAGGCTAAGGAACCAAGGTCTCACCAGAAATCCAAACACATAGAAAGGCGCTACCACATTATCAGAGAAATAGTTAGACGAGGTGATGTAGCCATGCAGAAAATAGCATCAGCTGAAAATCTAGCTGATCCATTCACTAAGCCTATGTCACAAACTCAGCTAGACTGACATCTTGAGAAGATGGGTTTAAAATATTGTAACGAATGGCTCTAGTGCTAGTGGGAGATTGTTAGCAGTATGCCTTAGAGAATATCATTTAGTATGTATCTTATACATGTTTTTATGAATAAAAGGCATTTCCACTCTTCCATTTACATAATATATTTATGTGTATTAGAAAAGGTCAACTGATATTTTGTTAGAAATTCTATTCTTAAGTTGTTAAAAATATGAGTGACAGTATTTCTAGTACAAAGTATCATAAATAGGTTCACAATCGAGGATACTTCATAATAAGGACATGACTTATCCAGAAAAGATTGTATTCATGTTTGTTTCCAAGTTATTTATATGAGATATAAATAAGATGGAATGGTGAGTCTCATGCCATATAATAAACATGATAGGCACTTATACATGATAAGTAGGCCAAACTAGTGACACTTATGACAAGCACATGGAGTTTACTCTTGTCAATGCATTGTCATAAATCATATCAGTGCATATAATCTTTAGACCTGAGATAACACAGTTATCTTGCATATAGGTGGTTTCAGTTTGATACTGCTTTCATACTTGTAATGTGTATGATGTTGGCTCCTACTAGCACAGTTATCTTGTATATAGGTGGTTTGAGTTTGATACTACTTTTATACTTGTACTGTGTATGCGTATATGAGCATGTGTTGGCTCCTACTAGTTATATATGGAGGTAGGTGTTGATCAAGATGGAATCTGTTCCTCTAAGTAAATAGAGATAAAATCCTATGTTCATTTAATTGTTCTTGATGTTTCAAGTTCCTGGCTAGGACAGATAGATTTAATCAGAAAAGAGTTTCTGATGAGAAAATCTTTTAATCAAGAACTGGAATTAAAAGAGAACATAATATTCATAGCAAATGGAGTTTGACATAAACCATGACTCCAGCTCGAGTTGGGATTTTGTAACAGAGAGATTTTAGTGCATGGTAACATATGATTATAGGTTCATTTAAGGTAAACCTTATTACTAATTGGGTGACCATGGCATGCTATGCTAGGTGTTAACCATGGTCTATGAGGTGCATAAAATGATTTAGAGAAATCATTTATGGTAAGAAAGAGTTCTGATGATATTAAGAGTTGATATCATATCTCATTGCCAATTAGTGATGACCTAGTAAGTCACACACATACACAAGTTATCACCTAATTAAATATGATTTAATTAATTAATTAAAGAGTTTGATTGATTAATTAAATAGATTTGGTTTGCAATTAGATTGCAAAGTCCCTAGCATGACTTGAAACCAAATCTAGATTATTGGATGTAAGTTAAATTTATATTTAAAGTGTTTAAATATGAATTTAATTAATGAGAAATTAATTAATAAAGATTAATTAATTGATTTATATTTGATATAAATTTATTAGAAGAAGAGAAATAATTATTTTGGGTTGAGAACTCAAAATTAAGACACTGGGGCATTTTGGTCATTTCACAGGGTGACATGTGGCACCATGAGATGGTGACACATGGCATTACACTTAAGCTTGTCAAATGTCTTTTAATCATGTAAGATGATTAAAATTAAGGTTAAATATAGGTTTGAAACTTAGCATAATGTGATTGGGTCAATTAAACCTAGGACCAATCAGAGGGTAACATGTGGCAAGGGTTTAATGTGTTAACCTAGCTATATAAGTGTTGTTATGAAGAGGAAAAAATACAACCAGCAGCTACTCCTTCTTTGTGCTTCCACTTTGAAGCTGTCCCTCTCTTTTTCTTCATCTCTTATCTATTCCAAGAGATTAGCAAACAATCTCTTGAATTAAAAATACTAGAAATTATTTATAGTGTCCTGTTTACATCTTTAATCTCTTAAAAGGAAAAACTTGATTTTCTAATTAATAGAAAAAGCTTTAGAAGCTGTTCAAGGGCTACCATAGGTGTTCTTGGTGTGGACAAGCTAGAGGGGCAACATCTGGTGTCCTGAAGACGCATCTGAAAGGCAAAAATACACTGCAGTGCATCAAGAGGTTAGTGTATTTGTTCTTGATCTAATCTAGGGTTCGAAAATTAATCTGATTAATTTTAAAATCTTAAATGGCAAATACAGATCCAAAAACATATTAAAAGAGTTTTAATTTGTTATTTATCATTGAAATCAAATAGATAAAAATAAACCTTGCATGATGCATGTGACCCTGGTGAAAATTTTTGAATTCAATGGTATAAACTTGTGTTTTTCAAGCTTCTGCTCCTTCAACTGAAACACTGTAAATTGTGTGTTTCAGTTGCAAAGGATACTAGAAATGAAAAAAAAAAAAAACACCGAGTCAAGGCCAAGAGGCGACTAGTAAGAGGTTTGTGCACAATATATAAACTTTTCTTGAATTTTCCTTTGCAATTTGTGTTAAATGAATTACGAAAATTAAATTATGACTTTATTTGTATTGAAAATTTTGATTGAAAAGAAAATTGTGTTATTAACCCAAACTGTTGGGAAAGTAAAATGGTATGTGTATGGTTGGCATTTTAATGTTTATAAAATTGTTAAAATAGTTTGAAACCACAGTGTCATGACCAAATGTTTGAATTCCTCACTAGCTTGCCTAGTGGGAGGAAATAGTTTTGAGGTGTGTGCCAGTAGAGGAAGAAATTGAATGGGTACCCATAGATTTGTGTTAGCTAGCCTTGGTATTCCTCATAAGCCTTTGGCTGTTGAGATGAAAAATATAGATGGCATGATATGACTGTGTAATTTTATGAAAATTATTTTGTGACTTCTGAAGTAAAAATTTCTTTGACTAAAATTTTAAATTTGTGCTTTGTATTTGTTTACAATTTTAGTACTGTATTTGGACTAATTGTGATTTAATGTGATATAAAGTGGTATTTTAGTTATGTTGTGCACCACTGAGTAGTTTTACTCAGCGATGGTTTTTCATTACTGTTGTAGGTAGGGAGACTGATAAAACAACAGAGTAAGCTGTTAGGGACTAAAAGTACTACATTTTGGATTTTGTTGGGTATTTAAATTATACCCCTTTTGTACATATTTATTTTAATGTAAATGAACTGTATGTATGTTGTGTAATTGGTCTTGAGCAGTTTTACAATAATATTGTAAATTAGTTGATTTTGTAAAAATGTTGTAATATAAACCTTATGTTTTAATTTATGAAATGTTCTATTATTTTATTTATGTTGAGATTTGTTTTTATGAATTGAGTTTGAAATTGATTTGTGTTGATATATTGGAGGTTGGGATTGTGATTAAAATCATTGGAAGTACTTTTTTACAGGTATTTAAAAATTTGGGTTTTTTCCAATTACAAATGGCACTGTGCTGAAATTTTTACAAAAATTGTGAAAAAATAAAATTTATCAAAATTTTTACCCAATATTTAAACTATAAATAAAAGTTTTTAAAACCTGTTAAAAGTGCTCACCACCTTCAAAAGTCATAAAATTGTTTTAAAATCCCTTGTAGTGTATTTAATGGGTTATCGGTAGGCGAAGTTCGGTAATTCATTAAGTATACTACAAAATGATGTTATGCCTTACAGATGGGTAAGGTGTGACATGATCCCCTTATCTTCATCCAGCTCATAAGATTTTGTCATTTTATGTTGAAATCTATATTATAATCAAAAGTGTCTTTATTAAAGTTTGTCTTTTAATTTTTCTTTTTTGAAAGTATGTAAAAGCTATCAATCATATGCTTTAATCAGACAATTATCTCTATCTTTTGTAATCATAGAGTCTGTATTATTAAGTTTATACTATGCAAACTTTATCACTTGTTAAGTTCGAGCATCACTAATCTATAAATAAGTCTTATTTTTATGAGGAAGGCAAAAGCTATTTTGAGAATTCCCTCTTGCACTTATAAGTAGAAAAAAGCTTTCTTGCACTTATAAGTTTACTATTTATATTAACTTTTATTTCAATAAAGCTATCAAAAGTTTTATTTAAGGTGTATGCTCTTCACCTGATACTTTATATAGGGATCCTATGAATCAAAAGCCTAAATTTATTTTCAAGCAAGTTATTTTGATTTTATATCAATTTTTTTTTTCTGACTTTGGTTGCTAAGATCCTACTATGTTAGTCAGCCTTTTGAGAGCATTTTTAGTCTAGTATAAGGTGGTCCCTCAGTATTCCCTCAGTTAACACATATTAGGTCACAAAGTAAGTTCTTTCTACCCTTATTACTAACATGTCTTCTTTGTTCTAATCTCTAAGTAGTAGGAATCTTAACAACCATTCTTCATCATCTCATATACCCTTTGATCTTTCTAGTCTTAATGAGAGGAATTTGATGTGCAGGAGTCTGATATCGTTATAATAGAAAATCAGTTACATGATTGGAACATCCCACAAAAAGATATTAAAAGTATTTACAAAATAGGAAATCTTGAATTTTATATAAAATTATTCTATTGAACAAACTGAGTAAACTATTTCTTTGAATCAATCTCATGAATCTTTAATCTTGTTTTCTCCGGTTGCTATTAATGAACATCATAAAAATGTAAGTTTTTACATATTAGATTATTTGAAGTTGCTGTAAACCATTATTTTAGAATTGGTTTAAATATTCTTGTTTTCTTATGTTTAAGAGATGCTAGGCATATGAATTTTAATAATTCTTTACTTGCTATGGCTGAATATAATTCAGTTAATGGTCTAATTTATTTCAATTGTTATCTTAATTTTTCTATTTTTTTATATGATCGTCATATCTTAGACACTTTAACTGTGACAGTTAAATCTAAAAATATGGATTTTGTTGAGAATGTTAAATCTATTGTTTTTATTTTATAAGGTCTATTATAAAGTTATGACAACTACTTTAGACCCAAGATCTAACATAGTTTAACAACAAATGAAATTATAGTGTTTGAGGCCAATCCTTTAAAAAGTAGGATATAAGTACCAAGAAAACTAATGTGGCACGAATTAAGTCAAGATGAAACTTGGAATTTAGAAGAGATTAATATACCCAAGCCTGTATAAAATAGTTATGGTGCATCTAAAATTGTAGAACTATCAGATGGAACTATTAGAGCATCTTTTAGTCCAACAAATGAATCTCCTATTATAATTAACTCTGTAGCTCCCTCTAGACATTCAACATCTAGATTACCATCTCCTTCTGCTTTTTTAAATATAGACTTACAAGGTGTTAATTTTAATAGAAATATTCCTACACCTGTTAATCAAGAAATTAAATCAGAATCTGAGGAATCAATGTCTCCTAATAGAGAAACAATGGAGAATTATATGACTTTAAATATGATTACTAATGAATTCATTATAAATAAAGAATTTCTTAGAAAAGATTACTATGATGAAAGTATAGAGAAAAGATTTTATGGTTTCAAAACACTTTTTCAAAGGGAGAAAGGGATATAATTCAACAAAAATAGTATGATTACATGAATTCTATTAAACATAATGTGTTTTTCTTTTAATGATTTGAATTATATAGTCAAAATAATCAATTAGATTTTCCTTCTAAAAATATTTTAGTAAATAATAAAGTTACTAAAGATTGGAATACTTATGATAATAAAATTATGATAATAAAATAATTAATTATGCTCATCCTCCTTTAGAAAGTATTAAATTCAAAATAAATAATGAAAATATTTGTGCTACTCTTTTAAACAAGTTAACCCTTCTAATGAATCATCTACTATGCCTACTATTCAAGATATTAATAAACTTGTTGCACAAAATAACTATTCTAATCAAGTTCTTTCTATTATAGCTAATCAAGTAGATAGTGTAACACCCCTTACTCGATCCATAGTGAAACTGAGTAAATGAATGCCACATTCTGTGTTGTAAGCACCTAAACTTGTATTTGAACAATTTTCTTCCTTAATGTTTACTTTTTTTTATAATAAATATCAAAGGGAAAAACTGCAAGAGTTTCCTCTAAACATATAATATCCACCTGTTAATAACACTTGTTAATGATAATATTTTCAATCTCTATGAGTAATATGCCTAAGAGCATATCATTTAGTATGTATTTTGTACATATTTTATTAATAAAAGGCAATTTCACTTTTCCGTTTACATAATGGATTTATGTGTAATAGAAAAGGTCTATTAATATTTTGTTAGAAATTCTATTCTTAAGTTGTTAAGAATATAAGTGACAGTGTTTCTAGCACAAAGTATCATAAATTGGTTCACAATCAAGGATACTTTACACAGGACATGACTTATCTAGAAATATTGTAATCATGTTTGTTCCTAAGGTATTTATATGAGATATAAATAAGATAGAGTGGTGATTCTTGAAGGAGCGGAAGCATGAAAAATACAAGTTTATATCATTGAATTCAAAAATTTTCACCTAAGGTCACATGCATCATACAAGATTTATTATTATCTATTTGATTTCAATGATAAACAACATATTAAAACTCTTTTAATATATTTTTGGATCTGTATTTTCCATTTAAGATTTTAGAATTAATCAAATTAATTTTTAGAACCCTAGATTAGATCAAGAACAAATACACTGACCTCTTGATGCACTGCAGCATATTTGTACCTTTGGGATGCGTCTTTAGGACACCAGATGTTGTCCCTCTAACTTGTCCACACCAAGTTCACCTATGGTAGTCCTTGAACAGCTTCTAAAGCTTTTTCTATTGATTAGAAAATCAAGTTTTACCTTTTAAGAGATTAAAGATGTAAACATGACACTAGAAACAATTTCTAGTATTTTTAATTCAATAGATTGTTTGCTAATCTCTTGGAATTGATGAGAGATAAAGAAGAAAAGAGAATGGGAGCCTCAAGGGTGGTGGCACAAAGGGAGGCAGAAGCTAGTTGTAATTTTTTCTTTTCATAACAATACTTATATAGCTAGGTCACCACTTAAAACCCTTGCCACATGTCACCTTCTGATTGGCTCTAGGTTTAATTGACCCAATCACATTGTGCCAAGTGTCAAACCTATATTTAATCTTAATTTTAATCATCTTATATGATTAAAAGACATTAAGCAAGCTTATGTCTGGTGTCACATGTCACCATCTCATGGTGCCACATGTCATCCTGTGAAATGATCAAAATGCCCCTATGTCTTAATTTTGAGTTCTCAATCCAAAATAATTATTTCTCTTCTTCTAATCAATTTATATCAACTATAAATTAATTAATTAATCTCTATTAATTAATTTCTCATTAATTAAATTCATATTTAAACACTTTAAATATAAATTTAACTTATACTATACATCCAATAACCTAGATTTGGTTTCAAGTCATGCTAGGGACTTTGCAATCTAATTGCAAACCAAACCTATTTAATTAATCAATTAAACTCTTTAATTAATTAATTAAATCTTATTTAATTTGATGATTACTTGTGTATGTGTGTGACTTACTAGGCTCATCACTAATTGGCAATGAAACATGATATCAACTCTTAATATCATCATAACTCTTTCTTATCATAAATGATTTCTCTAAATCATTTTATGCACCTCATAGACCATGGTTAACACCTAGCATAGCATTCCATGGCCACCCAATCAGTAATAAGGTTTACCTTAAATGAACCTATGATCATATGTAATGCACTAGAATCTCTCTGTTACAAAATCCCAATTCAAGCTGGAGTCATGGTTTATGTCAAACCCCATTTGCTATGAATATTATGTTCTCTTTTAATTCCAGTTCTTGATTAAAAAGATTTTCTCATCAGAAACTCTTTTCTGATTAAATCTATATGTCCTAGCTAGGAACTTGAAACATCAAGAACAATTAAATGAACATAGGATTTTATCCTTATTTACTTAGAGGAACAGATTCCATCTTGATCAACACCTACCTCCATTTATAACTAGTAGGAGCCAACACATGCCCATATACCCATACACAGTACAAGTATGAAAGCAGTATCAAACTCAAACCTCCTATATATAAGATAACTGTGCTATCTCAGGTCTAAAGATTATATGCACTGATATGATTTATGATAATACATTGAGAAGAGTAAACTCCATGTGCTTGTCATAAGTGTCACTGGTTCGGCCTACTTATCATGTATAAGTGCCTATCATGTTTGTTATATGGCATGAGACTCACCATTCCATCTTATTTATATCTCATATAAATAACTTGGGAACAAACATGAATCCAATCTTTCTGGATAAGTCATGTCCTTATTGTGAAGTATCCTCGATTGTGAACCTATTTATGATACTTTGTACTAGAAATATTGTCATTCATATTCTTAACAACTTAAGAATATAATTTCTAACAAAATATCAATGGACCTTTTCTATTACACATAAATATATTATGTAAACGGAAAAGTGGAAATGCCTTTTATTAATAAAAACATGTATAAGATACATGCTAAAGGATATGTTCTAGGGCATACTACTAACAATCTCCCACTAGCAATATAACCATTCATTATAATATCTTAAACCTATTTTCTCAAGATGTTAGTCTAGCTGAGTCTGTGACATAGGCTTAGTGAATGGATCAGCTGGATTTTCAGCTGATGCTATTTTCTGCATGGCTACATCACTTCGTCCAACTATTTCTCTGATAATATGGTAGTGCCTTTCTGTGTGTTTGGATTTCTAGTGAGACCGGGGATCCTTAGCCTGTATGACTGCTCCATTGTTGTCATAGTGTAGTGGAACTGTTGACTCAATGGAAGGAACTACTGCAAGTTCTATCACGAACTTCTTTATCCAAACAGCTTCCTTTGCAACATCTGATGTAGCAATATACTCAGCCTCGGTAGTGGAATCTACAGTTGTACTCTGTTTGGAACTCTTCCAACTGACTGCACCTCCATTACAAATGAACACATACCGAGAGGTAGACTTTCTATCATCGATATTTGATTAGAAATCAGAATCAGTATAACTATCCAATTGCAAGTCTCCACCTCCATATATCAAGAATAAATCCTTAGTTCTTCTCAAGTATTTAAGGATATTCTTGACCGCTATCCAGTATTCCAAACCTGGATTAGATTGATACCTGCTCGTCAAACTAATAGCATATGCGATATCTGGCCTAGTACACAACATTGCATACATTAAACTTCCAATAGCCGAAGCATATGGAATCCTGGCCATTTTATATCTTTCTTCAGGTGTCTTTGGAGACATCTCTTTAGAAAGGTGGATACCATGTCTCACTGGCAACAATCCTCCCTTGGAATCAAGCATGTTAAGCCTCTTTAACACCTTTTCCAAGTATAGACTTTGGGATAAACCAATTATTCTTTTTGCTCTATCTTTATATATGCGAATCTCAAGAATATAGATTGCCTCCCCAAAGTCTTTCATGGAGAATGTATTTGATAATCATACCTTTATAGTTGTAAACATACCTGTGTCATTACCCATCAACAACATGTCATCCACATATAAGACAAGAAAAGTGATAGCACTGTCACTAACCCTCTTATATACACATGGCTCATTCTCATTTTTGATGAAACAAAATGACTTAATGGCTTCATCAAAATAGATGTTCCAACTCCTCGAAGCTTGCTTCAACCCATAAATGGATCGCTTTAGCTTGCATACCTTAGAACCATCTTGGGATTCAAAACCCCTAGGTTGTTCCATGAAAATGTTTTCTTCAATGTATCCATTGAGAAAAGCTGTTTTGACATCCATCTGCCTAATCTCATAATCATAGTATGCAGCTATTACTAATAGAATTCTAATTGATTTAAGCATGGCAATAGGCGAGAAAGTCTCCTCATAGTTGATTCCTTGCCTTTGGCAAAATCCTTTCGCTACTAGCCTTGCCTTATAAGTCTCTACCTTTCCATCAGAACCAATTTTCTTCTTGAAAACCCATTTGTTCCCTATAGGTACAATACCTTCAGGTGGGCCAACAAGATCCCAAACTTGATTCTTATACATGGAATCAATCTCGGATTTCATAGCATCAATCCATTTTGAAGAGTCTATATTTGATATAGCTTCTTCATAGGTAAGTGGATCATCTCTATGATATACTTCTCATGAGTAAACAACACTTGTTCTTCTTCATGAAGGAAACCATATCTCACTGGTGGGTGAGATACCTCGGTTGTTCTACAAGGAATAGCTATAGATGTTTCATCAATGGGTATAGGTTGACTAGATGGATCTATATCCATCTGATCTGTTGGTTGGTTAGAATTCTCCAATTCTAACTCCATTTGCCTTCCTTTGCCTCCTTCTTGAACAAACTGTTGTTCAAGAAATGTGGCATCTCTACTTACCACAATCTTTTGTGAAGTAGGCAAATAAAAATAATATCCAAAACTATCTTTTGGATATCCAACAAATCGACCCTTTTCTGATCTAGTTTCCAATTTATCACTGTTCAGCTTTTTGATATAACCCCAAATCTTAACATGCTTAAGACTTGATTTTCTTCCATGCCATATCTCATAAGGTGCGGAAGAAACTGATTTTGATGGAATCCTATTCAGAATATATAAAGTTGATTTTAATGTAAATCCCCAAAAGGAGATTGGCATATCTGCATAGCTCATCATACTATGTTCCATATCCAATAGGGTACGATTTCTCCTTTCAGATACACCATTCAGCTGTGGTGTTCTTGGAGGAGTTAGCTGGGAAACAATGCCGTGTTCTCTTAAGTATTCATCAAATTCAGTACTCAAATATTCACCTCCACGATCTGATCGAAGAGCTTTAATACTCTTTTCTGTTTGATTTTCTACTTCAGATTTAAACTCTTTGAACTTTTCAAAGGATTCATGCTTGTATTTCATAAAATACAAATACCCAAACCTTGATTTATCATCAGTAAAGCTAATAAAGTAATGAAAACCGCCTCTAGCCATTTCTTTAAATGGACCACATACATCACTATGTATTAGCTCCAAAATATTTTTAGCCCTTAGCCCTTGTCCAAAAAAGGGTGATCTAGTCATTTTACCCTGAAGACAAGATTCACAAGTTGGAGTAAGCTCAGAGCCCAATGAGGAAAGAATCCCCATTTTCTCCAGTTTCGCAATCCTATCTTCTGCAACATGACATGACCTTAAGTGCCAAATATATTTTGAATTTGAGTTGATTTTCACCATGGCATTACATTCATTTAGATCACTTGCATTCATTTTGTGTTTGTCATTATTATCCAAATAATAAAGACCATCATTCATATAACCCGAACCAACATATTTATTTCCAAAATAAATATTGCAAACATCATTTGTGAACTGAAATTCATAGCCATTTCTAGTCAAACTAGATATAGAAATGATATTCTTAAAAGCATCAGGTACATATAAAATATTATCCAAACACAAAACATGTCCTGACATGTAAAAAGATTTAGAACCTATGGCTAAAGCTTCAACAATTGAGCCATTGCCAATCTGGACTCTAACATCTCGAGAACACAAGCTGCTACTATTTGCTAGTTCCTCCATATCATAAGAAATGTGAGAACTGGCACCAGTATCTAAAACCCAAGCTGTAGATGAACTATGAGTATCATCAAAATCTAAATAACAAGATATGGACATACCTTCTGAAGGAGTATGCGACACCCCTTACCCGACTACAGTGTAGCTGAGCAAGTTATGCCACTCAGTGTGCTGGAGCACTCTATTTTATCTTAATTCATTTTTAAGATAGTTTTGAATATAACTTGTGAAATATAATTCATTTATTAAAATTGTAATTTATTTGAGGTTCCGAAATTTTTTTGGAAAATCCGCAAAAATCTGGCTAAAAATGGAGAAAAGCAGTTCTTGAACTTGTGAAAAACACTTCCAATATTCACATTCAATCATTTCCAAACTCCAATATCAAAATCTCATCAATATTTCTCAATTTCAGTTCTCAACATTTGTCAACCATTCATTTCTCAATCATTCATCCATCTCATATGATACCATGCATATATCATAGATAAACATTCACTTTTCCATTTACAACCACACTTTACATTATTTACATGAATATCAAAATATATTACATAAGTTCAAATACATATGAGAAAATAAAATCAATTACAAAATACCAAAATGACATCTAGCGTCCTACCAATGCACTGCTGACAGTGAGGTGACACAGACACTATGCGAATCGTGAAGCGCCTTCACGAATCTGTGGTCTCATCGGCCCTCTGTCCAATCTTCAGTACCTACGCGTTGCAAAAGCGACGCGCTAAGCATAAAGCTTAGTAGTGCAAATAATAAAATAGAAAGAAATAATATGCAATATAAAAATCATAATTTCTTAGCCATTGTGTTCATAAGAACTAAATAATTACCAACTTAGTGTTTAGTCGAGGGCTAATCTTGTTTTATGATATTAACTTCTTCATGACTTTTAAGTTTCTTTGTATTCTATCGTAATCATTCCTGATATTTAGTTTTCGTATTTTCTTTAACAATCAGTTCAATTACAGCTATACTTTTCCATGCCCAAGTAACCTATACAAATTGACTGGACTGGATAAATGGGTAAACTAGCACTGGGTATCAGGTACCTCGGGCCGTCACACCATCGATCACAATGTGTCTCCCGGTGTGCAAATAGAATGGCTAATAAGCCATATAAGCAATAAGGCATAAAGCCAGGTAAAACATCATAATCAGTATAGCCATAGGCTATCACATCCTGAGAATGGCAATGAAGCCATACATCATACAGCGATCGCTATCAGAACCCTATTGGCATGCCAACCTATCCAAACCAATCACATTAGGCCTACTAGGGCATTTGATACTTTTGAATTCTTCAATTTTTGAATTTCAAGTTTTTATGTCACTATTCACTTCAATAGTAGACAAAAAGTTGACTTTTCTATAGATCATAGGTGCATTGATTTTAACACTCCCAATGTATCACATTTTGCATTTAAAACTTGTTGGAATTAATTACCAAATCCATTTCCAAGCTTATTTCAAGTTTTCATGTCACTATTCACTTCATTAGTCAACTAAAAAGTTGACTTTTGCATAGAACATATGTACATTGACTTTGGCACTTCAAACATACTACATTTTTCATTTAAAACTTGTTGGTTTTGGTCACTTTCTCAAAGCTTAGGTCATTTTGGCAAAATTGCCAATTTTCGGTTTTGGTGCTCCGAAGTTGCACTGTTTCATTGGTCGATCTACTGTTGGAATTTGATAAAACTTCCTTCATAGAAAATGTTCCTTATTTTGTCTAGTTGAATTTCTTTTTTTGAATCACTCCATTTGGAGGTTTGTAGCTCAAGTTATGGCTAAAATAAGTTTACTGTTCACGTGCACTGTTCATGCTGCAATTTTGGGTGTTGGCAGATTTTGGTCCAACTTTGGTCAGTAATTTGACCAAGTTAAGTTCATAATTTGGTCTAACTTTCTTCATATGAAATGTTCTACCATGGCTTAGGTTTCCATCGGTTCAAGAATCTCCTAAATCCGAGTTTTCTAGAGAGAGTTATAGCCATCCAAACATTACTGCTCAAATGAAAATCTGCAGAGTTGCGAGTTTGAACGATGCTCGTGACTGCCATTTGGGTTAGGTTCTGGTCATAATTTGGGGTAGGTTTCTTCATGAAAGTTGTTTTTCTATGTCTTAAATTGTTGCTGTAAAAATTTCAGCTCAATTGACCAAATCTACAGTGAGTTATGGCCAAATGAACAGTTACTGTTCATTTGGTCATTCTGCAGGGGCTGTTTGCAGGGTATCCAGATTGGGGCCAAGTTTTGGTCCTCTTGCTTTGGTCTTTTGGACATGGTTTCTTCAGCAAAAATGTGCCATTACAATCCTAGTTTCATGTCCAATTGGCCAAACACCAATTGGACTAACACAGCCCAAGTTATGGCAGTGCAAAGGGACTGAATTTTCAGTCCCTATCTTTCTTGCCCATAAGCATTTCACCTTCACTTTACCATCCAATTTTTCAGTTCTAATTAGGGTCAACCTACCTAAAATGGTCACTAATTGACCATTAAAAAGTTCTCTAACCATTTCCTAAGCTAAGTCACAATTTCACCTTTCCAAACCCTAATGTCCAAATCAATTACTCATAAACCTTGATTAACATGCTTAGTTCAATCTCCATGCATATTAATACCTTAACAATGATTTCCAACCACTCTAAGTCCAACAAAACACTCATTTCTATTCCTTCAATAGGGCTGCCAAAATTCATGGCATTCATACACATAATTTTTATTCATTTTAGTTACAATTCCTAACTTATTTCAAGTCACTATCATGGAATATAAGAGTTTCAAATGAATAGGTGCACTAACCTTAGGAGGGCAGAATTTTCCCAAGCAATTCCTTCACTTTCTTGGCTTTTCTTGGCTGCCAAACACTCCTACAAGGTGTGTGGACAAGTTTTAATGAAGAGACCTAAGGGTTTTAGGGTAAGGAATCAAAGATTGGAAGGTATAAAAAAATAAAAGCTATGGAGGAAGAAACTCACGTTTTGGCTGGTTGAAGATGAAGAAGGAAACCAGAAATTTTTGGTCTATTTTTGACTCTTTTAAGTGTTTTAAGATTGCTTGTTAGATGGTGATTGGTTGGGAGTAAGATAATGACATCATGTGATGTCATTATCCTTAATTTCCACTATTTTTCTTTTCTTTTCTTTTCTACCACATTTCAATTTAATTTTTAGCAATATTTATTCATATTTTGAGTCATAATAATTATTTACTTAACTGGACAAGTCGGCCAAAAATCACCTCTGAAGGCGAAATGACCAAAATGCCCTCCGTTTGGCTTAACGGGTCAAAATTGTCTGTACCGATTGAAAAATTTTTCTAAATATTTTCTTGGTATTCTAATGCCATAGGAAGCTCAATGACCCTTCTCTGGAGTCCCAAAAATTATTTTATAATTTTTCCCCCGGGTCTAGGGCTCCTCGTTACGAGAATCACAACTTCCCTCCGGTTACCCATCGCTTGGGCACCGGCTCGTTGAACTTGTTTGTATTTTATTTCTAAAATTTTTACTAAATTTTTCTTGTCAATATTTGAGTTATTTATGGTTTCTCACTTAAGTTTAAATATTTTTCCGAACGTTCTAGCTGTCCGGACAGACACCGGTCACCGGAACAGTAGAATGTACGGAGTTGCTACGGGGAGGGTGTTACAACTCTTCCCCTCTTATTTAAATTTCGTCCTCGAAATTTACCTGACTTATGTAATCGGGGAGTTGCTACCTCCTTGTTTCTTCACTTCCTTGCATCGCCTCATCAGTGTCTGGGTTTGGCTCTTCCTGAGCTTCCATAGCATATACTTGTGGTACCACCCTGACTTCGGGCTTTTCAACTGTCTCAGAAACAATCTTCTGTGAAATGTCAGCTGTTTCTGCTCTACCCGATCTTTTACCCCTTTGAACTATAGGGGAAGGTCTATCAACTTGTACTGGAGCTATTGAACCACTCCTCTGAGGGCAATCTCTTATGAAATGATCCGTAGCCCCACATTTGAAACACTCTCCAGTTAACAGTCGACACTCCCCTCTGTGTCTTCTACCACAATGCATACATTCAGGCTTTGGGGTTGATCCCCTTGTTATTGTGCCGGAGAACTAGCTATAGATATCCCAATCGGCCTCTGTGGCCACGTGTGCGATCTTGTGAACGTAACCCTTAAACTTCTTACTATCGGTCGGTATACTTGGTATCTGGTCCAAATTCCCTCTTACGCTGCCTATCTTTTCTATTTTGTTCATTTACTCTCACTTTCTCCACTTTTAATGCAGCTTCCACTAACTTAGTGAAGTCAGTGATTCCCAAGGCAGTGAGCTGGATCTTGATGTTGTCATTTAGTCCCTCTTCAAATCTCTTACATCTTTCAGCTTCATTAGGGACTATCTCCCTTCCATAGCGGCTCAATCTTACGAATTCCTTCTCATATTCGACCCGACAACCGTCTCTCGCCTTAGGTTAATAAACTCTCTTCTTCTCTCTTCCGGTATACTGATCCACATATTTCTTCTTGAATTCGAAAGAAAGAAGTCCCAAATTCTGACTTAGCTGCACTTCACTGACACGATGTCCCACCATTCGTAAGCATCATCTTGCGGCAAAGATATGGCGGCTTCGTGTTTTGCTGGAGTGCGGTGGAGTTGTTTTAGGACTCTGCCTGTGCTCAACCAATTCTCGGCTGCATGAGTCATCTTCTCTCTTGCCATAGAAGTCCACGGCTCCAAACTTTCTTAGCCTTTCCAGTGTGATTTACTGTGTGGAGTGGTGGTGGTGGTAGTCTTGGCATTACCCGGCCATTTTCTAAAGAAGTCGGCCATTTGCTGAAACATGGCTGTGGAGGCTGGCGAGCTCTGCTTGAGCTGGCGGGCAGATTCTCTCATGCCCCAGCCTCATTTGCTGCAGTGGAGCATGACTCTCCACTTCCTCCTCAACGGCTCTCTGAGATGAAGGGTCCATATCCTATTCAAAATAAGAAAGATAAACAGATCTGCATTAGTGTCACCTCGACTCTTACAAATGCAATGCATGGTATGGACTCAATCTAGGCCCGAAACGCCTAAACCGTGCTCGATACCACTAAATGTGACACCCCTTACCCGACTACAGGTGTAGCCGAGCAAGTTATGCCACTCGGTGTCTTTGGAGCACTCTATTTTATCTTAATTCATTTTTAAGATAGTTTTGAATATAACTTGTGAAATATAATTCATTTATTAAAATTGTAATTTATTTGAGGTTCTGAAATTTTTGGAAAATCCGTGATCTGGCTAAAAATGGAGAAAAGCAGTTCTTGAACACATGAAAAACACTTCCAATATTCACATTCAATCATTTCCAAACTCCAATATCAAAATCTCATCAATATTTCTCAATTTGATTCTCAACATTTGTCAACCATTCATTTCTCAATCATTCATCCATCTCATATGATACCATGCATATATCATAGATAAACATTCACTTTTCCATTTACAACCACACTTTACATTATTTACATGAATATCAAAATATATTACATAAGTTCAAATACATATGAGAAAATAAAATCAATTACAAAATACCAAAATGACATCTAGCGTCCTACCAATGCCTTCTTGACGGTGAGGTGACATGACACTATGCGAGCGTGAGCGCCTTCACGAATCAGTGGTCTCGGCCCTCTGTCCAATCTTGATTACCTACAGCGTTGCAAAGCGACGCTAAGCATAAAGCTTAGTAGTGCAAATAATAAAATAGAAAGAAATAATATGCAATATAAAAATCATAATTTCTTAGCCATTGTGTTCATAAGAACTAAATAATTACCAACTTAGTGTTTAGTCGAGGGCTAATCTTGTTTTATGATATTAACTTCTTCATGACTTTTAAGTTTCTTTGTATTCTATCGTAATCATTCCTGATATTTAGTTTTCGTATTATCTTTAACAATCGGTTCAATTCTGACTATACTTTTCCATGCCCAAGTAACCTATACAAATTGACTGGACTGGATAAATGGGTAAACTAGCACTGGGTATCAGGTACCTCGGGCCGTCACACCATCGATCACAATGTGTCTCCCGGTGTGCAAATAGAATGGCTAATAAGCCATATAAGCAATAAGGCATAAAGCCAGGTAAAACATCATAATCAGTATAGCCATAGGCTATCACATCACAGAATGGCAATGAAGCCATACATCATACGCAGTGATCTTGCTATCGTAACCCTATTGGCATGCCAACCTAGCCACACCAATCACATTAGGCCTACTAGGGCATTTGATACTTTTGAATTCTTCAATTTTTGAATTTCAAGTTTTTATGTCACTATTCACTTCAATAGTAGACAAAAAGTTGACTTTTCTATAGATCATAGGTGCATTGATTTTAACACTCCCAATGTATCACATTTTGCATTTAAAACTTGTTGGAATTAATTACCAAATCCATTTCCAAGCTTATTTCAAGTTTTCATGTCACTATTCACTTCATTAGTCAACTAAAAAGTTGACTTTTGCATAGAACATATGTACATTGACTTTGGCACTTCAAACATACTACATTTTTCATTTAAAACTTGTTGGTTTTGGTCACTTTCTCAAAGCTTAGGTCATTTTGGCAAAATTGCCAATTTTCGGTTTTGGTGCTCCGAAGTTGCACTGTTTCATTGGTCGATCTACTGTTGGAATTTGATAAAACTTCCTTCATAGAAAATGTTCCTTATTTTGTCTAGTTGAATTTCTTTTTTTGAATCACTCCATTTGGAGGTTTGTAGCTCAAGTTATGGCTAAAATAAGTTTACTGTTCACGTCTGCATTCATCTTTGCAATTTTGGGTGTTGGCAGATTTTGGTCCAACTTTGGTCAGTAATTTGACCAAGTTAAGTTCATAATTTGGTCTAACTTTCTTCATATGAAATGTTCTACCATAGCTTAGGTTTCCATCGGTTCAAGAATCGCCTAAATCTGAGTTTTCTAGAGAGAGTTATAGCCATCCAAACATTACTGCTCAAATGAAAATCTGCAGAGTTGCGAGTTTGAACGATGCTCGTGACTGCCATTTGGGTTAGGTTCTGGTCATAATTTGGGGTAGGTTTCTTCATGAAAGTTGTTTTTATATGTCTTAAATTGTTGCTGTAAAAATTTCAGCTCAATTGACCAAATCTACAGTGAGTTATGGCCAAATGAACAATTACTGTTCATTTGGTCATTCTGCAGGGGCTGTTTGCAGGGTATCCAGATTGGGGCCAAGTTTTGGTCCTCTTGCTTTGGTCTTTTGGACATGGTTTCTTCAGCAAAAATGTGCCATTACAAGCCTAGTTTCATGTCCAATTGGCCAAACACCAATTGGACTAACACAGCCCAAGTTATGGCAGTGCAAAGGGACTGAATTTTCAGTCCCTATCTTTGTCCATAAGCGATTTCACCTTCACTTTACCATCCAATTTTTCAGTTCTAATTAGGGTCAACCTACCTAAAATGGTCACTAATTGACCATTAAAAAGTTCTCTAACCATTTCCTAAGCTAAGTCACAATTTCACCTTTCCAAACCCTAATGTCCAAACCAATTACTCATAAACCTTGATTAACATGCTTAGTTCAATCTCCATGCATATTAATACCTTAACCATGATTTCCAACCACTCTAAGTCCAACAAAACACTCATTTCTATTCCTTCAATAGGGCTGCCAAAATTCATGGCATTCATACACATAATTTTTATTCATTTTAGTTACAATTCCTAACTTATTTCAAGTCACTATCATGGAATATAAGAGTTTCAAATGAATAGGTGCACTAACCTTAGGAGGGCAGAATTTTCCCAAGCAATTCCTTCACTTTCTTGGCTTTTCTTGGCTGCCAAACACTCCTACAAGGTGTGTGGACAAGTTTTAATGAAGAGACCTAAGGGTTTTAGGGTAAGGAATCAAAGATTGGAAGGTATAAAAAAATAAAAGCTATGGAGGAAGAAACTCACGTTTTGGCTGGTTGAAGATGAAGAAGGAAACCAGAAATTTTTGGTCTATTTTTGACTCTTTTAAGTGTTTTAAGATTGCTTGTTAGATGGTGATTGGTTGGGAGTAAGATAATGACATCATGTGATGTCATTATCCTTAATTTCCACTATTTTTCTTTTATTTTCTTTTCTACCACATTTCAATTTAATTTTTAGCAATATTTATTCATATTTTGAGTCATAATAATTATTTACTTAACTGGACAAGTCGGCCAAAAATCACCTCTGAAGGCGAAATGACCAAAATGCCCTCCGTTTGGCTTAACGGGTCAAAATTGTCTGTACCGATTGAAAAATTTTTCTAAATATTTTCTTGGCATTCTAATGCCATAAGAACCTCAATGACCCTTTCTGGAGTCCCAAAAATTATTTTATAATTTTTCGCCCTGGTCTAGGGCTCCTCGTTGCGAGAACCGCAACTTCCCTCCGGTTACCCATCGCTTGGGCACCGGCTCGTTGAACTTGTTTGTATTTTATTTCTAAAATTTTTACTAAATTTTTCTTGTCAATATTTGAGTTATTTATGGTTTCTCACTTAAGTTTAAATATTTTTCCGAACGTTCTAGCTGTCCGGACTGACACCGATCACCGGAACAGTAGAATGTACGGAGTTGCTACGGGGAGGGTGTTACAGAGTATCCTTCTTGTTCTTCAGAGAAGCAAGATACTCTGGGCAGTTCCATTTCCAGTACCCATCCTTCTAGCAGTGGAAATACTTTCCTTTGCCTCTATCAGCTTTAGTCTTCCCTTTTTGTTTAGCTATTTTCTTGGAAGGACTGGGAATCTGAGGTTTCTTTTTCTTATTGCCCTTCTTCTTGTTGGACTTTCTAGCAGAAGAAGATGCAATCAAAGCTACCTCTTTTCTTTTATTGCCCGGCATATTCTTTTGGGCAATAACCAGCATGTTGAATAAACCAGCCAAGGTGCATTCCTATTTAGTCATATAAAAATTTGTCACAAAATTCCCAAAAGACTCAGGAAGGGATTGAAGGATCAAATCTGTCAGCAGTTGGTAATCCATGTTAAAGTCAAGATGTTCCAGCTGCTCAATTAGCCGAATCATCTTGTGGACATGATCCCCAACATTCTGTCCCTCAGACATTCTCATGCGGAACAGCTGCCTAGATATCTCATACCTAGCATTCCTACTGTGCTCACCATACAACTCTTGTAGGTGAAGGAGGATCTCACTCGCACTTTGCATGTTCTCATGCTGCTTCTGTAACTCATTACTCATGGAAGCAAGCATGTAACACTTAGCTCTCATATCATGCTCCTTCTACTTGTCCAAAGTTTCATGTTCCTCTTGGGTGGCCTCTGGAGGTAAGGGACCAAGAACATTTGAGTCTAGAACATATCCTATATGTTCAAGGTTCAGGACAAGTTTCAAATTTCTTAGCCAATTAGACAGATTAGGTCCTGTCAACCTATTGCGATCAAGTATGCTTGCAAGGATATTGGATGGTGGTGGTTGTTCTATGCTCATTATTATCAGAAAATTAACTACAGAAAATAACTAGATTAATTAGTAAATGTATCATGTAATTAACCAAAATGATTATGGTCTTTTAATCAAATTAGTCCTCCCACTAACTTAGTGAATCCTACACTTCCAAAGTAGAAAATAAAAATCCTAGTTGGATGGATTTCTAGTGGGTGATTGAATTCTTGTAATTCTATTGATCATCCTCAGGTACATCCATTATTGGAATTACAATAAACTATAAGTGAGCAACTCCTTGCCTATTACATCTAATGTGAGGTTCAATCCTTTACCTAGCCCTTAATGCTCAAAATCTCAGGTACATCCATTATTGAGTTATCTTGCATTAGTTAAGTTGATCCCATTGAGCCAGTAATTATGCAAATAATTTTAATGTCCTCAAGTACATCCAATATTGGCCACCAAACCATTTACATATTTACAACATCTCATGCTTAACAATTATTCTTAAGAAAATCTCTTAAATTAATTACATCTTATACAAGTATTTAAAATTTCTTAAAATAATTGCCTCAATGGAGGGCCCATGTTATAATTACTTTAATTATAGCATATCCAACTTAATTATTTTTTTTGGAAGATTTTATGGTCATCCTAATTACTATTAAGGTCTCACTTTGCGCATTATCCATTTAGCATGCATATATCACATACTTGCATACATTCCCATACATCTCATGCACTTATGGATAAACAGTAACTATGGTATGATCATGGACTTTCTAAGAGATTCAATTCTGGGCCACCAAGAATTGAATCAGAGCATTCCTAGCTACATTTTATTTATTCATATTACAAAAGTTGCTGAAGAAGTACATAATCAACACTTGATATTGAATTCCTCTCACTGGTCCCTCCAATGCTCTTGACCTCCTTGATCTTCTTGCAATCCAATTACATAGTAATCCTTGGCATACCAAGGCGAATTTACAAGAACTTAAATAAACAAAATTACAATCCAAAATTATTACAACCTTAATAATACATGCCTAAAATAAATTAAAATAAATTAATTAATTTACAATCCCAAAGAAACATAAAAGAAATAAATCCAATCACATTGGTCTTTTATAGTCCATGATCATTCATCATGCATATCATTATTTAATAATTAAATAAAATATACATACTTAAATTAAATTGAATATCTCATATTCTACTTAAAAATCCAGATTTGAATATGATTCAAACAAATTTAAAAATTCAGATTTGAATCACATTCAAACAAATTTAAAAATTCAGATTTGAATCACATTCAAACAACCTTAAAAATTTAGATTTGAATCACATTCAAACAATTTTTAAAAATCAGATTTGAATCACATTCAAACCATTTTTAAAAATTTAGATTTGAATATTATTCAAACAACTTTAAAAATTTAGATTTGAATATTATTCAAACAACTTTAAAATTTAGATTTGAATCACATTCAAACAACTTTTTAAATTCAGATTTGAATCACATTCAAATAACTTTTTAAATTCAGATTTGAATCACATTCAAATAATTTTTAAAAATTCAGATTTGAATCACAATTTAATTGTGTGATTAAAACTACTAATTAAACACTTTAATTAGTCATAGGATAGGCCTTAGATCATACAACAATTACAGAATTTAAAACCAAACCATGCGCCACCCATGAAGCCCAAAGATTGCGCACCATTGATGGTGAGATCAATCATGCTGCCACACTTCTTTATCCAACCAGCAATGGATCTATCATCTCATGATTATTCCACACAATTAAGTCATATAATCAACAATATAAATGGCAAATATAGTGGCTATGATACCAATTGAAGGAGCAAAAGCATGAAAAATAGAAGTTTATATCATTGAATTCAAAAATTTTCACCTAGGGTCACATGCATCATGCAAGATTTATTATTATCTATTTGATTTCAATGATAAACAACATATTAAAACTCTTTTAATATGTTTTTAGATCTGTATTTTCCATTTAAGATTTTAAAATTAATCAGATTTATTTTTAGAACCCTAGATTAGATCAAGAACAAATACACTGACCTCTTGATGCACTGAAGCGTATTTGTACCTTTGGGATGCGTCTTTAGGATACCAGATGTTGTCCCTCTAGCTTGTCCACACCAAGTTCACCTATGGCAGTAACAGCTTTTAAAGCTTTTTCTATTAATTAGAAAATCAAGTTTTGCCTTTTAAGAGATTAAAGATGTAAACAGGACACTAGAAATAATTCTACTATTTTTAATTCAAGAGATTGTTTGCTAATCTCTTGGAATTGATGAAAGATGAAGAAGAAGAGAGAATGGGAGCCTCAAGGGTGGCGGCAGAAAGGGAGGCAACAGTTGGTTGTAATTTTTTCTTTTCATAACAACACTTATATAGCTAGGTCACCACTTAAAACCCTTGCCACATATCACCTTCTGATTGGCTCTAGGTTTAATTGACCCAATCACATTGTGCCAAGTGTCAAACCTATATTTAATCTTAATTTTAATCATCTTACATGATTAAAAGACATTTGGCAAGCTTATGTGCAGTGCCATATGTCACCATCTCATGGTGCCACATGTCACCCTATGAAATGACCAAAATGCCCCTGTGTCTTAATTTTTGAGTTCTCAACCCAAAATAATTATTTCTCTTCTTCTAATCAGTTTATATCAAATATAAATTAATTAATTAATCTTTATTAATTAATTTCTCATTAATTAAAATCATATTTAAACACTTTAAATATAAATTTAACTTATACTATACATCCAATAACCTAGATTTGGTTTCAAGTCATGCTAGGGACTTTGCACTCTAATTGCAAATCAAACCTATTTAATTAATCAATTAAACTCTTTAATTAATTAATTAAATCATATTTAATTTGGTGATTACTTGTGTATGTGTGTGACTGACTAGGCTCATCACTAATTGGCAATGAAACATGATATCAACTCTTAATATCATCAGAACTCTTTCTTACCATAAATGATTTCTCTAAATCATTTTATGCACCTCATAGACCATGGTTAACACCTAGCATAGCATGTCATGGCCACCCAATTAGTAATATGGTTTACCTTAAATGAACCTATGATCATATGTTATCATGCACTAGAATCTCTCTGTTACAAAATCCCAATTCAAGCTGGAGTCATGGTTTATGTCAAACCCCATTTGCTATGAATATTATGTTCTCTTTTAATTCCAGTTCTTGATTAAAAAGATTTTCTCATCAGAAACTCTTTTCTGATTAAATCTATATGTCCTGGCTAGGAACTTGAAACATCAAGAACAATTAAATGAACATAGGATTTTATCCCTATTTACTTAAGAGGAACAGATTCCATCTTGATCAACACCTACCTCCATATATAACTAGTAGGAGCCAACATATGCCCATATACCCATACACAGTACAAGTATGAAAGCAGTATCAAACTCAAACCACCTATATACAAGATAACTGTGCTATCTCAGGTTTAAAGATTATATGCACTGATATGATTTATAACAATATATTGACAAGAGTAAACTCCATGTGCTTATCATAAGTGTCACTGGTTCAGCCTACTTATCATGTATAAGTGCCTATCATGTTTGTTATATGGCATGAGACTCACCATTCCATCTTATTTATATCTCATATCAATAACTTGGGAACAAACATGAATACAATCTTTCTGGATAAGTCATGTCCTTATTGTGAAGTATCCTCAATTGTGAACCTATTTATGATACTTTATACTAGAAATACTGTCACTCATATTCTTAACAACTTAATAATAGAATTTCTAACAAAATATCAATGGACCTTTTCTATTACACATAAATATATTATGTAAACGGAAAAGTGAAAATGCCTTTTATTAATAAAAACATGTACAAGATACATACTAAATGATATGTTCTAGGGCATACAACTAACAAGTCTCATGCCATATAACAAACATGATAGGCACTTATACATGATAAATAGGCCGAACCAGTGACACATATGACAAGCACATAGAGTTTACTCTTGTCAATGCATTGTCATATATTATATAAGAGCATATAATCTTTAAACCTGAGATAACACAGTTATCCTGCATATAGGTGATTTGAGTTTGATACTGCTTTCATATTTGTACTGTGTATGGGTATATGGGCATGTGTTGGCTCCTACTAGTTATATATGGAGATAGGTGTTGATCAAGATGGAATCTGTTACCCTAAGTAAATAGGGATAAAATCCTATGTTCATTTAACTGTTCTTGAAGTTTTAAGTTCCTGGCTAGAACAGACAGATTTAGTAAAAAAAGAGTTTCTAATAAGAAAATCTAATTAATCAAGAACTAGAATTAAAAGAGAATATAATGTTCATAGCAAAGGGGATTTGACATTAACCATGACTCCAACTCGAATTGCGATTTTATAATAGAGAGATTTTAATGCATGGTAACATATGATTAAAGGTTCATTTAAAGTATTCCTTATTACTGATTGGGTAGCCATGGCACGCTATGCTAGTTGTCAAACATGGTCTATGAGATGCCTAAAATGATTTAGAGAAATCATTCATGATCTAAATCATTCATGATAAGAAAGAGTTCTGATGATATTAAGAGTTAATATCATATCTCATTGCCATGCCAATTAGTGATGAGTCTAGTGAGTCATACACATACACAAGATAATCACTAAGTAAAATGTGATTTAATTGATTAATTAAAGAGTTTAATTAATTAATTAAATTGGTTGGTTTGCAATGAGATTGCAAAGTCCATAGCATGACTTGAAACCAAATCTAGGTTATTGGATGTATAGTATAAGTTAAATTTATATTTAAAATGTTTAAATATTAATTTAATTATAAGAAATTAATTAATAGAGATTAATTAATTTATATTTGATATAAATTGATTAGAAGAGGAGAAATAATGATTTTGGATTGAGAACTCAAAATTACAACATAAGGGTAATTTGGTCATTTCACATGGTGGCATGTGGCTCCATGAGATGGTGACATGTGGCTCCATGAGATGGTGACACATGGCATCATATAAGTTTGCCATTTATCTTCCTATCATGCAAGGTGATCAAAGTTAAGATTAAGTCTAGCTTTGACACTTGGCTTAATGTGATTAAGTCAATTAAAAATAAGATGCAATGTGGTGGTGATATGTGGCAAAGGGTTTAAGTGATTACTTGACCAAATTATAAAAGGGAAAAGAAAAGAAGAAACAAACACACTCTCTCTTGTCTCAAGTGTGGCGGCACCTTTTCTCTCCCTCTCCTCTTCTTGTTTTCTCATTAATTCAAAGAGAATAACCCAAGTTCTTTTGAATTAAAATTGCTAGAAATTATTTCTATTGTCCTATACACACATACAACCTCTCTAAAAGCAAAAACCCAAATTATAATTGGATGGCAAGGCTTAAGAAGATAATTTAGGGGCTGCCCATTGGTGATCTTGGTGTGGACAAGCTAGAGGAACAACACTTGGGGTCCTAGGTGCTTCCTAAAGGTGCTAATTGTATCCATAGTGCATCAAGGAGGTTAGTGCTAAAACTTCTTTTTAAACTATGGTTTAAATAAATTAATTTTTTTATTTATAATCTTGAATAGCAAACATAGATCCTAATACATATTAAAAGTGTTTTAATATGCAATTGAGCATTGAAATTAATTAGGCACATAAGAGATGTGGCATGATGCATGAAACCCTAGAAGAAAATTTTTGAAATTCAATACTCCAATGAACTAATCACCATGCTTCCGCACCTTCAATTGGTATCAGAACCACTATATTTGCCATTAGGATTGTTTATTGAGGTTTAATTGTGTGATTGGATCAAATGTTGAATGATTCAAAGTTGTTTGGATTCACCATGGTGGCGGCATGAATTTGATAAACACCCTAAGGACGTGTTTCACCTCTGCGCATGGTTGTTGGGCTTTAATATATAATTGTTGTACATCTTTAGGCCCATATCTAATTAAATTGTTTAATTAGGAATATTAATCACACAATTAATTATTGAAAAATGTTTTCAAGGTATTAAATTTGGAAAGGGTTTCTAAATTTAAATTGATTTGAATGAGATTCAAATATGAATTTTTTGGTTGAATATGTGATATTCAATTTAATTTTTTAGTATGTATATTTTATTTAATTGTTAAATTTTAATATGCATGATGGATGATCATGGACAATAAAAGACCAATGTGATTGGATTTATTTCTTTTATTTTTCTTTGGGTTGTAAAATGATTAATTTTATTTTTGTGGCATGTATTATAAGTGTTGTAATAATTTGGGTTGTAATTTTATTTATTTGAGGACTTTAAAGTCCATATTCTTGTAAATTCGCCTTAGTATGCCAAGGATTACAATGTAATTAGATTGCAAAAAGATCAAGGAGGTCAAGAGCATTGGTGGGACCAGTGGGAGGAAATCAAGATCAAGTGTTAATTATGTACTCCTTCAGCAACTCTTGTAAAATGAATGAATGAAATACACCTAGGAATGCCCTGATTCAATTCTTGGTGGCTCAAAATTGAATCCTTTAGAAAGTCCATGATCATACCATATTAATTGTTTATCCATGTATGCATTAGATGTATGGGAATATATGCAAGTATATGATATATGCATGCTAATTAGATAGTGTGCAAAGTGAGACCATAATAGTAATTAAGCCAACCACTAAATCTTACAAACAAATTATTAAGTTGGAAATTGTATAATTAAAGTAATTATATCATGGGCCCTCCATTGAGGCAATTATTTTAAGAAATTTTAAATACTTGTATGTGATGCATTTGATTTAAGAGATTTTCTTAAGAATAATTGTTAAGCATGAGATGTTGTAAATATGTAAATAGTTGATGGCCAATAATGGATGTGCCTGAGGATATTAAAATTATTTGCACGTTTATTGGCTTAATGGGATCAACTTAACTAATGCAAGATAAATCAATAATGGATGTGCCTGAGATTTTGAGCATTAGGGGCTAGATAAATGATTGAACCTCACATGAGATGTGATGGGCAAGGAGTTGCTTACTTATAGTTTATTGTAATTCCAATAATAGATGTGCCTGAGGATGATCAATAAGGCTATAACAATTCAATCACCCACTAGAAATCCATCCAACTAGGATTTCCGTTTCCTACTTTGGAAGTGTAAGATTCGCTAAGTTAGTGGGAGGACCAATTTAATTAAAAGAGCATAATCATTTTGGTTAATTACTTGATACATTTACTAATTAATCTAGTTATTTTCTGTAGTTAATTTTCTGATAATAATGAGCACACAACAACCACCACCATCCAATATCCTTGTGAGCATACTTGATCACAATAGGTTGACGAGACCTAATCTTTCTGATTAGCTAAGAAATTTAAAACTTGTCCTAAACTTAGAACGTATTGGATATGTTTTATACTCAAAGGTTCCTTGTCCCTTACCTCCAGAGGCCACTCAAGAGGAACATGATACTTTGGACAAGTGGAAGGAGCATGATATTAGAGCCAAATGTTACATGCTTGCTTCTATGAGTAATGAGTTACAAAAGCAGCATGAAAATATGCAAAGTGCAAGTGAGATCTTCCTTCACCTATAAGAGTTGTATGGTGAGCATAGCAGGAATGCTAGGTATGAGATATCTATGCAGTTATTTCGAATGAGGATGTCTGAGGGACAGAATGTTGGGGATTATATCCACAAGATGATTTGGCTTATAGAGCAGCTGGAACATCTTGACTTTAACATGGATTTCCAACTATAGATGAATTTGATGGTTCAGTCCCTACCTGAGTCATTTGGAAATTTTGTGACAAATTTCCATATGACTAAGCGGGAATACACCTTGGCTGGTTTACTTAACATGCTTGTTATTGCCTAAAAGAATATGCCAGGCAATAAAGGAAAAGAGATAATTTTTATTGCATCTTCTTCTGCTGGAAAGTCCAACAAGAAGAAGGACAATAAGAAAAAGAAACCTCAAGTTCTAGGACCTTCCAAGAAGATAGCCAAACAGAAAGGGAAGACCAAAGCTGATAGAGGCAAAGGAAAGTGTTTCCACTGCCAGAAGATGGGCACTGGAAAAGGAACTGCCCAAAGTATCTTACTTCTCTAAAGGACAAGAAGGATACACCTTCAGAAGGTATGTCTATATCTTGTTATTTAGATGCTGATGATGCTCATAGTTCATCTACAGCTTGGGTTTTAGATACTAGTGCTAGTTCTCACATTTCTTATGATATGCAGGAACTATCAAATAGTAGTAGCTTGCATGCTAGAGACGTTAGACTCCGAATTGGTGATGGCTCAACTGTTGAAGCTTTAGCTATAGGATCTAAATCTTTTTACATGTGTGGACATGTTTTGTGTTTGAATAATATTTTATATGTACCTGATGCTTTTAAGAACATCATTTCTATATCTAGTTTGACTAGAAAAGTTATGAATTTCAGTTCACAAATGATGTTTGTAATATTTACTTTGGAAATAAATATGTTGGCTCGGGTTATATGCATGATGGTCTCTATTATTTGGATAATAATGATAAACATAAATTGAATGCAAGCAATCTAATTAAATGTAATGCCATGATGACAATCAACTTAAGTTCAAAATATATTTGGCACCTAAGATTAGGTCTTGTTGTAGAAAGATAGGATTGCAAAACTGGAGAAAATGGGGATTTTATCCTTATTGGGTTCTGAACTTACTCTAACTTGCGAATCCTGCCTTCAAGGCAAAATGACTAGATCACCCTTTATTAGATAAGGACTAAGAGCTAAAAATATTTTGGAGCTAATACATAGTGATGTATGTGGTCCATTTAAGGAAATGGCTAGAGCAATTTTCATTACTTTATTACCTTTACTAATAATAAATCAAGGTTTGGGTATTTGTATTTGATGAAATACAAATATGAATCCTTTGAAAAGTTCAAAGAATTTAAATCTGAAGTAGAAAATCAAACAGGAAAAAGTATTAAAACTTTTCAATCAGATCATGGAGGTGAATACTTAAGTACTGAATTTGATGAATACTTGAAAAAACATGGCATTTTTTCCCAACTGACTCCTCCAGGAATGCCACAGCTGAATGGTGTATCTAAAAGGGGAAATCATACCCTATTAGATATGGTACGTAGTATGATGAGCTATACTGATATGCCAATCTCCTTTTGGGGATTTGCATTAGAATCAGCTTTGCATATTCTGAATAGGATTCCATCAAAATCAGTTTCTTCCATACCTTATGAGATATGGCATGGAAGAAAACTAAGTCTTAAGCATGTTAAGATTTGGGGTTTTCTAGCTTATATAAAAAAGCTGAACACTGATAAATTGGAAACCAGATCAGAAAAAGGTCGATTTGTTGGATATCCAAAAGAAAGTTTTGCATATTATTTTTATTTGCCTACATCACAAAAAATTGTAGTAAGCAGAGATGTCATATTTCTTGAACAATAGTTTATTAAAAAAGGTGGCAAAGGAAGGCAAATACAGTTAGAATTGGAGAACTCTAGCTAACCAACAGATCAAATGGATATAGATCCTTCTAGTCAACCTACACCTATTGATATAACATCTATAGTAATTTCTCGCAGATCAACCAAGATATCTCACCCACCAGTGAGATATGATTTTCTTCATGAAGATGAACGAGAGTTGTTTACTCATGAAAAAGTAGATCATGGAGATGATCCACTTACCTATGAAGAAGCTATATCAGATATAGACTCTTTAAAATGGATTAAAGCTATGAAATCCAAAATTGATTCCACGCATAAGAATGAAGTTTGGGACCTTGTTGACCACTTGAAGGTATTATACCTATAGGGAATAAATGGGTTTTCAAGAAGAAAATTGGTTCTAATAGAAAGGTAGAGACCTATAAAGCAAGGCTAGTAGCGAAAGGGTTTCACCAAAGGCAAGGAATTGACTATGAGGAGACTTTCTCGCCTGTTGCCATGCTAAAATCAATTAGGATTCTATTACCAATAGCTACATACTATGATTATGAGATTTGACAAATGGATGTCAAAATAGCTTTTCTCAATGGATACATTGATGAAAACATTTTCATGGAACAACCTAGGCATTTTGAATCCCAAGATAATTCCAAGGTGTGCAAGCTAAAGCCATCCATTTATGGCTTGAAACAAACTTCGAGGAGTTGGAACATCCGTTTTGATGAAGCCATTAAGTCATTTGGTTTTTTAAAAAATATGGATGGGCCATGTGTATATAAGAAGGTTAGTGATAGTGCTATCACTTTCCTTATCTTTTATGTGGATGATATTCTATTGATAGGTAATGACATAGGTATGTTGACAACTATAAAAGTATGGTTGTCAAATACATTCTCCATGAAAAACTTAGGGGAGGCAACCTATATTCTTAGAATTTGCATCTATAGAGATAGAGCGAAAAGAATAATTGGTTTATCCCAAAGTCTATACTTGGAAAAGGTGTTAAAGAGGTTTAACATGCTTGATTCCAAGAGAGGATTGTCACCAATAAAACATGGTATCCACCTTTCTAAAGAGATGTCTCCAAAGACACCAGAAGAAAGAGATAAAATGGCCAGTATTTCATATGCTTTGGCAATTGGAAGTTTAATATATGCAATGTTCTGTACTAAGCCAGATATTGCATATGCTGTTAGTTTGACTAGCAGGTTTCTATCCAATCTAGGTTTGGAATACTGGATAGCTGTCAAGAATATCCTTAAGTACTTGAGAAGAACTAAGGATTTATTCTTGATTTATGGAGCTGGTGACTTGCAATTGGATGCTTATAATGATTTTGATTTCCAATCTGAAATCGATGATAGAAAGTCTACCTTTGGGTTTGTGTTCATTTGCAATGGAGGTGCAGTTAGTTTGAAGAGTTCCAAATAGAGTACAACTGTTGATTCCACTACAGAGGCCGAGTACATTGCTGCATTAGATGCTGCATTAGATGCTGCAAAAGAGGCTGTTTAGATAAGAAACCCCGATCTCACTAGAAATACAAACACATAGAAAGGCGCTACCACATTATTAGAGAGATAGTTAGGCGAGGCGATTTAGCCATGTAAAAAATAGCATCAACCAAAATTTTAGCTGATCCATTCACAAAGCCTATATCATAAGCTTAGTTAGACCGACATCTTAAGAAGATGGATTTAAGATATTGCAATGAATGGCTCTAGTGCTAGTGGGAGATTGTTAGTAGTATGTCCTAGAGCATATTATTTAGCATGTATCTTGTACATAGTTTATTAATAAAAGGCAATTTCACTTTTTTGTTCACATAATGTATTTATGTGTAATAGAAAAGGTCCATTGATATTTTGTTAAAAATTCTATTCTTAAGTTGTTAAGAATATGAGTGACAGTATTTCTAGCACAAAGTATCATAAATTGGTTCACAATCGAGGATACATCACACAGGACATGACTTATCCAGAAAGATTGTAATCATGTTTGTTCCAAAGGTATTTATATGAGATATAAATAAGATGGAGTGGTGAGTCTCATGCCACATAACAAACATGATAGGCACTTATACATGATAAGTAGGCCAAACCAGTGACGCATATGACAAGCACATGGAGTTTACTCTTGTCAATGCATTGTCATATATCATATCAGTGCATATAATCTTTAGACCTGAGATAACACAGTTATCTTGTATATATATGGTTTGAATTTGATACTGCTTTCATACTTGTACTGTATATGGGTATATGGGCATGTGTTGGCTCCTACTAGTCATATATGGAGATAGGTGTTAATTAAGATGGAATCTGTTACCCTAAGTAAATAGGGATAAAATCCTATGCTCATTTAATTATTCTTGATGTTTCAATTTCCTGGCTAGGACAGACAGATTTAGTTAGAAAAGTGTTTCTGATAAGAAAATCTAATTAATCAAGAACTGGAATTAAAAGAGAACATAATGTTCGTAGCAAATGGGGTTTGACATTAACCATGACTCTAGCTCGAATTAGGATTTTGTGACAGAGAGATTCTAGTGCATGGTAATATATGATTAAAGGTTCATTTAAGGTATTCCTTATTACTGATTAGGTGGCCATGGCACGCAATGCTAGGTGCCAACCATGGTCTATGAGATGCCTAAAATGATTTAGAGAAACTATTCATGGCAAGAAAGAGTTCTGATGATATTAAGAGTTAATATTATATCTCATTGTCAATTAGTGATGAGCTTAGTGAGTCACACACTTACACAAGATAATCACCAAGTAAAATGTGATTTAATTGATTAATTAAAGAGTTTAATTAATTAATTAATTAGGTTTGGTATGCAATGAGATTGCAAAGTCCCTAGCATAACTTGAAACCAAATCTAGGTTATTGGATGTATAGTATAAGTTAAATTTATATTTAAAATGTTTAAATATGAATTTAATTGTGAGAAATTAATTAATAGAGATTAATTAATTTACATTTGATATAAATTGATTAGAAGAGGAGAAATAATGATTTTGGGTTGAGAACTCAAAATTACAACATAAGGGTAATTTGGTCATTTCACATGGTGACATGTGGCACCATGAGATGGTGACACATGGCATCATATAAATTTGTCATTTGTCTTCCTATCATGCAAGGTGATCAAAGTCAAGATTAAGTCTAGCTTTGACACTTGGATTAATGTGATCAAGTCAATTAAAAATAAGATGCAATGTGGTGGTGACATATGGCAAAGGGTTTAAGTGATTACTTGACCAAATTATAAAAGGGAAAAGAAAAGAAGAAACAAAGACACTCTCTCTTGTCTCAATTGTGGCAGTACCTTTTCTCTCCCTCTCCTCTTCTTGTTTTCTCATCAATTCATAGAGAATAACCCAAATTCCTTTGAATTATAATTGCTACAAATTGTTTCTAGTGTCCTATACACACATACAACCTCTCTAAAAGCAAAAACCCAAATTATAATTGGTTGGCAAGGCTTGAGAAGCTAATCTTGGAGTGGACAAGCTAGAGGGACAACACGATCTTAGGTGCTTCCTAAAGGTGCCAATTACATCCATAGTGCATAAAAGAGGTTAGTGCTCAAACTTCTTTTTAAACTAGGGTTTAAATAAATTAATTTGTTAATTCACAATCTTGAATGGCAAACATAGATTCTAATATATATTACGTCACACCCTACCCCTCTGTAAGGCATAACATGATCCCGTAGTATACCTAATGAATTACCAAACTGCGCCTATTGATAACCCATTAAATACACAACAAGGGATTTTAAACATTTTCTTATTTCTTTTTACAGTGGTGAGCACTTTTGAGAGGAATTAAAATTTTTTTTTTTTTTACTGAAGTGAAACCAAATAACAAATCTGAGTATCAATAATTTCTATAAAAATTTTGGCAGAGTGCCATCTATATTTTGAATAAAACAGTTCTTTAAAAACTTGTAAAAAGCACTTCCAATATATATTTCTTCAATCCCAAACTCCAATAACAGTTCAACACAATAAATTTCTCAACTCAATTCAACATCAATTTTCCAATGTTTCCAAAAGCTGAGATAAAAGAAATATGTCACAATATTTTTACAAGCCAAAATAATTTATAATTTTAGTTTACAACTGCTCAAGACCAAGTACAATATATACATACAGTGCACATACATTACAACAAAAACTGCAAAATATGGTATACTCAATATACCCGGCAAAATCTCAAAATGTAGCACAAGCAGCCTACTCTGCTGCTCTGTCCGTCTGTCTACCTGCGACAGCAATGAAAAAGCTATCGCTGAGCCAATGTCTCAGTGGTGCACAACATTAAGAAAATACAATTTAAAACCATAAACCATAAATCATATGAACTGTGGATACTTAAAATCATAGTTAAATTCAAAAGACAGTGAATGTCATAAGAATTAAACTCTATTTCACAATATCACCATAAATTTAAATAAATCACACACACAGCTTAATCATGATTCCATAGTCTAATTCGTCCCAAAATCCGATGGCTAATGAGGAATAACATAGCTAGCTAGCAAATAAATGAGTACTCATCCTATTCGTCCTCAACAGGCACACACCTCAATACTTCAGCCAGAGAGGGAATTCAAAGTCAAGTCATCCCACTAGACAAGCTAGCAAAGAATTCAATCAAATATACATGATAGTTGTGGTTTCAAACTATTTGCAATATTTTTCAAGTAATAAGTATCCATCAAATTTCCATTCAAATAATTTTCCACAATTTAAAATAATAACATACAAGTAATCACAATTTATTTCAATTGAAAATTCAAAAGAAATAACTGTTGTGCACAAACCTCTGAAGTATAACCTCTTGGCCCGGACTCAGTGTTTCCTTCCCCTTCCCTGAGTCTTTGCTAACTGAAACACACAATTTAAAGTATTTCAATACTCATTTAAACTGTCTCTAATAATAAGGTTCAATAATTAATTTATTTCATACTATTGCTTTACTTAGTCAATCTATAATGTTGACTTTTGATGCACTCTAGGTGGATTAGGTTTAATGTTACCAATATGTCACATTTTCTAGTCTTTTAGTGTTGATACATGTTACCAAATTCATTTTCAAGTGTATTGCATTTTATTGCAATTTATCGGATTTCGGTATGTTATTTTGACCTAGCCGGACGACCTAGTTTCCTCAGTTTTCGGTTTCTAGTCTGACTTACAAACTTGTAGGTCTATGTCTTAGTGAACTTTTGCCAGAAATTTTAGGTCATTTGGAGTTTATTAGACCAAGTTATGGCCATTTTACTATTGCTGGTCAGATTGCACTAAAATGGCAAACTTAGGTCATTTTTAGGTCATTTTCGGTTCTGGCAGTTTTTATACCCGAAATTATGGAAGCATTTTGACTTGCTTATGGTCATTTCTGGGTTTTGTGTCTTCATAAGAGTTGTAGCTCTATGTCTAATCTATCCATGGTAAAAATTTCAGGTCATTTGGACCTGTTTTGAGTGAGTTAGGGCCAAAACACTAACTGCTGCCCAAATGGTCAATTTTCAGGTTTTCAAGTCACTAATCCGGATTTGGTCATTTTTCAAGTCACTTTCTGGACAAAATTTAGATAGGCTTTCTTCATGAAAGTTGGCACATTTTGTGCCTAGTTTCACCTCCAATTGGCCTCATACCAATTGGAGTCACACACTTAGGGTTATAGGCTCATTTGCACACTGCCCTCTATATGCCTTTCAAACACCAAACCAAACACACATTCACCAACTATATCCTCACTTCTCCAAACAATTCTGCATTTGACACTAACCATAACCATTCATTTCTTTACATTATAGGTCAACTTGGACAGAATACAACAACTTCACAATACACCAAATGCAATCATAATTCACAAAGTCCACACCCAACAATATATACACATAAACACTCCTAATTATTACACATTACTTCCATCATCAAATTACACATTTATTCTCTACTCAATTATACACATATGCTGCCATTTTTTGTACAATACTTCAACAACATTTCATGAACTTAAACATTACCAATTTCCATTATGAGGCTACCCAAGTAACACATTCACATCAAACTTTCATTTTCACTTTTCAAGCTCACCATTCAAACTTTATACATGGGAACCAACTTCAATATATATAAGCACTTAATTTAACATCTCAAATAACCATTTACATGTAAAGACAAGCTATACATGATGAACTCCCATGGCTGTCGAAATGGAGTAGCATATTAACTCATAAAAACTCAAAACTTCTTCCATAAATCAAACAACCATAACCTTAGTTACAATTTTAATGAAATAAGAAATGAAAGCACCCACTTACCTCTTTTGGACTTCCTCAAAACTCCACCAAAACCTTTCTTTCTTTCTCCCTAATTGCTGCCCAAGTTGTATAGAACAACTTTAGTGAAGAAACCTAGAAGATTTGATGGCTTAATGATGGTGGATTTGCCCTTGCATGGTGGACGGCCATGGATGAGAGCTTGGAAGAGTTTGGTTCGGCAATGAAGAAGAAAGGATGAGGAAGAAGGCTGTTTAGTGGAGGTGGCTGTCCAAAGCTTGGATATATGTCAATTATCATATGTTAGTGGAGCACTAAGTGATTAAAAATCTAATTTAATGTTAAAGTTTCATTTATTCACATTATACCCATAATTTTCCTTATTTATACAACATATAATATTTCATCTTTTTCATGGCATTTTCAAACTTTATTACTATTTATTTTTAATAGACATTTAGGTTAAAAGGCAACTCAGGGTGTCAAATGACCACAATGCCCCTATTCGGGTTGTATTCTCGATTTTTTGGTGACACCGATTTTTATCGGTTTCTCGATTTCTCGTTTTTCTTTGTACTAATTAATTAATTTTTCTTTGATATTTCTAATGACATTTATACTTCAATAAGTCTTTAATTATATTTCGAAACTAAATTCTAAGGGTTCCCTACAATCCTGGGGTCGGCTATTGCCTGTGCCGTAACTTTCCTGTGCGGTCACCCATCGCTATGGTTTTCGGCTCGTTTAACTTGGTTACATTTCATTGCTATTATTTTTCCTTTATTTTTCTTGTATTTTCCTTTCTTGTATTTCATTATTTTATGTCTCCTCACTAACATTTAAATGTAGTTCTAGGCATCCTAGCTGTCCAGACTGACACTGGTAACTGGAATAGTAGAACGCACTACCAAATATAGGGGTGTTACAATTCTCCCCCCTTTAAAATAAATTTCGTCTCGAAATTTTACTTGGCATCAGTTTCTGAACAGCTATGGGTGTTGTTTCCTCATGTCCTCTTCACGTTCCCAAGTAGCTTCTTGGCCTAAATGATGGTTCCACAGCACTTTAACTAGGGGTATCTGTTTATTCCTTAGTTGCTTCACCTCATATGCCAGAATCTCTACGGGTTCTTCCTCATATGAAAGGTCTGGATTTACCTCAATCTCTTCAACTGATAGTACATGAGATGGGTTAGATCTGTACCTCCTTAACATGGACACATGGAAGACATTGCGTATCCTTTTTAGCTCTGGAGGTAATGCCAACCGATATGCCAAAGGACCCACTTTTTCCAGAACCTCATATGGTCCGATGAAACGAGGACTTAGTTTCCCCTTTCTGTCAAATCTCATAATCCTCCTCCAAGGAGAAACTTTGAGGAATACCTTATCACCTACTGCATATTCAATATCTCTTCTCTTCAAATCAACAAAGGACTTCTGACGATCTGACGCAGCCTTGAGTCGATCTCTGATCAATCTGATCTTTTCCTTTGTCTGCTAAACAATTTCTGGCCCAATCATCTTTCTTTCACCTACTTCATCCCAACATAGGGGAGTTCTGCACTTCCTGCCATACAAAGCTTCATATGGAGGCATCCCAATGCTTGATTGGTAGCTATTGTTATAAGCAAACTCAATCAAAGGCAAGTGTATATCCCAATTACCTTTAAACTAAATCACACAAACCCATAGCATATCCTCCAATATCTGAATTACCCTCTTAGACTGGCCATCTGTCTGTGGGTGGAATGCCCTGATACAATTGATACTGGCACTCCATGCAGTTTTACAATCTCATTTATGTATAATCTGGCCAATCTTTCCAAACTATAGTCCATCCGGACTGGCAAAAAGTGAGCAGACTTGGTCAGTCTGTCAACTATAACCCATACTGCATCATGACTATTCTGTGTCCTCGAAAGTCCCATGATAAAATCCATAGTTATCTGTTCCCATTTCCACTCTGGTACTGGCAATGGATGCAATAAACCTGCTGGTACTTGATGTTCTGCCTTCACTTACTGACAAGTTAGGCATTTGGAGACAAAATTAGCTACATCCCTTTTCATACCCATCGACTAGTAATACTCTTTTAGCCCTCTGTACATTTTAGTTCCACCAGGGTGCATAGCAAAAGGAGACTCATGTGCTTCCTTCATAATGATCCGTCTCAATTCCACATCACTAGAAACACACATTCCACCCTGATGTAGTAGTAAACCATCATCTCTCACAAAAAATTTAGGTTTATTGCCCTGCTGGACTTCTTTTAGTAGCTTCTGATATTTTTCATCATTTTGAGTAGCCATTCTGATCTGATCAATCAACACTGGCTATACATGCCATGCAATTACTGTCTATCCCTCATCATCAATCTCCAAACTGGCATGCTGTGCTTTCAATTCATGTACCATGGACAAAGGAGAAACTCTGAGACTTGCCATAGTCTTGCGACTTAAGGCATCAGCCACCACATTTGCTTTCCCTGGCTGATAGTCTATTAAACAATCATAGTCTTTAATCAGTTCTAACCATCTCCTCTGCCTCAAATTCAATTACTTCTGGGTGCCCAAATACTTCAAGCTCTTGTGATCTGTGTAAATGTAGCATTTCTCCCCATACAAGTAGTGTCTCCAGATCTTCAGAGCAAAAACAACAGCTGCAAGCTCCAAATCATGTGTTGGGTAGTTCCTCTCATGCGGTTTCAGCTGGCATGATGCACAAGCAATGACATTCCAATCTTGCATCAGTACACAGCCTAACCCATTGTGAGAAGCATCACTATAAACTGTGTATTCTTTACCCGGTGTAGGTAAAGTAAGGACTAGAGCTTCAGTCAAACACCTCTTCAACTCATCAAAACTCTGTTGGCATTTATCTGTCCACTGAAATTTTACATCTTTCTGAAGCAGCTTGGTCAGTGGAGAAGCTAACATAGAAAATCCTTTCACAAACCGAAGATAATATCCAGTTAAACCCAGAAAACTGCGAATTTCTATGATATTCCTGGGTGGCTTCCAATTAAGGATAGCTTCTACCTTATTGCAATCTACCTTGATCCCTTCAGCTGACACAACATGTCCCAAGAATGAGATTTCTTTCGGCCAAAATTCACATTTCGACAATTTGGCGTATAGCTGTTTCTCCCTTAAAGTCTGCAGTACAATCCGCAGATGTTTGTCATGCTCCTTTGCATTCCTCGAATATATCAAAATATCATCAATAAACACCACCACAAATTGGTCAAGGTATGGTCTGAAGATGGTGTTCATCAGATCTATAAATGCAGCTGGAGCATTAGTTAACCCGAATGGCATTACCTGAAACTCATAGTGGCCATATCGAGTTTTGAAAGTAATTTTTGGAATACTCTGCTCTTGCACTTTCAACTAATAATAACCAGATCGCAAATCAATTTTGGAGAATACAGTTGCACCCTTCAACTGATCAAACAAATCATCAATGCGAGGCAATGGATATCTGTTCTTTATTGTCACCTTATTCAACTGCTGGTAGTCAATACATAAGCGGAGAGTGCCATTTTTCTTCTTAACAAACAATACTAGCGCCCCCCAAGGTGACACACTAGGGCGGATGAAGCCCTTTTCAAGTAGTTCTTGCAATTGTACCTTCAACTCCTTCAACTCTGCTGGTTCCATTCTATATGGTGTTATGGAGATTGGATCCACACTAGGCATAACATTAATCTCAAACTGCACTTCTCTTTCTGGAGGTAATCCTGGCAATTCATCAGGAAACACATCTAGAAAGTCATATACTATAGGGATGTCCCTCAATGCTGGACTCCACACTTGGGTGTCTACCACATGTGCCAAATATGCTTCACACCCCTTTCTGATCATTTTACTAGCTAGTGCAGCCAAAATGATGTTTGATGGCAATAGCTGCCTCTCCCCGTGTATTACCACATCACTGCATCGAGGAGACCAAAAATGATCTTGATCTCTGATCAATCATAGCGTGATGCCTGGCTAACCAATCCATGCCCAAGATGATATCATAATCTCTGAAGGGCATTTCAATGAGATCAGATAGAAAAATATGTCCTTGGATCACCAAAGGACAATCCCTATACATTCTATTGACCCTGACCTCCTGTCCTAGCGGACTTGTTACTAGCACCTCAAAATCCATTTTTACACACGGAACAGCAATGCAATCAATGATGCTAGCACTCACATAGGAATGGGTAGAACCCATATCAAATAATACAAACACATTTTGATTAAAAGTTGAGAAGGTACCAGCCATAATGTCAGATGTCTCAACCTCATCTCTCTGTCTCATTGTGTAGACTCTGATTGGAGCACTGCCTTGCTCTAATTGATTCACTGTGCCTTGGCTGCCTGCTGGACTACCTCTACCCCTGCCTCTACCTCTGCTAGGTGATTGTGAACCTCTGGTGGCAGGATTCGGAACTGACCCTGCTGCAGTAGTAGGAGGTGGCCCAACTCTACGGGCACTGGTGCAGTCCTTGGTAAAGTGTCCTGTGCCTCCACAGTTATAACAGGCTCCTATGGCCTTATAGCATACCCCACCATGATTTCTTCCATAAGTTTCACATTGGCGAGGAGGGTAGGAATTTCTGGTAGTTTGTTGACCAGATGGAGGAGGTCTCTGTCCTGAAAATCCTCCCCTATCAGACTTTTTACCACCCCTGCTGTGTCCCCCAAAGTTCTTCCTCTTCCCAGTAGGACCACTGAAACTCTGATCTACTGACTTCCCCTCTTTCTCTTTTTCTGTCTTTTCTGATTTCTTTTTCTCTGGGGTCGCTTCTGACTCAATTCTCTCTAATTCAATTGCTTGAGAAATAAGTTCAGAGAAGTTAGTATGTTTGAATCCGACCACTTATAGTCTGAGACTAGGCTTCAAACCGGTTTCAAACCTCTTGCATTTTTCCCTTCTAGTAGAAAGGAGACTTCCAGCAGAGTGGCTCAGGTGGAAAAATTCCCTTTCATACTCTGCCACTGATCTATTTCCCTGTTTCAGACTTAAGAACTCCTGTAGCTTCTGGTCCACATAGGCATCTGGAACATATTTTTGTCTGAAATCCCGCAAAAAGTGAACCCAGGTGAGTTCTAGAGGTTCCACCAAACTATGAGGAATGGTTTTTCACCAGTCATATGCATCTCCCTGTAGTAGTTGTTAGTAGTATGCCCTAGAGCATATCATTTAGTATGTATCTTGTACATATTTTTATTAATAAAAGGCATTTCCACTTTTCCGTTTACATAATATATTTATGTGTAATAGAAGAGGTCCATTGATATTTTGTTAGAAATATTATTCTTAAGTTGTTAAGAATATGAGTGACAATATTTCTAGCACAAAGTATCATAAATAGGTTCATAATCGAGGATACTTCATAATAAGGACATGACTTATCCAGAAAGATTGTATTCATGTTTGTTACCAAGTTATTTATATGAGATATAAATAAGATGGAATGGTGAGTCTCATGCCATATAACAAACATGATAGGCACTTATAAATGATAAGTAGGCCAAACCAGTGACACTTATGATAAGCACATGGAGTTTACTCTTGTCAATGTTTTTTCATAAATCATATCAGTGCATATAATCTTTAGACCTGAGATAACACAGTTATCTTGTATACAGGTAGTTTGAGTTTGATACTGCTTTCATACTTGTACTGTGTATGGGTATATAGGTATCTGTTGGCTCCTACTAGTTATATATGGAGGTAGGTGTTGATCAAGATGGAATCTGTTCCTCTAAGTAAATAGAGATAAAAATCCTATGTTCATATTATTGTTCTTGATGTTTTAAGTTCCTGGCCAGGACAGATAGATTTATTCAGAAAAGAGTTTCTGATGAGAAAATCTTTTTAATCAAGAACTGGAATTAAAAGAGAACATAATATTCATAACAAATGGAGTTTGACATAAACCATGACTCCAGCTTGAGTTGGGATTTTGTAACAGAGAGATTCTAGTGCATGGTAACATATGATTATAGGTTCATTTAAGGTAAACCTTATTACTAATTGGGTGGCCATGGCATGTTATGCTAGGTGTTAACCATGGTCTATGAGGTTCATAAAATGATTTAGAGAAATCATTTATGGTAAGAAAGAGTTCTGATGATATTAAGAGTTGATATCTTGTCTCATTGCCAATTAGTGATGAGCCTAGTAAGTCACACACATCCACAAGTTATCACCTATTTAAATATGATTTAATTAATTAATTAAAGAGTTTAATTGATTAATTAAATAGGTTTGGTTTGCAATTAAATTGCAAAGTCCCTAGCATGACTTAAAACCAAATCTAGATTATTGGATGTATAGTATAAATTAAATTTATATTTAAAGTGTTTAAATATGAATTTAATTAATGAGAAATTAATTAATAGAGATTAATTAATTAATTTATATTTGATATAAATTAATTAGAAGAAGAAAAATAATTATTTTGGGTTAAGAACTCAAAATTAAGACACAGGGGCATTTTGGTCATTTCACAGTGTGACACGTGGCACCATGAGATGGTGACACATGGGATTACACATAAGCTTGCCAAATGTTTTTTAATCATGTAAGATGATTAAAATCAAGATTAAATATAGGTTTGACACTTGGCACAATGTGATTGGGTCACTTAAACCTAGAGCTAATCAAAGGGTGACATGTGGCAAGGGTTTAATGTGTTAACCTAGCTATATAAGTGTTGTTATGAAAAAGAAAAACAACCAGCAGCCACTCCTCTCCTTTTTCACGCCATTTTGAGGCTCTCCATCTGTTCTTCTTCATCTCTCATCAATTCAAAGAGATTAGCCATCAATCTCTTGAATTAAGAACACTAGAAATTGTTTCTAGTGTCATGTTTACATCTCTAATCTCTTAAAAGGCAGAACTTGAATTTCCAATTAATAGAAAAAGCTTTAGAAGCTTTTCAAGTGTAACACCCCTATGTTCGGTAGTGCGTTCTACTATTCTAGTGACCAGTATTGTCCGGAAAGATAGGATGCCTAGAACTACACTTCGTTATGAGTAAGGAGACATAAAATAATGAAATACAAGAAAAGAGAATACAAGAAAAACAAAGAAAAAATAATAGCAAAGAAAAAATAATAGCAAAGAAATGTAACCAAGTTAAGCGAGTCGAGAACCCTAGCAATTGGTGACCGCATCGGGAAGTCACGGCATGGACTGTTGACTAGCCCTGGACTGCGGGGAACCCTGAAAAATATTTTTAGGACTTAAATAGACATCTATTGAAATACAAATACCATTAGAAATATTAAACAAAAATAAATTAATTAGTACAAAGAAAAGTGAGAAATCGAAAAACGGACAAAATCTGGTGTTACCGAAAAATCGGGAATATAACCCGAACAGGGGCATTGTGGTCATTTGACACCCCGAGTTGTCTTTTGACCTAAATGTCCATGAAAAACACATGATATTACACTTGGAAAATATAATGAAAAATTAAATTAGGGGTACCTAATGTAAGTAGCCAAAAAAGGAGTATAATTTGGGTAATTAGCACTTAAATCTTATTAAATCATTTTCTTAGGTGAGTGGAGCACTATGGGAATTAAAATATACACTAAGTGGGAAGATTACTTCCACTAAACACTTCATCATTTTCATCCCTTCTCCCATGCCAAAATGAACTCCATCAAAACCTCCATGGCCGAAACTTGAAAGAACTTCATAATCTCCTCCATTCCACCTCCAAACACCAAAGTTGCTTCACTAATCTTGATCCCCACCTCACAAGGAAGAAGTAGATACTAATTTCAAGGGAGTTTGGTGAAGATTTAACAAGCCTCATCAATAGGTAAGTTTGTATTTTTTATTGTTGTTTTGTTAAAGTTTGTAAGGATGTTATGGGTGTTTGATTTATAGAGAAATTTTTGAGGTTTGATGTTTAAAGGGGGAAGTGTACTTTTGGCAGCCATGGAAACACCTTGAAGACAGTTTATTTTTGCTTGTAAATGGTGAATTAAAGGATTGATTAAATGTATATGGTGTAGGAAATTATTTGGGTGATGTATACTTAGTATATGTGAATGTGTATTGAAATTTGAATGCTTGGAAATTATGGGAATGTAATGCATGAAATGGCAGCCTGGTTTGGTGAACCATAAAGATGTTATTTCATGTTTGGATTATAGAATATTAATGTTGAATTGTGTTGGTTATTATGGCAGTTTGGGTATGTGTGTGATGATGTGAAGTTGGACATGTAAAAGTGTTATGGTTAGGTGATTGAATTGTTGTAAATTTGGTTTGGAAAATTCTGTACTAAATGGTGCACATTGAATGTAATTGTAAGCTACCAAAATGACCTATAATATGTTGTGAATTATGTTTAGGTTATGGTACAACCAGAATTGGCTTGAATGTTGAGTTTGGTAAGTGTTAAAAGTGATCCTTGATGTGTATGAAGGAAATGCAATAAGGCAGTTTGTGTTTTGAGCCTAGAACTTTAAGTGTGTGGCTCCAATTGGTATGAGACCAATTGGAGGTGAAACTAGGCACAAAATGTGCCAACTTTCATGAAGGAAGCATACCAAAATTCTGCTTGCAAGGTAGCTTGAAAAATGACCAAACCCGGATTAAGTGCAAATAAGGCCTGAAAATTGACCATTTGGGCAGCAGTTAGTGCTTAGGCCATAACTCACTCAAAACAAGTCCAATTGACCTGAAATGTTGACCAAGAATATTTAAGACCCATATCTACAAGTCTTAGGAAGACACCAAAACCCAGAAATGACCATAAGCAAGTCAAACAGCTTGCATAAGTTCGGGTCCAAAAACTGGCCGAACCAAAATGACCTAAAATGACCAATTTTAGTGCAAATTGACCAGCAATAGTAAAATGACCATAACTTGGTCTACATAACTCAGAATGACCTGAAATTTTGCCTCACATGCAATAAGACATAGATCTACAAGTTTATAGTTTCAACCAAAACCCGAAAACTGAGGGAACTAGGTCGTCCGGCTAGGTCAAACTAGTATCCCGGAATCCAGCAAATTGCAAGAAAATGCAGTATACAAGGAACTGAAATGCCTAGAATGCATTTCAGGAACTGAAATGCCTAGTAACACTAAAACCTAAATTGCCTAGAATGCACCGAGGGTCGACATATTAGGTTGACTAAGCAAATAATAGAATTTAGTGAATTAATTATCGAGCATTATCGTTAGAGACAGTTTAAATGAATACTGAAACACTTCAAATTGTGTTTCTCAGTTAGCAAAGACTCAGGGAAAGGGAAGGAAGCACTGAGTCAAGGCCAGGAGACAGTTATTAGAGGTTTGTGTACAACAGCTAATTCGTTTGAATTTTTCAATTGAAATGAATTATGACTATTTGTACATTATTGTTTTAAATTGTGGAAATGTGTTTGAATGAATATTTATTGCTTGAAAAGCATTGTAAATGGTTTGAAACTGTGAAAAATTGTTTGCATGATATTGATGGATACTTATTGATTGAAAAGCATTGGAAATGATTTGAAACCACAGCTATCATGTATATTGATTGTATTCCTCGCTAGCTTGTCTAGTGGAACGAATTGAATTCCCTCTCTGGCTGAAGTGTTGAGGTGTGTGCCTGTTGAGGACGAATAGAATGAGTACTCATATTTTTGCTAGCTAGCTATGTTATTCCTCATTAGCCATCGGCTTCTGGGACGAATTGAATACCTCATTAGCCATCGGCTTTTGGGACGAATTGAACTTTGGGACATGATTAAGCTGTGTGTGATTTATTATTATGTATTGTGAGATTGTGAAATGGAGTTAAATTCTTATTGACATTCACTGTCTTTTGAATTTAATCATGATTTGATTTATTCAAATTACTGTGATATTGAGAAATGGAGTTTAAATTCTTGTTGACATTTATTGTCTTGAATTTAGCTATGGTTTTAAGTATCCACTCTTTATATAACTTGTGATTTGTGATTTAAAGTTGTATTTGGTTAATGTTGTGCATCACTGAGACATTGTCTCAGCGATAGTTTTCATTCTTTGTCGCAGTAGGCAGACAGACGGTGTAGACTAAATTTGCTAGTACATCCAGCGAGAGATTATCGGGTATAATGAGTATACCACATTTTGCATTTTGTACTGTAATGTATGACCACTGTATGTAGATATTGTTTTTGGTTTTGAGCAGATGTAAATTAAAATTGTACATTAAAGTTGTAAAATAAATTATGAGTTATTTTGACTTGTAAAAATTGTATTATATTTCTTGTATCTCAGTCTTTGAAAAATTATTATGGATTTGTGTTGAATTATGTTGGAGTTTGAGATTAAGAAAAATATTGAAGTGCTTTCTACAGGTTTTTGAAGAACTGTTTTATCCAAATTACAGAGGGCACTCTGCCAAAATTTTTACAGAAATTACTAATAATCTAAATGTGTTAGCTAATTCACTTCAGTTCAAAAAGGTTTTGAACACCTGTAAATAGTGCTCACCATTGTAAAAGGAGTAAGAAAATTTTTGAAAATCCCTTATAGTGAATTTAATGTGTTATCAGTAGGCGAAGTTGGTAATTCATTAGGTATACTACGGGATCATGTTATGCATTACAGAGGGGTAGGGTGTGACATGTTTTAGTGGTATCAAAGCTAGTTTTTAAATTATGTTTTCACCTGTTATTTGAATATTCTTTCTTCATAGTACAACTGCTCAATATCATTGTTTGATACATACAGTACATTACATTATAAATATGCACTAACGGGAGGAAATCTCCTTGTGTTATTTGTTCAGGAGATCTAAGATCCTCGCACTACCATGGAAGAGGGTAATCGTTCAGTCAATCAATCTATTGAGGCTGAGGTGCAAGGGGATGCCCCAGGCCTACACAATGTCAGTGGTTCAAAGACACCGGCCCCTGCGATCTGCAGATTTCTGCTTAGTTCGCTCGTGAGATGGTCGCAATGTTCCAACAAATGGTCGGTAATGTGCCTACTCAAGTCCCAATCTGCACACTAGTGGTACAACCACGGTCTCCTACAAAGCGATATGACAAATTGATGAAATATGGGGCTCTGAGTTCAAGGGCGATAGATCCTTTAGAGGCGAGCAGTGGTTAGAAAGGATGGATAGGGTATTCAAGAAAGCGCATTGCGGAGGAGCTCGGTCGAATACTCGGTATCTTTGCTCTGAGGATGCTTATGGTAGTGGAAAACCATTCCCCACGATGCAGTAGAACCTGCAGTGCTAACATGGAATGACTTTCTCAGGGAATTCAGACAAAAATATGTCCCCGATGCTTATATAGACCAGAAGTTACAAGAATTCCTAAGTCTTAAACAGGGGAGCAGATCAGTGGCTGAGTATGAAAGAGAATTTTCCCACCTGAGCCATTATGCAGTAAGTTTACTTGCTACCAGCAGGGAGAGATGCAAGAGGTTTGAAACTGGCTTGAAGCCCAGTATCAGGTTACAAGTGGTCGGATTCAAACACACTAACTTCTCTGAACTTGTTTCTCAAGCCCTAGAGTTGGAAAGAATTGAGTCTAAAGCTGCTCCTGAGAAAAAGAAATCAGAGAAGACAGAGAAAGAGGGAAAATTTGTAGAACAGAGTTCTAGTGGTCCTACTGGAAAGAGGAAGAACCATGGGGGACAAAGCAGAGGTGGTAAAAAGTCTAGTAGGGGAAGATATTCAGGACAGAAGCCTCCTCTATCTAGTCAGCAGAGTACCAGAGGTTCCTACCCTCCCCGCCAATGTGAAACTTGTGGAAGAAATCATGGTGGGATATGCTACAAGGCTATTGGAGCCTGTTATAACTGTGGAGGCACAGGACACTTTGCCAAGGACTGCACCAGTAGTCGCAGAGTTGGACCACCTCCTACTACTATAGAAGGGTCAGTTCAGAGCCCTATCACTAGAAGTTCACAACCACCCAGTAGAGGTAGAGGCAGGGGTAGAAGCAGCCCAGTAGGCAGCCAAGGCACAGTGAAACATTCAGAGCAAGACAGTGCTCTAGTCAGAATCTATGCAATGAGACAGAGGGAAGAGGCCGAGACATCTGATGTTGTGGCTAGTACCTTCTCAACTTTTAATTAAGATGTGTTTGTGTTATTTGATCCGGGTTCTACCCATTCTTATGTGAGTGCTAGCATCATTGATTGCATTGTTGTTCCATGTACAAAAATGGACTTTGAGGTGCTAGTAACAAGTCCGCTAGGACAGGAGGTCAGGGTTAATAGAATGTATAGAGATTGTCCTTTGGTGATCCAAGGACACACTTTTCTGTTTGATTTTATTGAAATGCCCTTCAGAGATTATGATATCATCTTGGGCATGGATTGGTTAGCTAGGCATCATGCCATGATTGACTGTAGGCTGAAGACAGTCACTTTTGGTCTCCCTCAGTACAGTGATGTGGTAATACATGGGGAGAGGCAGTTATTGCCATCAAACATCATTTCGGCTGCACTAGCCAGAAAAATGATCAGAAAGGGGTGTGAAGCATACTTGGCACATGTGGTAGACACCCAAGTGCGGAGTCCAACATTGAAGGACATCCTTACAGTACATGACTTTTCAGATGTGTTTCCTGATGAATTGCTAGGATTACCACCGAAAAGAGAAGTGCAGTTTGAAATTAATGTTATGCCTGGTGTGGATCCAATCTCCATAACACCATATAGAATGGCACCAGCAGAGTTGAAGGAGTTGAAGATACAGTTGCAAGAATTACTTGAAAAGGGCTTCATCCGCCCTAGTGTGTCACCTTGGGGAGCACCAGTGTTGTTTGTTAAGAAGAAGGATGGTACTCTCCGCTTATGTATAGATTACCGGCAGTTGAATAAGGTGACAATAAAGAACAGATATCCATTGACTCGCATTGATGATCTGTTTGACCAATTGAAGGGTGTAGCTATATTCTCCAAAATTGATCTGCGATCTGGTTATTATCAGTTGAAGGTGCAGGAGCAGAGTATTCCAAAAACTACTTTCAGAACTCGGTATGGCCACTATGAGTTTCTAGAAATGCCATTCAGGTTAACAAATGCTCCAGCTGCTTTTATGAATCTGATGAACACTATCTTCAGACCATATCTCGATTAATTTGTGGTGGTGTTTATTGATGACATTTTGATATATTCGAGGAATGTAGAGGAGCATGACAGACATCTGCGGATTATACTGCAGACTTTAAGGGAGAAACAGCTATACGCCAAATTGTCGAAATGTGAATTTTGGCTGAAAGAAATCTCCTTTTTTGGGACATGTTGTGTAAGCTGAAGGGATTAAGGTAGATTCCAGCAAAGTAGAAGCTATCCTTAATTGGAAGCCGCCCAAGAATATCACAGAAATTCACGCTTTAAGGTTTAATGGATATTACCGTCGGTTTGTGAAAGGGTTTTCTATGTTATCTTCTCCACTGACCAAGCTGCTTCGGAAAGATGTAAAATTTCAGTGGACAGATAAACATCAGCAGAGTTTTGATGAGTTGAAGAGGTGTTTGACTGAAGCTCCAGTCCTCACTTTACTTACTCCGAGTAAAGAATACACAGTTTATAGTGATGCTTCTCACAATGGGTTAGGCTGTGTACTGATGCAAGATCGAAATGTCATTGCTTATGCATCACGTCAGCTAAAACCGCATGAGAGGAACTACCCAACACATGATCTGGAGCTAGCAGCTATTGTTTTTGCTCTGAAGATCTGGAGACACTATTTGTATGGGGAGAAATGCTACATGTACACAGATCACAAGAGCTTGAAGTACTTAGGCACCCAAAAGGAATTGAATTTGAGGCAGAGGAGATGGTTAGAACTGATTAAAGACTATGATTGTTTAATATGCTATCAGCCAGGGAAAGCAAATGTGGTGGCTGATGCCTTAAGTCGTAAGATTATGGCAAGTCTCAGAGTTTCTCCTTTGTCCATGGTATATGAGTTGAAAGCACAGCATGCCAGTTTAGAGATTGATGATGAGGGACAGACAGTAGTTGCATGGCATGTACAGCCAGTGTTGATTGATCAGATCAGAATGGCTGCTCAGAGTGATGTTAAATATCAGAAGCTACTGAAAGAAGTCCAAAGAGGCAAGAAACCTGAATTTTCGTGAGAGATGATGGTTTATTGCTACATCGAGAAGCGTAATGTGCGTTCCTAGTGATGTGGAATTGAGACAGATCATTATGAAGGAAGCACATGAGTCTCCTTTTGCTATGCACCCTGGTGGAACTAAAATGTATAGAGGGCTGAAAGAGCATTACTGGCGGATGGGTATGAAGAGAGATATAGCTGAGTTTGTTTCCAAATGCCTAACTTGTCAGTAAGTAAAGGCAGAACATCAAGTTTCAGCTGGTTTGTTACATCCTTTGCCGATGCAGTGGAAATGGGAACGAATAACTATGGATTTTGTTACAGGACTTCCAAGAACACAGAATGGTCATGATGCAGTATGGGTTATAGTTGACAGATTGACCAAGTCTGCTCACTTTTTGCCAGTTCGGATGGATTATAGCCAAGAAAGATTGGCCAGATTGTACATATATGAGATTGTAAAACTGCATGGAGTGCCAGTATCAATTATATCTGACAGAGATCCTAGGTTCACTTCTAGATTCTGGGGTAGTCTACAGAGAGCCCTAGGAATTAGATTGAACTTCAAAGACAAAGATTCCACTCACGCATGGATGGCCACCTGAAAGGGTAATTCAAATATTAGAGGATATGCTACGGGCTTGTGTGATTGAGTTTGAAGGTAGTTGGGATACACACTTGCCTTTGATTGAGTTTGCTTATAACAACAGCTACCAATCAAGCATTGGGATGCCTCCATATGAAGCTTTGTATGGCAGAAAGTGAAAAACTCCCTTATGTTGGGATGAAGTAGGTGAAAGGAAGATGATTGGGCCAGAAATTGTTCAGCAGACAGAGGAAAAGATCAGTTTGATCAGAGATAGACTCAAGGCTGCATCAGACCGTCAGAAGTCCTATGTTAATATGAAGAGAGGAGATATTGAATATGCAGTGGGTGATAAAGTATTCCTCAAAGTTTCTCCTTGGAAGAGGATTATGAGATTTGGCAGAAAGGGGAAACTGAGTCCTCATTTCATCGGACCATATGAGGTTCTGGAAAGAGTGGGTCCTTTGGCATATTGGTTGGCATTACCTCCAAAGCTAGCAAGGATACACAGTGTCTTCCATGTGTCCATGTTAAGGAGGTATAGATCAGACCCATCTCATGTACTATCAGTTGAAGAGATTGAGGTAAATCCAGACCTCTCATATGAGGAAGAACCCATAAAAATTTCGGCTTATGATGTGAAGCAGCTGAGGAACAAACAGATACACTGGGTTAAAGTGCTGTGGAACCATCATTCAGGCCAGGAAGCTACTTGGAAATGTGAAGAGGATATGAGGAGACAGCACCCACAACTATTCAGAGACTAATGCCAGGTAAAATTTCAAGACCAAATTTATTTAAGGGGGGGAGAATTGTAACACCCCTATGTTCGGTAGTGCGTTCTACTGTTCCAGTGACCAGTGTTGTCCGGACAGATAGGATGCTTAGAACTACACTTCGTTATGAGTGAGGAGACATAAAATAATGAAATACAATAAAAGAGAATAGAAGAAAAACAAAGGAAAAATAATAGCTAAGAAATGTAACCAAGTTAAGCGAGCCGAGAACCCTAGCGATGGGTGACCGCACCGGGAAGTCACGGCGTGGACCGTTGACTAGCCCTGGACTGCGGGGAACCCTGGAAAATATTTTTAGGACTTAAATAGACACCTATTGAAATACAAATACCATTAGAAATATTAAACAAAAATTAATTAATTAGTACAAAGAAAAGTGAGAAATCAAAAAACGAACAAAATCCGGTGTTACCGAAAAATCGGGAATACAACCCAAACAGGGGCATTGTGGTCATTTGACACCCGAGTTGTCTTTTGACCTAAATGTCCATTAAAAACACATGATATTACACTTGAAAAATATAATGAAAAATTAAATTAGGGGTACCTAATGTAAATAGCCAAAAGTGGAGTATAATTTGGGTAATTAGCACTTAAATCTTATTAAATCATTTTCTTAGGTGAGTGAAGCACTATGGGAATTAAAATATACACTAACTGGGCAGATTACTTCCACTAAACACTTCATCATCTTCATCCCTTCTCCCATGCCGAAATGAACTCCATCAAAACCTCCATGGTCGAAACTTGAAAGAACTTCATAATCTCCTCCATTCCACCTCCAAACACCAAAGTTGCTTCACTAATCTTGATCCCCACCTCACAAGGAAGAAGTAGATACTAATTTCAAGGGAGTTTGGTGAAGATTTAACAAGCCTCATCAATAGGTAAGTTTGTATTTTTTATTGTTGTTTTGTTAAAGTTTGTAAGGATGTTATGCATGTGTTTGATTTATGGAGAAATTTTTGAGGTTTGATGTTTAAAGGGGGAAGTGTACTTTTGGCACCCATGGAAACACCTTGAAGATAGTTTATTTTTGCTTGTAAATGGTGAATTAAAGGATTGATTAAATGTATATGGTGTAGGAAATTATTTGGGTGATGTATACTTAGTATATGTGAATGTGTATTGAAATTTGAATGCTTGGAAATTATGGGAATGTAATGCATGAAATGGCAGCCTGGTTTGGTGAACCATAAGGATGTTATTTCATGTTTGGATTATAGAATATTAATGTTGAATTGTGTTGGTTATTATGGCAGTTTGGGTATGTGTGTGATGGTGTGAAGTTGGACATGTAAAAGTGTTATGGTTAGGTGATTGAATTGTTGTAAATTTGGTTTGAAAAATTCTGTACTAAATGGTGCATATTGAATGTAATTGTAAGCTGCCAAAATGACCTATAATATGTTGTGAATTATGTTTAAGTTATGGTACAACCAGAATTGGCTTGAATGTTGAGTTTGGTAAGTGTTAAAAGTGATCCTTGATGTGTATGAAGGAAATGCAATAAGGCAGTTTGTGTTTTGAGCCTAGAACTTTAAGTGTGTGGCTCCAATTGGTATGAGACCAATTGGAGGTGATACTAGGCACAAAATGTGCCAACTTTCATGAAGGAAGCATACCAAAATTCTGCTTGCAAGGTAGCTTGAAAAATGACCAAACCCGGATTAAGTGCAAATAAGGCCTGAAAATTGACCATTTGGGCAGCAGTTAGTGTTTAGGCCATAACTCACTCAAAACAAGTCCAATTGACCTGAAATTTTTACCATGAATATTTAAGACCCATATCTACAAGTCTTATGAAGACACAAAAACCCAGAAATGACCATAAGCAAGTCAAACAGCTTGCATAAGTTCGGGTCCAAAAACTGGCCGAACCAAAATGACCTAAAATGACCAATTTTAGTGCAATTTTACCAGCAATAGTAAAATGACCATAACTTGGTCTACATAACTCAGAATGACCTGAAATTTTGCCCAGCGTGCAATAAGACATAGATCTACAAGTTTGTAGTTTTGACCGAAACCCGAAAACCTAGGGAACTAGGTTGTCTGGCTAGGTCAAACTAGTATCCCGGAATCCAGCAAATTGCAAGAAAATGCAGTATACACAGAAGTGAAATTGGTAATATGTACCAACCCTAAAAGACTATCGAATGTGACACATTAGTAACACTAAAACCTAAATTACTTAGAATGCACCGAGGGTCGACATATTAGGTTGACTAAGCAAATAATAGAATTCAGTGAATTAATTATCGAGCATTATCGTTAGAGACAGTTTAAATGAATACTGAAACACTTCAAATTGTGTTTCTCAGTTAGCAAAGACTTAGGGAAAGGAAAGGAAGCATTGAGTCAAGGCCAGGAGACAGTTATCAGAGGTTTGTGCACAACAGCTAATTCTTTTGAATTTTTCAATTGAAATGAATTATGACTATTTGTACATTATTATTTTAAATTGTGGAAATGTGTTTGAATGAATATTTATTGCTTGAAAAGCATTGTAAATGGTTTGAAACTGTGAAAAATTGTTTGAATGATATTGATAGATACTTATTGATTGAAAAGCATTGGAAATGATTTGAAACCACAGCTATCATGTATATTGATTGTATTCCTCGCTAGCTTGTCTAGTGGGATGAATTGAATCCCCTCTCTGGCTGAAGTGTTGAGGTGTCTGCCTGTTGAGGACGAATAGAATGAGTACTCATATTTTTTCTAGCTAGCTATGTTACTCCTCATTAGCCATCGGCTTCTGGGACGAATTGAATACCTCATTAGCCATCGGCTTTTGGGACGAATTGAACTTTGGGATATGATTAAGCTGTGTGTGATTTATTGATATATATTATGAGATTGTGAAATGGAGTTAAATTCTTATTGATATTCACTGTCTTTTGAATTTAATCATGATTTGATTTATTGAAATTATTGTGATATTGAGAAATGGAGTTTAAATTCTTGTTGACATTTACTGTCTTGAATTTAACTATGGTTTTAAGTATCCACTATTTATATAACTTGTGATTTGTGATTTAAAGTTGTATTTGGTTAATGTTGTGCACCACTGAGACATTGTCTCAGCGATAGCTTTTCATTGCTGTCACAGGTAGACAGACGGACAGGGCAGCAGACTAGGCTGCTAGTACATCCAGCGAGAGATTTTCGGGTATAATGAGTATACCACATTTTGCATTTTGTACTGTAATGTATGACCACTGTATGTACATATTGTTCTTGGTTTTGAGCAGTTGTAAATTAAAATTGTACATTAAAGTTGTAAAATAAATTATGAGTTATTTTGACTTGTAAAAATTGTATTATATTTCTTGTATCTCAGTCTTTGAAAAATTATTGTGGATTTGTGTTGAATTATGTTGGAGTTTGAGATTGAGAAAAATATTGAAGTGCTTTCTACAGTTTTTTGAAGAACTGTTTTATCCAAATTACAGAGGGCACTCTGCTAAAATTTTTACAGAAATTACTAATAGTCTAAATGTGTTAGCTAATTCACTTCAGTTCAAAAAGGTTTTAAACACCTGTAAATAGTGATCACCACTGTAAAAGAAGTAAAAAAAGTTTTGAAAATCCCTTGTAGTGTATTTAATGTGTTATCAGTAGGCGAAGTTGGTAATTCATTAGGTATACTACGGGATCATGTTATGCCTTACAGAGGGGTAGGGTGTGACATCAAGGGCTGCCATAGGTGTTCTTGGTGTGGACAAGCTAGAGGGACAACATTTGGTGTCCTGAAGACAAATCTCAAAGGCGCAGACACGCTGCAGTGCATCAAGAGATTAGTGTAATTGTTCTTGATTTAATCTAGGGTTCTAAAATTAATCTGATTAATTTTAAAATCTTAAATGGTAAATACAGATCTAAAAACATATTAAAAGAGTTTTAATATGTTGTTTATCATTGAAATCAAATAGATAAAAATAAATCTTGTATGATGCATGTGACCCTAGATGAAAATTTTTTGAATTCAATGGTATAAACTTGTGTTTTTCACGCTTCCGTTCCTTCAGTAGTGACACTGAATACTCAAATCTCAGCTCTTCTCTGCAGTGCAGTTTCTTGAACACCCTATCCATTCTCTCTAACCGTTGTTTTGCCTCTAGAGGATCTACTATCCCCTTGAACTCAGTAGCCCCATATTTAATTAGCTTGTCATACTGCCTAGCTGAAGACTGTGGTTGTACCACTGGTGTCTGTAGTGGGACTTAAGTAGGCATGTTACTAGCCATTTGTTGGAACATTGCAGCCATCTGCTGAGCAAACTGAGCAGGGAACTGTGGTACTGAGGGGGCTGGTGCGGCTGATCCACTCACATTGTGTAGGGCTAGGGCATCCCCTTGTACCTCAGCCTCTATTGATTGATCAACTGAACGATCCCCTTCTTCCATAGTCGATTTGAGGATCTTAGACCTCGTGAACAAATAACACAAGGAGATTTTCTCCTATTAGTGCATATTTATAATGTAATGTACTGTATGTATTAAACAATGACATTGAGTAGTTGTACTATGAAGAAAGAATATTCAAATTACAGGTGAAAATAGAATTTAAAAACTAGCTCTGATACTACTAAAACATGTCACACCCTACCCCTCTGTAAGGCATAATATGATCCCATAGTATACCTAATGAATTATCAAACTTCGCATACTGATAACCTATTAAATACACTACAAGGGATTTTAAACTTTTTCTTATTTCTTTTTACAGTGGTGAGCACTTTTGACAGGTGTTAAAATTTTTTTTTTTTTTACTGAAGTAAAACCAAATAACAAATCTGAGTATCAATAGTTTCTATAAAAATTTTAGCAGAGTGCCATCTATATTTTGAATAAAACAGTTCTTCAAAAACCTATAAAAAGCACTTCCAATATATATTTCTTCAATCCCAAACTCCAATAATAGTTCAACACAATAAATTTCTCAACTCAATTCAACATCAATTTTCCAGTGTTTCCAAAAGCTGAGATAAAAGAAATATGTTACAATATTTTTACAATTCGAAATAATTTATAATTTTAGTTTACAACTGCTCAAGATCAAGTATAATATATACATACAGTGCACATACATTACAACAAAAACTACAAAATATCTTATACTCAATATATCCGGCGAAATCTCAAAATGTAGCACAAACAGCCTACTCTGCTGCTCTATTCGTCTGTCTACCTGCGACAGCAATGAAAAAGCTATCACTGAGCCAATGTCTCAGTGGTGCACAACATTAAGAAAATACAATTTAAAACCATAAACCATAAATCATATGAACTGTGGATACTTAAAATTATAGTTAAATTCAAAAGACAGTGAATGTCATAAGAATTAAACTCCATTTCACAATATAACCATAAATATCAATAAATCACACACACAGCTTAATCATGATTCCATAGTCCAATTCGTCCTAAAAGTCGATGGCTAATGAGGAATAACATAGCTAGCTAGCAAATAAATGAGTACTCATCCTATTCGTCATCAACAGGCACACACCTCAACACTTCAACCAGAGAGGGAATTCAAAGTCAATTCATCCCACTAAACAAGCTAGCGAGGAATTCAATCAAATATACATGATAGCTGTGATTTCAAACCATTTGAATACTTTTTAAGCAATAAGTATCCATCAAATTTTCAATCAAACAATTTTCCACAATTTAAAACAATAACATACAAATAGTCACAATTTATTTCAATTGAAAATTCAAAAGAAATAACTGTTATGCACAAACCTCTGAAGTGTAACCTCTTGGCCCAGACTCAATGTTTCCTTCCCCTTCCCTGAGTCTTTGCTAACTGAAACACACAATTTAAAGTGTTTCAGTACTCATTTAAACTGTCTCTAACAATAAGGTTCAATAATTAATTTATTTAATACTATTGCTTTGCTTAGTCAACCTATAATGTTGACCTTTGATGCACTCTAGGTGGATTAGGTTTAATGTTACCAATGTGTCACATTTTACAGTCCTTTAGTGTTGTTACATGTTACCAAATTTATTTTCAAGTGTATTGCATTTTATTGCAATTTATCAGATTTCGGTATGCTATTTTAACCTAGCCAGACGACCTAGTTCCCTCGGTTTTCGGTTTCTGGTCCAACTTACAAACTTGTAGGTCTATGTTTTAATGAACTTTTTCCAAAAATTTTAGGTCATTTGGAGTTTACTAGACCAAGGTATGGTCATTTTACTATTGCTGGTCAGATTGCACTAAAATGGCAAACTTATGTCATTTTTAGGTCATTTCCAGTTCTGGCAATTTTTATACCCAAATTTATGGAAGCATTTTGACTTGCTTATGGTCATTTCTGGGTTTCGGTGTCTTCATAAGAGTTGTAGCTCTATGTCTAATCTATCCATGGTAAAAAGTTTAGGTCATTTGGGCCTATTTTGAGTGAGTTATGGCCAAAACACTAACTGCTGCCCAAATGGTCAATTTTCAGGTTTTCAAGTCACTAATCCAGATTTAGTTATTTTTCAAGTCACTTTCTGGATAGAATTTAGGTAGACTTTCTTCATAAAAGTTGGCACATTTTGTGCCTAGTTTCACCTCCAATTGGCCTCATACCAATTGGAGTCACACACTTAGGGTTATAGGCTCATTTGTACACTACCCTCTACATGCCTTTCAAACACCAAACCAAACACACATTCACCAACTATATCCTCACTTCTCCAAACAATTCTGCATTTGGCACTAACCATAACCATTCATTTCTTTACATTATAAGTTAACTTGGATAGAATACAATAACTTCACCATACACCAAATGCAATCATAATTCACAAAGTCCAAACCCAACAATATATACACATAAACACTCCTAATTATTACAGATTACTTCCATCATCAAATTACACATTTATTCTCTACTAAATTATACACATATGCTGCCATTTTTTGTACAATACTTCAACAACATTTCATGAACTTAAACATTACTAATTTCCATTATGAGGCTACCCAAGTAACACATTTACATCAAACTTTCATTTTCACTTTTCAAGCTCACCATTCAAACTTTATACATGGAAATCAACTTCAATACATATAAGCACTTAATTTAACATCTCAAACAACCATTTACATGCAAAGAAAAGCTATACATGATGAACTCCTATGGCTGCCGAAATGGAGTGGCACCTTAACTCATCAAAACTCAAAACTTCTTCCATAAATCAAACAACCACAACCTTAGTTACAATTTTAATGAAACAAGAAATGAAAACACCCACTTACCTCTTTTGGACTTCCTCAAAACTCCACCAAAACCTATCTTTCTTGCTCCCTAATTCCTGCCCAAGTTGTATAGAACAACTTTAGTGAAGAAACCTAGAAGATTTGATGGCTTGATGATGGTGGATTTGCCCTTGCATGGTGGACAGCCATGGATGAGAGCTTGGGAGAGTTTCGTTCGGCAATGAAGAAGAAAGGATGAGGAAGAAGGCTGTTTAGTGGAGGTGGCTGTCCAAAGCTTGGATATGTGTCAATTATCATACTTTAGTGGAGCACTAAGTAATTAAAAATCTAATTTAATGTTAAACTTTCATTTATTCACATTATACCCATAATTTTCCTTATTTATACAACACATAATATTTCATCTTTTTCATGGCATTTTCAAACTTTATTACTATTTATTTTTAATGGACATTTAGGTCAAAAAGCAACTTGGGGTGTCAAATGACCCCGATTTTTGTCGGTTTCTCGATTTCTTATTTTTCATTGTACTAATTAATTAATTTTTCTTTGATATTTCTAATGACATTTATACTTCAATAAGTCTTTAATTATGGAAACTAAATTCTGAGGGTTCCCTGCAGTCCTAGTGTTGGCTATTGCCTGCACCGTAACTTCCCTGTGCGGTCACCTATCACTACCGTTTTCGACTCGTTTAACTTGGTTACATTTCATTGCTATTATTTTTCCTTTGTTTTTCTTGTATTTTCCTTTATTGTATTTCATTATTTTATGTCTCCTCACTAACATTTAAATATAGTTCTAGGCATCCTAGCTGTCCGGACCAACACTAGTCACCGGAACAGTAGAACATACTACTGAACATAGGGGTGTTGCATATTAAAAGTGTTTTAATATGCAATTGAGCATTGAAATTAATTAGGCACATAAGAGATGTGGCATGATGCATGAAACCCTAGAAGAAAATTTTTGAAATTCAATGCTCCAATGAACTAATCACCATGCTTCTGCACCTTCAATCTCCAAGTTTAACAATGTTGACAATCAATTCTCATCATATTTGTATTCAACTTCATTCCTTCATCATATGCAAATATTAACATAACATATATTCTAGCATAAACTTGTAAATGTAACAAAATATGTTTATATTTAGATTTACAATCATCCAAAATAAATTTACATCATGCATTTTTATTACATGGCAATGGGCATACAAAAAATGAGTGACAAAATGCATCTATTATTGGTAGTGCATCTACCACAAAGTCCAAGTATGAGGTGACTTCAGACTTTCCTGCAGATCCAGTCTCTCCTCTCCTGTCTCTATCTACTCCTTACTTTCTATACCTGTATGAGGAAAAACCTAAGCGCTAAGCTTTACAGCTTAGTGGTACACTCTTAATTTAAAAATAAACACAAAACTCGCATACATACTGTAAGAGATTTTATAAATAATGATAAAAAATAAAGAAACTCAAAACATTCAAATCTATGACCATTTCCAATCACAAACATACTAAATTGATTAAATGATATAATAGTTATATAAAATCTTTAAAGTTTTAAGGTTTAACATAATTCTCATTATATTTGTGCATATTTTCCTAATTAAATCACATTTTAAGATTTTTTATGTGCCCACAGTAACCTATGATAAAACTATATGGACTGGATATAAGACTCTCGATACTGAACACTCGGTGTCTCTGAACGATTCAACAATGGACACTCGGTGCCTCTATAGTCATTCATCAACCCATTAACATAATTAATGCAATACAGCTAATGATGTCCTCTATTGGCATGCCAATCTATCCAAACCTATATTTCACTGTCTAGGTTTACCCGGGTTTAATAAGGTATTTATCATTTTTATTTTCACATGATGTAACCAACAATACTTGTATGCACATAAACTTTTGCCATTACCATATTTTCATATTGCATGCATTTAAATTTCATACATCTATACAAAATTTACACATATGATGACCATTTTCAAATTCCAACAAAAATCAGACTTTATGCATTACTTTGCTTAAGCATTTTGACCCAGTAATTGTAGGAATTAAATTTAACTTTCTTTATTAGATTTTTAAATCTATGTATTAAATTTAATATAGTTTTTTAATCACTTAATTTGGATTCAAAGATCAAAAGTTATGGCCAATTAATTAATAGACTGTCCTTGAGCAAAATTTCAACTTCACCAGTTACAGGACAGGTTTTGGACAATATTGGAATCCATATTTGAATAGGTTGCAATCAGATTTTGCCAATTCATTCTTCATGAAAGTTGATCCCTCAGATCTTAGCCTTCCAAAAAAATAAGAATCACCTTATTTGGAGTTTTCTAGTGTAAGTTATACCTATTTTACTCCGGACAGTCCAAAATGCACTTCTACTAGGTTCTAGATTCTATGCCCTATCTTCTAGCTAATTTTAAGGTTACTTACACACAATTTTTTGGGCAATATTCCTTCATGAAAGTTTTAGCCTCGTGTTTTAGCTTTCATTTGCCATAAATTTCATGTCATTTAGAATTATAGAATGCAAATTATAGGCCTATGAATCATTAGTCCTAAATTTTTAATCAATTTAGGTAAACAGGGCAGCAAAGTTAAAATTCCACCAAAACTTCTAGCAATAAGGGTTTCATGGTATCTTTTCTAGAATTGAACTTTCATATGTCCATTTCAATCTCCAAATTGAGTCATATCAAAATCATGGCTATAACTCAAGTTATGAATGAAAATGTGCAAACTGTTTCATACTCCAGTCATAGTCAACGCAGTAACATGAAATGTAAGAATTTCACCAAACAGTCAATAAAATTAATTTTTGATCATAACTACAAAGTTTTAAGGTATTTATTTATCTTTCTAATGGTTTAAGAATCATTATATTTCAAGTTTTGGAGCACAAGTTATGAATTTTCAAATTTAGGTATCCTACTTTTGGAAATCATCATGTCAGTTTTCCAAATTTGAGCAGCAAAAAGTTTTGCCCCCAAACACCATCTTAGCAGGGGAATTAGGTCTAGCACAAAACTTCAATGTTTTAGAGCATTCAACAAGGTTTTCATAGACATAAAGATCACATAAATCTAACTTTCCTAGCTCAAGTTATAAATTTTTAAAAGTAACTAGTTTTGCAGACCTACTGGCAGAACCAGGGTTCCATCACCCCTACCAACTATCTTTCTCACTATCTTATATTTCCCCCTTATCCCTAGTGATATCCTTCCTCAAACTTGATAAAAAAAATAAAGTTTATAGCACTACCTTACTGAATAACCAACTACTACTCTCCCTTTTCTTCTAATTCTCATCTAAACCCTTTATGGAATTAGGGTTCTTCAAGCTTTAATTTCTAACTCTTCTTACTCCCTTTGTTTGGCTTTTAAAAATTTATGGAATCTAGGGTTTTAGCTGGAAATTTTCTCTTCAAATTGAGAGAAATTTCTATTGTAAGCATGAAAAAAAAAAGAAGAGGAGAAGGTTGAATAAAGATGGCCGGCTAGTTTAAGGAGAAAGAAGAAGATAATATTGCTTTTATTTACTTTTAACCATTGGTTCTTCATTCTTTGTCCATTGGTCCATAGGGTATTTTCTCTTATTTCTAAATTTTCTCCAAAACTTCATAATCTATTCAAGGTAGTCCTCCAACCTTTTATTTTGCCATTAACTTATTGATTAATTCAATTTAGTCCTTTAACTCTTAGTGGCTAACTTCCCAAGGGAGTTACTCATCGCTGGTACTTGTGCACATTTAACTGATTTCTAATCCATTTATTTTATTTTCCTTCAACCTTGCTTGATCTTTATTAAATTAAATTATGACTCCTTACTTTAATTTTAAGGGTAGTTCTAGACATTCTAACCATCCAAATAGATATTAGTCATCTGAAAAGTAGAATGTGCGAAACTACTTAAAGTGAGGCTATTATAATTCTTCCCCTCTTAATATAAATTTCATCCTTGAAATTTATCTGGTTCAAATAACTGTGAATGTTGTTGTTTCATAATCTCTTCACTCTCTCACATCACTTCCTCCACTTGGTGGTTTCTCCAAAGCACTTTCACCAATGGAATTCTCACTTGAGGGATCTTATCTGTGTCTCCTTAATAATGAGACATGAAATATGTTGTGAATCTTGTCCAGCTCTGGTGGTAATGCTAGCCTATAGGCTACCAGACCCACACGTTCGATGATCTCGTATGGACTAATAAACCTAGGGCTTAATTTACCCTTCTTTCTAAATTTGAGCACCTTCTTCTATGGTGACACCTTCAAGAAGACTTTATCACCAACCTCGTGCTCAATATCATTCCTCTTCAAATCTGCATAAGACTTCTATCTATCTAAGGCAGCTTTCAAACTATCCTTGATTATATTTACTACTCAGTTTGTCTCACTAATTATAGTCTTATTAACTTATCTTTACTATGCTCAATCCAACACAGAGGTATTCTATATTTTCTTCCATACAAAACCTCATATGGTGCCATCTCTATGCTTGATCGGTAACTATTATTTTATGTAAATTCTATCAATGGGAGGTACCTATCCCAGCTCCCTCCATAATCAATAATGCAACTTCTATGCATATCCTCAAGTACTTGGATTACTCTTTTTGATTCGCCATCTATTTGGAGGTGGAAAGTTGTGCTAAAATTCAACTTGGTACCTAAGGCTTCATGTAACTTCTTCTAAACCTTGATGTGAACCTCGGGTTTCTATCAAATATGATGGATGTAGGCACTTTATGTAATCGAACTATCTCATTTATGTATAGCTCTGCTAACTTCTCCAATGAGTAGTCAGTTCTAATAGGCAAAAAGTGAGCAGACTTGGTTAACCTGTCAACTATCACCCATACTACATCATACTTCTTTTGTGTAAGAGGTAGACTCATGATAAAGTCCATTATGATGCAATCCCATTTCCACTTAGGTATTGTGATTGGTTGGAATAAACTTGATGGAACTTGATGTGCGGCCTTGACTTTTTGAGATGTTAGGCATTTTGTCACATAGTTGGCAATGTCTTTCTTTATACCAAGCCACCAATAATGACTCTTCAAGTCTCTATACATCTTGGTGCTTCCTGGATGCATGGCATAAAAGCTACTATGTGCCTCTTTAAGAATGCTCCTCTTAAGTTCCTTGTCATTTGGAACATATATCTTCCCTTTATAATATAAGTGACCATCCTTTTTGATCTCATACTCACTATTCTTCCCTTCTTGGATTTGTCTAATAATGGTTACCAATTTCTCATTCAGCTTTTAAGCTTCTTGAATTTGCTACAATAAACTTGGCTTTACTTTCAACTCAGCTACAACAGCTCCATCTGGTGCTATAGTTAGGCGAGCATTCATAACACTCAAAGCTACCAGTGATTTCCTACTTAAAGTATTAGCTACTACATTTACCTTCTCAGGGTGGTAATCAATTATGCAATCATAATCTTGCAAGAATTTGATCCATCTTCTTTGCCTCAAATTGAGTTCCTTCTGAGTTGGTAAGTATTTGAGATTTTTGTGATCTGTATAGATATAGCCCTTCTCTCCATATAGATAATGCCTCCATATCTTTAATGCAAATACAATTGCTGCAAGTTCTAAATTGTGAGTTAGGTAATTCTTTTCATATGGCTTAAGTTGCTTGGAAGCATAAGCAACCACTTTCCTTTCTTGCATTAGCACACACCTAAATCCGTTGTGCGAGGCATGACTATAGATCACAAAGTCTTTCCCCGACACTGGTTGTGTAAGAATGGGTGCTTCTGTAAGTATTGCCTTCAATTTCTTAAAGCTTGCATGACATTTATCATTCCATTCAAACTTGACATTCTTATGCAACAATCTAGTCAACGGAGTTATAATGAGTGAGAACCCCTTCACAAATCTCCTGTAGTAATCTGCCAACCCTAAGATAGCTTCTAATTTCTATCACATTGTTAGGCGGCTTCCACTCCACAATGGCTTCTATCTTATTGTGATCAACCCTAATCCCATCAGCTGACACTATATGCCCAAGGAAAGAGATCTCATCCAACTAGAACTCACACTTGGACAACTTGTCATATAGCTTTTTCTCCCTCAATGTATGCAGTATAATCCTCAGATGTTCATCATGTTCCTCCCGATTCTTAGAATATACCAAAATGTCATTAATGAAGACCACTACAAATCGATCTGAGTAAGAATGGAAGAAGTGGTTCATAAGGTCTATGAAAGCCACTGGTGTATTAGTTAGCCCAAATGGCATCACCAGACACATCAAACTCCTTTACTCTCAACTAGGGCTCACATTAGTCATATTATGTAATTTGTACATTATAATTATTTATTATGTTGTAATGAAAATTAGGAAATTGTATATAATATGCACCTGATGTAAATTATGAATTTATGCAATTAGTTTACAAATTATGTAAACTAATGAAATTGAGAGTTTTGATATATGTAATAAGCATGAATGAATTTGTACAAATAAGTATGTGAATTGCAAGAATTGAATGTGAGATGACTATGATGAGCATGAATGATATTTTCATTGTAAAATATTATTAAAATTTTCAAGCAGGTGAATAGTAAAACACGTCAAACGTTAATAGAATAGGGGAAACTCCTTTAGTTTCTCAGTCGAAAAATAATTGATATTAAAAGATAATAACTTGAAAATGATTAAAGGAATAAAGTAAGATAAGATAGGGTACTCTGGCACCGAATGTAGCACGCCTCGCTCGACTACACTATAGTCGTGTGAGGGGTGTAACATTTATTGGTATCAGAGCACGGTTTAGGCATTCCTAGGCATAGATAGATGGAAAGGGATAGTGTGCACAACATGCATTGCATTCATATGAGTCGAGGTGACACTAATGCAGATCTGTTTTCTCTGTTAAGGTGAAGAAATAAGGAAGTAGCTGCTCCTCGACTATTTACATCGGGTAAATTTCGAGGACGAAATTTTTGTTAGAGGGGAAGAATTGTAACACCCTTACTGTAGCCATTTTGTACATTCTACTGTTCTGGTGACCGGTGTCTATTCGGACAGCTAAAACATCTGGAAAAATATTTACACTAAAGTGAGGAGTCATAAAAAACTCAAATATTAATAAGAAAGATTTAGAAAAAATTTTAAAAATAAAATACAAACAAGTTAAATGAGCCGGTGCCTTAGCGATGGGTAACCCAGTGGAAAGTTGCGGTCCTCGCAGCTAGGAGCCCTAAACCCAGGAGAAAATTCATGAAATAATTTTTGGGACTCCAGAGAAGATTCATTGAGGTTTCTATGACATTAAAATGCCAAGAAAATGTTTAGAAAAAATTTTAGATCGGTACAGACGATTTTGGCTCGATAAGCCAAACGAAGAGCATTTTGGTCATTTCGTCTTCAGAGATGATTTTTGACAGACTTGTCCAGTTAAGAAAATAATTATTATGACATAAAATATGAATAAATATTGCTAAAACTTGAATTGAAAATGAGTAGAAAATAAAAGAAAAGAAAAATGAAGAAAATTGAAATTTTGACATCACATGATGTCATTAAGAAGGCCTCCACCCAATCACCATTTGACAAACTAATAAAAAGGGATAAAAATGAACTAAAAATGGGAAAAAGCCATCTTCTTCTCCAGCAAAAAAATTCTGCCATCCCAACACTTCCTCTCCATTTTCTTTATTTTTCCTTCTTTCCACCATTAAAGCACCATCACCAAACTTCCAAACACCTACCTTCCTTCACCAAAATTGTTGGCAGCCTTGATAAACCTCCATAACTAGCCCTTAAACCCAAGGAAAGTGGGAAGAAATTGAAGGAAATTTGAGGATTAACCAAGAAAAAATTATGCTCACACAAGGTTAGTGCTATAATCATCCTACTTTTTTCCTTTAAGTGTTATAAGCATGCTAAATCAAGTTAGTATGACATGAAATTGAAGAAAATATCAAGTATATGGGAACTTAAATTTTTGGCAGCTTTGATGTATGAGGGTATGATGAGTTTAATTGATATTAAACTTGCCTAGAAATGGTTTGAGATATGTATATATGTGATGGATAGGTTGATGGAGTATGGGTTGCATGGAAGTTGAGTATGGAAGTTAGGGTTTCAAGCAAACTTAGGGTTTTATTCATGTGTTAGTGAATGGAAGTCCTAACGGTCAATTAGTGACCATTTGGCTGTGTTTGAAGAGGAATTGAAGTGAATTGTGGCTTTGGATTTGAGGTTACGTATGTTGTCCAATGTACCCTACAGGTCTAAATGTGAGTCTAGCATGTTTGGGTAGCTATAACTTGGGTTGTATAGGTTCAATTGGTGCAAGGACAATTGGATATGAAATTAGACACATAATGGCACAACTTTGTTGAAGGAACCCTATCTAGAAACCAAACATAAGATGCCCTGAAAATTGACCAAATTCGAGTAACACATATTCTACCTGGGCAAAATGACTAAATGAACAGTGTTCATTCATTTGGTCATAACTCACTATAGAAATGTCCAATTGACTTGAAATTTATATCAATGGAAAGCTTAGACAATTTAGGACAACTTTCATGAAGGACACAATTCCAAAGTTTCACCAGAACTTAATGAAATTGCCCACCAAACTCAGGACACCAAAACTGCCAGAATGGATTCTGCCTAGAAATTCTGGGTACTGCCCTATCCGGCCAGTTATGGTATTTAGGCTATAACTTAAGCTACAAAACTCCAAATAGAGTGATTCAAAAAGGGAATTAAAGAAGACACAATAAGGAAAAACTTTGATGAAGAAAAGTTAGCCTAGTTTCCACTGTAGAATTGTCCAATGGAACAGTAAACTTAGGTAATCAAAACTGAAAATTTAGAAATGCATCTAGCGGACTTTAAATTGCAATTGGCAATTAATACTAACAAATGTAAAACTCAAAATGTGGGATCTTGGTTTAATTAGAATTAACATATCTATTAAGTATGAAAAAGTCAACATTTTGGTTGACTAGTAAGGTGAATAGTAATCAAAATTATTAGCAAATTAAGATGAAGACCTAGAGCCAATTATAAGCTTAAATGCTTAGAATTGTATGACAAATGTGGATTACGCATCTTAGTTAAAATTGTTAGAGGGAAATTAAGGCCATAAATTTGAAATCTATGAAATGTTCATGGGTTGCTTGAAACATGAAAAGTAAGTCACCTAATTAATGTGAATAGGTAGTTAGGGCTTATATGCCCATCACAAATAGAAATCATAAATATTAGTAATTCAACTTGAAACATAAAATTTATAATTACATAAGTAGATTTTTGAATGTATAAATGAGAAAGGACAAGAAAAGGTATTTTGAGTATAATGGTACATGAACACCATTGTTGTAAATTGAGATTCAAAATGAATGATATAAGGAATGTATGAATTATGATGAATGTATAAACTATACAGAATTGTGATTTAGAAATTTATACTTTTGCTAAGAACAAAATTAAAACGTTATACATTATAATTGGAACTTATAATAAAATAAGAAGACATATTAATAAATAATGAAATTATGTGCCCATGTATTGCCTAGACACGTGTGTCAGATTAGATAGATTGGCATGCCAATAGGGTATTATTTTAGCAGTACTGCGAAAGGCTTTATGACTGTATTCATGGCTTTATGCCCACATTCATGGCTTTATGCCCGCACTCATGGCTTTTATGCCCGATTATGTGTTATCATGGCTTTTTAGCCATTCTGACTGCATACGTGGTTGACATTCCGCGTCCCATGGTATGACGGCCTGAGGCACCGCGGTGTCCAGTGCCAACGACTCGTTATCCAGTTTAGTCAGCCTGTCATAGGTTACTTGGGCAGTGAAATTTGTTAAAAATAATGTGAATTAAATGAATGAATAAGAAAGAAATTAGAATTAGTTTTAAAATTTTATTTACTATGAAATGATCCAAACACCTAGGAAATGTTGAGTGAAATGATAAAAAAATTAGCAAAATAGATATCATTTAAATAAATAATTACAACTACATCTTCTGAAATAACATGAATAGAAATGTAATATACTAATATATTTCGTATTTTGTATATCACTACAGTAAATTTAGGAAACAAGCGATTCCAAAGAATAATATAATATGACAAAAGATAATTAATATTAGGAATTCCATATGAAATGAAAATAATTCTTGATTACACAAATTATGTTTTATTTCCATCTGTATTTTGTATATATTATTTTTCTTGTTATATTATTGCACCACTAAGCAGCGTGATGGATTTGTTTCCTTGCACAAGTACTGAAGGTAAAGCCCAATGAATATTAAACAGAGATTTTGGAGTTCTGATCTACAGAAGTGTCAGAAGTGCTTAAGGTTGTCACCTCCTCAGCAATGCATATAGATAGGGCTCACATTAGTCATGTTATGTAATTTGTGCATTATAATTATTTATTATGTTTAGGAAATTGTATGTAATATGCACTTGATGTAAATTATGAATTTATGCAATTAGTTTACAAATTATATAAACTAATGAAATTGAGAGTTTTGGTATATGTAATAAGCATGAATGAATTTGTACAAATAAGTATGTGAATTGCAAGAATTGAATGTGAGATGACTATGATGAGTATGAATGATATTTTCATTGTAAAATATTATTGAAATTTTCAAGCAGGTGAATAGTAAAACACGTCAAACGTTAATAAAATAAGGGAAACTCTGTTAGTTTCTCCATCGAAAAATAATTGATATTAAAATATAATAACTTGAAAATGATTAAAGGAATAAAGTAAGATAAGATAGGGTGCTCCGACACCGAATTTAGCACGCCTTACTCGGCTATACTGTAGTCGGGTGAGGGGTGTCACAATTTCTTCCTCTACTGGCACACACCTCAACACTTCAGCCAGAAAGGGAATCAAAATTCAAAACTAATTCCTCCCACTAGTCATGCTTGTGAGGCATTCAAATCTATGGTCATGACACTGTGGTTTCAAAACTATCTTAATAATTTACCAAACATTTACTGACAATTAAAACACATATCATAAAATTACCAACAATTTAGATCAAAAGCATAGTGTACATTTCAATCACCATTTTGCAATATAAATAATCATAATTCATTTCATGTACTTTGCAAAAAGAAATTTAAAGAGCATTTTATGTTGTGCACAAACCTTATGCGAGTCGCCTCTTGGCCTTGACTCGATGCTTTGGGTTCTTTCCTGGTATTTTTTTCAATTAAAACACATAATTTTACAGTGTTTCAGTATCATAATTTATCATAAATCCAAAAACAATTTCAAATCTATTTATTTCTAGCTTTAATATGCTTAATTTGACGTTCTTTAAAATTTGCATTTTGAGGTTACTATTCATGACACTATTCAAATCAAATTATTGACTTTCTCATGCTTAATAGGTATGGGAATTTTAATTTCATCCACATTGTGACACCCCTTACCCGTGTACAGTATACCCGAGTAAGTAATGCCACACGGTGTACCGGCACACTCTAATATTCCTCAATTAATTTATATCATACTTTTGCATATAATTTATGAAATACAATTTGTTTAAGCCATTTATCAAAAGTATTATTCATTTAAGGTTCCGAAAATTTTAAAGAAAATCCTGTAGATCTGGCTAAAAATGGAAAACCGTTCTTGAACTGTTAAAAACACTTCCAATAAACAAATTCATTCATTCTCAACTTCAATATCATCACAACACTCAATATCAAGATTTGAACAATTTTTCAGTTTCAGGTTTCAACAACCTTTTCATTTCTCAACATCCATTTCTCATATACAAGCAATAAATACATGCTCAAATCTTGCATTCATAGTCATAACTTTCATTATTTACATAAACATCAAAATATATTACATGAGTTCAAGTACATATGAGAAAATACAAATCTGCTACAAAATATCAAAATGACAAAATGACACCTAGAGCCCTACCGATGCAATCGCAGTAGTGAGGTGACACGGACAGCGAGCGTCGGATGGACTCACCCGATGTCGTGGTCTACTGGGCTCACGGTCGGAATCTCCAGTACCTACGCGTGGCAAAAGCAACGCGCTAAGCAATAATGCTTAGTGGTGCAATAATATAATAGAAGAAATTGGCAAGAAAATAAATGTGTATGCAAAGTGTATGCTTTCTTTGTTTGATTTTGGTATATTCATTAATTCATTAACTTTGTTCACTTTTATTCATTTGGTTGCCCCAAGTAACCTACACTAGGCAATTGGATGGATAACGGGTAAACCGCTTTGGGTACCTAGTACCTCGCCGTCACACCATCGGTCACATATGCATCTCGGTGTGCAGCAGCGACTAACAAGTCAGAATAATATCAGGCACAAGGCCAAGTCTCAATGCAAAGTCAGAATGGCTAAAAGCCATGAAATCACAGAATGGCATTTTTGCCATGTGCAGTACTGCTAACTAAACCCTATTTGCATGCCAAACTATCCAAACCAATCTTGTTAGGTATACTAGGGCATTTGAAACTCTTAAATTTGTCAATTTGTGAATTTCAACTTTTTTGGTGTTACTATTCATCATTGGTCAACAAAAATGTTGACTTTTAGAATAAAAATGTGTACATCAACTTTGGCACTCCCAACATACCACATTTGGTGTTTAAAACTTGTTGGCATTAAGTGTTTTTGCCATTCCAAAGTGTAACTCAACACAAACAGATTTTTCAGTTTTGGTGAGTCAACTTCACTGTTCCATTGGACACTGTTACTGTTGGAATTTGAGGAAATGTAAAACATGAAAGTTGTTCCTTATTTTGTCTAGTTGAATTTCCTTTTTTGAATCACTCCATTTGGAGTTTTGTAGCTCCAGATATGGCTCAAAAACCCAGGCTGTCCGGATATGCAGTCTGCAGAATTTTACCATATCTACAGTGCATGAACAGTGACTTGAGTCACTTGGTTGAATGGGTTCTGGCCATAATTTGGGGTAGATTCCTTCATGAAAGTTGTTTGTCTATGTCTTAACTTGTTGCTGTAAAATTTCAGACCAATTGACCAAATCTCTGATGACTTATGGCCAAATGAGCGATTCTTGTTCATTTGGTCAAATCTGCAGGCGATTTCGTGGTTCGGATTGTGGCTGAGTTTTGACCCTTTTGCTTTGGTCTTTTGGGCATGGTTTCTTCAGCAAAAATGTGCCATTATAAGCCTAGTTTCATGTCCAATTGGCCAAACATCAATTGGACAAGCACAGCCAAGTTATGGCAGTGCAAAGGGACTGAAATTTCAGTCCTATCTTTCTTATCCATAGAGGCGATTTATACTTTTACTTTACCATCTCATTTTCAGTTCTAATTAGGGTCAACCTACCTAAAATGGTCACTAATTGACCATTAAAAGTTCCTAACCATTTCCTAAGCTAAGTCACAATTTCACCTACACAACCCTAATGTCCAAACTCATTACTCATACACTTTGATTAACATACTTACTTAAGTCTCCATGCATATTAATACTTTAACCATGATTTCCAACCATTCTAAGCTTATCAAACAATCAACCTCAATCTCCCATAGGGCTGCCTAAATTCTTTGGTAGAGATACACATGGATTTGTTTCATTATTTCACAATTTTTCATTCATTACAAGCATAGATCATGGAACTAATGAGTTTTAAACTTCATATATGCACTAACCTTGTTTGGGCAGAATTTCCAAAGCCCTAAACTCCAATTTCTTCCTTCTTCTAGGCTGCCAAGAGACCATGCAAGGTACTAGAACAAACTTTAGTGAAGCTAGGTTATGATTTTAGGGTGAAACAAGGTAGGAATTTGAGCTTGCTTATTTGAACTTCAATGGAGGTTTCTAGGTGTGTTTTTTGGGTAGGGAATGAAGAGGGCTGCTGCAAATTTTGGTAAATTTAGTATTCATTTAGTCTTTTATTTAGTTAGTCATCGGGTGGATACATTGTGATTGGTCCAAATAACCTTACTCACATCACAATTATGACATAATTAAGCTTTTTCCTCATTTTCTTTCCTTTTCTCCACTACTCATTTTCAATTTGATTTCTAGTAATGTTTATTCATATTTTATGTTATATTAATTATTTACTCAACTGGACAAGTCGGCCAAAAATCACCTCGGAAGGCGAAATGACCAAAATGCCCTCCGTTTGGCTTAACGGGTCAAAATCGTCTGTCCCGATTGAAAAATTTTTCTAGGTAGTTTCTTGGCAGTCTAATGCCATGGGCACCTCAATTACCCTGCTCTAGAGTTCCAAAATTATTTTATAATTTTTCCCGAATCTAGGGCTCCTCGTTGCGAGAACCGCAACTTCCCTCCGGTGACCCATCGCTTGGGCACCGGCTCGTTTGACTCAGTTGTATTTTATTTCTAAAATTTTTACTAAATTTTTCTTATTAATATTTGAGTTAATTAGGGTTCCTGACTTTAGTTTAAATATTATTTCGGACGTTCTAGGTATGGGACCGACCGGTCACCGGAACAGTAGGATGTACGGAGTGGTTATAGTGAGGGTGTTACAACTATTCCCATATAATTTAAATTTCGTCCTAGAAATTTACCTGATGCAAACAGTTGAGGGAACTGTTGCCTCATCGACTCTTCACTTTCCCAAGTTGCCTCCTCGGTGTTGTGGTGCCTCCAAAGCACTTTCACCAATGGAATTTGCTTGTTCCTCAATTCTTTTACTTCCCGAGCCAGGATCCGTAGAGGTTCCTCTTCATATGTCAAATCCGGCTGTATTTCAATTTCTTCTCTGGAGATGACATGCGAAGGATCTGAGCGATATCTTCTGAGCATAGACACGTGGAACACATTGTGGATCTTGTCCAGCTCTGGTGGTAAAGCTAGCCTATAGGCCACTTTGGACCCACGTTCAATGACTTCATATGGGCCAATGAACCTAGGGCTTAACTTACCTTTCCTTCCAAACCTCAATACCTTCTTCCATGGTGACACCTTGAGGAACACTTTGTCGCCAACCACATATTCTATTTCTTTTCTCTTCAGGTCGGCATAAGATTTACATGCATGCGAGGCAACCTTCAAGTTGGCTTTGATTATTTTCACTTTTTCCTCAGCCTGTTTCACTACCAGTTTGTCTTCTCCCAATTCAGTCCAGCACACTGGAGTTCTACATTTTCTCCCATACAGTGCTTCATACGGGGCCATTTGAATACTAGCTTGGTAGCTATTGTTGTATGCAAATTACGCGATGGGAGGTATCTATCCCAGCTTCCCTCAAACTCAATGACACAACTCCTCAGCATATCCTCAAGGACCTGACAAGTATTTCACGTTATTGTTATCATTTCAATTCAATATTTGTATCAATTTCATGGGTTTCAATTGTTTACCTGGATTACTCTTTCTGATTGCCCATCCGTCTGAGGATGGAAAGCTGTGCTGAAATGGAGTTGTGTACCCAAGGATTCATGCAATTTCTTCCAAAATCTCGATGTAAACCTTGGGTCTCGATCAGATATGATGGAAAGTGGGATTCCGTGCAGTCTAACTATCTCACTGATATACAATTCTGCTAACCTCTCTAGTGAGTAGTCAGTCTTAACTGGCAGGAAGTGTGCTGACTTTGTCAATCTATCCACTATTACCCATGCTGCATCATGTTTCCTCTGGGTGAGAGGCAGACCACTTACAAAATCCATGGTGACCCGATCCCATTTCCATTCAGGTATGCGTATAGGCTATAGCAAACCCGATGGAACTTGATGTTCTGCCTTGACTTGCTGACATATCAAGCATCTAGTCACATAGTCAGCTATGTCTTTCTTCATACCAGGCCACCAATACTGAAGCTTCAGGTCATGATACATCTTTGTACTTCACAGGTGCATAGCATATACATCGGTGTGTGCCTCTTCGAATCTGGCCTTCAATTCCCCATTATCCGTACACACAGTCTTCCTTTGAAATACAGACACCCATCTGCCTTTGCCTCATAGTCAGTTGCTTTTCCCTCTGAGATCTTGCTCATAATAGCCATTAACTTCTTATCTGCCTTTTGCCCATCTAATATCTGCTATAGCAGGTTTGGCCTCACTTGCAACTCAGCCAAAATAGCTCCATCTCGAACCAAGGATAGACGGGCATTCAATGATCTCAAAGCTGTGATGGACTTTCTGCTCAAAGCATCAGCAACTACATTTGCCTTCCTGTGATGGTAGTCAATTACAGTCATAATCCTTCAGAACTCAATCCATCGCCTCTGTCTAAGGTTGAGCTCCTTCAGGTTGGCAAATATTTCGTGCTTTTGTGGTCGTGTAAATATAGCACTTTTCACCATACAAGTAATGCCTCCATATCTTCGTCATGAAGATAATTGCTGCAAGCTCTAGATCATGGGTAGGGTAGTTCTGTTCATGTGGCCTTAACTGCCTGGAAGCATAGGCGACCACCTTCCCCTCTTGCATCAATACACACCCTAGCCCATTATGTGAGGCATCACTATAGACCACAAAGTCCTTTCCTGACACTGGCTGTGTTAACACTGGTGCCTCTGTCAACATAGCCTTCAATTTCTCAAAACTGGTCTGACACTTGTCATTCCAGTCAAATCTGACATTCTTGTGTAACAACTTGGTCATTGGAGCAGCTATTAGGGAAAATCCCTTCACAAATCTTCTATAATACCCAGCTAGCCCCAAGAAGCTTCTGACCTCAGTTGTGTTTCTGGGAGGCTTCCATTCCATCACTGCTTCTATTTTCTTGGGATCCACCCTAATCCCATCAGCTGACACTATGTGTCCAAGGAATGCAATCTCATCCAGCCAAAAGTCACACTTGGACAACTTAGCATACAGCTTCTTTTCTCTCAGGGTTTGCAGAACAATCCTCAAATGCTCATCATGTTCTTCCCTGGTCTTGGAATACACCAAAATATCATCAATAAAGACCACTACGAACCGATCTAGGTATGGATGGAAGATACGGTTCATAAGGTCCATGAATGCCGCTGGTGCATTTGTTAAGCCAAAGGGCATCACCAGAAACTCATAATGCCCATACCGGGTCCTGAATGCAGTCTTGGGCACATCTACATCCTTCACCCTCAGCTGATGATACCCTGATCTGAGATCAATCTTAGAAAATACTCCTGCTCCCTTCAACTGATCAAACAGATCATCAATTCTAGGCAACGGATATTTGTTCTTTACTGTCACTTTATTCAACTGCCGGTAATCAATACAAAGCCTCAAAGTCCCATCCTTCTTTTTCACGAACAGCACTGGAGCTCCCCATGGTGACACACTGGGGCGTATGAACCCCTTATCCAGCAACTCTTGCAATTGAGTTTTCAACTCCCTCAATTCAGTGGGTGCCATCCTATAAGGAGCAATAGAAATGGGTGCTGTACCCGGCAGTGTCTCAATAGCAAACTCGACTTCCCTTTCTGGTGGCAAACCAGGCAACTCTTCAGGAAATACTTCTGGGAAGTCTCTCACTGTGGGTATGTCACTCAAGTTTGGCTTAGCCTGCCTAGTATCCACCACATGTGCTAGGTAGGCTTCACAGCCTTTTCTCATCATTCTTCTTGCAACTGTGGCTGAGATGACATTGGACAAGAAATCTGTCCTTTCCCCCACAACTGTGATCTCATTACCCTCTGAAGTTTTTAGAGAAATTCTCTTCAATTTGCAATCAACTATTGCCTGATGACGTGACAACTAGTCCATTCCCAAAATCACGTCAAACTCATGGAAGGGCAACTCAATCAAGTCTGCCAAGAATTCATACCCCTGAATCCTCAACGGGCAACCTTTGTATACTTTGTTCACCACAACACAGTGCCCAAATGGATTAGTGACCAGAATGTCTTGGTCACTTTCCCCTACCAGTATCCCCCTTTCTACGGGTAGATTGATGCAGATGTATGAATGAGTGGATCCTGGATCCACCAATGCATGCACAGGAGTATTGTAGAGGGAGAACGTACCCCTGATGACGTCCGGGGCATCTTGCTCCTCCTGAGCTCAGGGCATAATTTACGCAGTGGCACGTTATCCGCCTCTCTGCTGGCTCGATGCGTGCCTCTGTGATGGTCCCACCGCTTCGGATTTACCAGACCTTCTACCCCTTGGTGGTGCAGGAGCAGGTCTGTCTGCTTGTGTCGGAGTAGCTGTAGTAGTTCTGCGTGGGCAGTTCCTCAACTGATGCTCTGTTGACCCACACCTCAAGCAGGCACCAGTCACTCTCCAACACTCCCCCTTATGCCATCTTTGACAGTGTGGACAGGCAAAAGATGCCGAGGCCGGGTCCTGAACCCCATCCTCGAGAGCCGCCCACCGATGGTGTGGACCGACCTCTCCTAGGGTGAATCGTGGCCCGCCCCGAGACCGACTGCCCCGTGGCTGAGCTGAACTTTGTGCAGGAGGACCCTTGAACTTCTTCCCTGATGCAGGAGCTGAACTCGACTGACCCGGTCCCCTCTTCTGCTGTCTCTCTCTTCTAGTCCACTCACTAATTCTCACTTTTTCAACCTTTATGGCAGCTTCCACTAACTTGGTAAATTCTGTGATTCCCAAGGCAGTGAGCTGGATCTTGATGTTGTCATTTAGTCCCTCTTCAAATCTCTTGCATCTTTTAGCTTCATTTGGGACTATCTCCCTTCCATAACAGCTCAATCGGACAAATTCTTTCTCATATTCAGCCACTGACAGCTGTCTCTGCCTCAGGTTAATAAACTCTCTTCTCTCTTCCAGATATACAGTACCCACATATTTCTTCTTAAATTCTGAAAGAAAGAAGTCCCAAGTTACAGCTTCTGGCTGCACTTCACTAGACACGGTGTCCCACCACTCATAGGCATCGTCTTGCAGCAAAGAGATGGCAGCTTCCAGGTTTTGCTCTGGAGTGCAGTGGAGTTGTTTTAGTACTCTGCCTGCCTGCTCAACCAATTCTCACTGCAATGAGTCATCTTCTCTCTTGCCATAAAAATCCACTGCCCCAAATTTTCTTAGCCTCTCCAAGTGTGATTTCTGCTGTGGAGCTGGTGGTGGTGGTGGTGGTGCTGGCATTACCCCAGCCATCTGTCTAAAGAAGTCGGCCATTTGTTAGAACATGGCCTGTGGAGGCTGAGCACTCTCTGCCTGAGCTGGTGGAGCAGATTCTCTCATGCCCCCAGTCTCAGCTACTGCAGGTGGAGCATGACTCTCCACTTCCTCCTCAATGGCTCTCTGAGAGGAAGGATCCATATCCTATTCAAAATAAGAAAGATAAACAGATCTGCGTTAGTGTCACCTCGACTCTTACAAATGCAATGCATGGTATGGACTCAATCTAGGACCAGAAATGCCTAAACCGTGATCTGATACCACTAAATGTGACACCCCTTACCCGTGTACAGTATACCCGAGTAAGTAATGCCACATGGTGTACCGGCACACTCTAATATTCCTCAATTAATTTATATCATACTTTTGCATATAATTTATGAAATACAATTTGTTTAAGCCATTTATCAAAAGTATTATTCATTTAAGGTTCCGAAAATTTTAAAGAAAATTCGGCGGAGTACCGGCTAAAAATGGAGAAAACCGTTCTTCGGAACCTGTTAAAAACACTTCCAATAAACAAATTCATTCATTCTCAACTTCAATATCATCACAACACTCAATATCAAGATTTGAACAATTTTTCAGTTTCAGGTTTCAACAACCTTTTCATTTCTCAACATCCATTTCTCATATACAAGCAATAAATACATGCTCAAATCTTGCATTCATAGTCATAACTTTCATTATTTACATAAACATCAAAATATATTATATGAGTTCAAGTACATATGAGAAAATACAAATCTGCTACAAAATATCAAAATGACAAAATGACACCTAGTGCCCTACCGATGCAATCGCAGTAGTGAGGTGACACGGACATCGAGCGTAATCGGATGGACTCACCCAGTCTGTGGTCTACTGGGCTCACGGTCAGAATCTCCAGTACCTACGCGTGGCAAAAGCAACGCGCTAAGCAATAATGCTTAGTGGTGCAATAATATAATAGAAGAAATTGGCAAGAAAATAAATGTGTATGCAAAGTGTATGCTTTCTTTGTTTGATTTTGGTATATTCATTAATTCATTAACTTTGTTCACTTTTATTCATTTGGTTGCCCCAAGTAACCTACACTAGACGCATCGGATGGATAACGGGTAACCGCACCGGGTACCTAGTACCTCGGCCGTCACACCATCGGTCACATATGCATCTCCCGTGCAGTAATGCAATAACAAACAAGTCAGAATAATATCGTGCACAAGGCCAAGTCTCAATGCAAAGTCAGAATGGCTAAAAGCCATGAAATCACATAATGGCATTTTTGCCATGTGCAGTACTGCTAACTGAACCCTATTGGCATGCCAAACTATCCAAACCAATCTTGTTAGGTATACTAGGGCATTTGAAACTCTTAAATTCGTCAATTTGTGAATTTCAACTTTTTTGGTGTTACTATTCATCATTGGTCAACAAAAATGTTGACTTTTAGAATAAAAATGTGTACATCAACTTTGGCACTCCCAACATACCACATTTGGTGTTTAAAACTTGTTGGCATTAAGTGTTTTTGCCATTCCAAAGTGTAACTCAACACAAACAGATTTTTCAGTTTTGGTGAGTCAACTTCATTGTTCCATTGGACACTGTTACTGTTGGAATTTGAGGAAATGTAAAGCATGAAAGTTGTTCCTTATTTTGTCTAGTTGAATTTCCTTTTTTGAATCACTCCATTTGGAGTTTTTTAGCTCCAGATATGGCTCAAAAACCTAGGCTGTCCGGATATGCAGTCTGCAGAATTTTACCATATCTACAGTGCATGAACAGTGACTTGAGTCACTTGGTTGAATGGGTTCTGGCCATAATTTGGGGTAGGTTCCTTCATGAAAGTTGTTTGTCTATGTCTTAACTTGTTGCTGTAAAAATTTCAGACCAATTGACCAAATCTACAGTGACTTATGGCCAAATGAACAGTTACTGTTCATTTGGTCAAATTCTGCAGAGGCAGTTTCAGGGTTCCGGATTGTGGCTGAGTTTTGACCCTTTTTCTTTGGTCTTTTGGGCATGGTTTCTTCAGCAAAAATGTGCCATTATAAGCCTAGTTTCATGTCCAATTGGCCAAACATCAATTGGACAAGCACAGCCCAAGTTATGGCAGTGCAAAGGGACTGAAATTTCAGTCCCTATGCTGCTGTCCATAGGGCAGTTTATACTTTTACTTTACCATCTCATTTTTCAGTTCTAATTAGGGTCAACCTACCTAAAATGGTCACTAATTGACCATTAAAAAGTTCCCTAACCATTTCCTAAGCTAAGTCACAATTTCACCTACACAACCCTAATGTCCAAACTCATTACTCATACACTTTGATTAACATACTTACTTAAGTCTCCATGCATATTAATACTTTAACCATGATTTCCAACCATTCTAAGCTTATCAAACAATCAACCTCAATCTCCCATAGGGCTGCCTAAATTCTTTGGTAGAGATACACATGGATTTGTTTCATTATTTCACAATTTTTCATTCATTACAAGCATAGATCATGGAACTAATGAGTTTTAAACTTCATATATGCACTAACCTTGTTTGGGCAGAATTTCCAAAGCCCTAAACTCCAATTTCTTCCTTCTTCTAGGCTGCCAAGAGACCATGCAAGGTACTAGAACAAACTTTAGTGAAGCTAGGTTATGATTTTAGGGTGAAACAAGGTAGGAATTTGAGCTTGCTTATTTGAACTTCAATGGAGGTTTCTAGGTGTGTTTAATTTGGGTAGGGAATGAAGAGGGCTGCTGCAAATTTTGGTAAATTTAGTAGTCATTTAGTATTTTTTTTAGTTAGTCAAAGGGTGGTTATATTGTGATTGGTCCAAATAACCTTAATGACATCACCATGATGCCATAATTAAGCTTTTGTCCTCATTTTCTTTCCTTTTCTCCACTACTCATTTTCAATTTGATTTCTAGTAATGTTTATTCATATTTTATGTTATATTAATTATTTAATCAACTGGACAAGTCGGCCAAAAATCACCTCGGAAGGCGAAATGACCAAAATGCCCTCCGCTTGGCTTAACGGGTCAAAATCGTCTGTACCGATTGAAAAATTTGTCTTGGTATTTTCTTGGCATTCTAATGCCATGGGAACCTCAATTACCCTTCTCTGGAGTCCCAAAAATTCTTTTATAATTTGTCCCCCGGGTCTAGGGCTCCTCGTTGCGAACGCAACTTTCCTCCGATGACCCATCGCTTGGGCACCGGCTGTTTATTTCGGTTGTATTTTATTTCTAAAATTTTTACTAAATTTTTCTTATTAATATTTGAGTTAATTAGGGTTCTGACTTTAGTTTAAATATTTTTCGGACGTTCTAGTCATGGGACCGACACCGATCACCAAAGCAGTAGGATGTACGGAGTGGTTATCGGGAGGGTGTTACAACTCTTCCTCTAATTTAAATTTCGTCCTCGAAATTTACTCGATGCAAACAGTTGAGGGAACTGTTGCCTCATCGACTCTTCACTTTCCCAAGTTGCCTCCTCGGTGTTGTGGTGCCTCCAAAGCACTTTCACCAATGGAATTTGCTTGTTCCTCAATTCTTTTACTTCCCGAGCCAGGATCCGTAGAGGTTCCTCTTCATATGTCAAATCCGGCTGTATTTCAATTTCTTCTCTGGAGATGACATGCGAAGGATCTGAGCGATATCTTCTGAGCATAGACACGTGGAACACATTGTGGATCTTGTCCAGCTCTGGTGGTAAAGCTAGCCTATAGGCCACTGGACCCACACGTTCAATGACTTCATATGGGCCAATGAACCTAGGGCTTAACTTACCTTTCCTTCCAAACCTCAATACCTTCTTCCATGGTGACACCTTGAGGAACACTTTGTCGCCAACCACATATTCTATTTCTTTTCTCTTGGTCGGCATAAGATTTACATGCATGCGAGGCAACCTTCAAGTTGGCTTTGATTATTTTCACTTTTTCCTCAGCCTGTTTCACCAGGTCTGGCCCTACCAGTTTGTCTTCTCCCAATTCAGTCCAGCACACTGGAGTTCTACATTTTCTCCCATACAGTGCTTCATACGGGGCCATTTGAATACTAGCTTGGTAGCTATTGTTGTATGCAAATTCTGCCAGTGGGAGGTATCTATCCCAGCTTCCCTCAAACTCAATGACACAACTCCTCAGCTTATTCTCAAGGACCTGACAAGTATTTCACGTTATTGTTATCATTTCAATTCAATATTTGTATCAATTTCATGGGTTTCAATTGTTTACCTGGATTACTCTTTACGATTGCCCATCCGTCGAGGATGGAAAGGTCTTTGAAATGGAGTTGTGTACCCAAGGATTCATGCAATTTCTTCCAAAATCTCGATGTAAACCTTGGGTCTCGATCGATATGATGGAAAGTGGGATTCCGTGCGATCTAACTATCTCACGATATACAATTACGCTAACCTCTCTAGTGAGTAGTCGGTCTTAATCGCGAGAAAGTGTGCTGACTTTGTCAATCTATCCACTATTACCCATGCTGCATCATGTTGCCTCTGGGTGAGAGGCAGACCACTGACCACATCCAGGGTGACCCGATCCCATTTCCAGTCAGGTATGCGTATAGGCTGTAGCAACCCCGATGGAACTTGATGTTCGCCTTGACTTGCCGACATGTCAAGCATCTAGTCACATGGTCGACTATGTCTTTCTTCATACCGTGCCACCAATCTGAAGCTTCAGGTCATGATACATCTTTGTACTTCACAGGTGCATAGCATATACACCGGTGTGTGCCTCTTTCAGAATCGGCCTTCAATTCCCCATTATCCGGTACACAGTCTTCCTTTGAAATCTGAGACACCCATCGCCTTTGCCTCATAGTCGATTGCTTTTCCCTCCGAGATCTTGCTCATAATAGCCATTAACTTCTTATCGCCTTTTGCCCATCTAATATCTGCTGTGAGTTTGGCCTCACTTGCATCTCAGCCAAAATAGCTCCCTCACGAACCAAGGATAGACGGGCATTCAAAGATCTCAAAGCTGTGATGGACTTTCTGCTCAAAGCATCAGCAACTACATTTGCCTTCCCAGGATGGTAGTCAATTACACAGTCATAATCCTTCAGGAACTCAATCCATCGCCTCTGTCTAAGGTTGAGCTCCTTCTGGGTTGGCAAATATTTCAAGCTTTTGTGGTCAGTGTAAATATAGCACTTTTCACCATACAAGTAATGCCTCCATATCTTCAGTGCGAAGATAATTGCTGCAAGCTCTAGATCATGGGTAGGGTAGGTCTGTTCATGTGTCCTTAACTGCCTGGAAGCATAGGCGACCACCTTCCCCTCTTGCATCAATACACACCCTAGCCCATTATGTGAGGCATCACTATAGACCACAAAGTCCTTTCCGGACACTGGCTGTGTTAACACTGGTGCCTTTGTCAACATAGCCTTCAATTTTTCAAAACTAGTCTGACACTTGTCATTCCAGTCAAATCTGACATTCTTGTGTAACAACTTGGTCATTGGAGCAGCTATTAGGGAAAATCCCTTCACAAATCTTCTGTAATACCCAGCTAGCCCCAAGAAGCTTCTGACCTCAGTTGTGTTTCTGGGAGGCTTCCATTCCATCACTGCTTCTATTTTCTTGGGATCCACCCTAATCCCATCAGCTGACACTATGTGTCCAAGGAATGCAATCTCATCCAGCCAAAAGTCACACTTGGACAACTTAGCATCTGACTTCTTTTCTCTCGTGGTTTGCAGAACAATCCTCAAATGCTCATCATGTTCTTCCTGGTCTTGGAATACACCAAAATATCATCAATAAAGACCACTACGAACCGATCTAGGTATGGATGGAAGATACGGTTCATAAGGTCCATGAATGCTGGTGCATTTGTTAAGCCAAAGGGCATCACCGAAACTCATAATGCCCATACCGGTCCTGAATGCGATCTTGGGCACATCTACATCCTTCACCCTTAGGCGATGATACCTCGATGCGAGATCAATCTTAGAAAATACTCTGCTCCCTTCAACCGATCAAACAGATCATCAATTCTAGGCAACGGATATTTGTTCTTTCTTGTCACTTTATTCAATCGCCAGTAATCAATACAAAGCCTCAAAGTCCCATCCTTCTTTTCACGAACAGACCGAGCTCCCCATGGTGACACCTTTGGGCGTATGAACCCCTTATCTAGCAACTCTTGCAACTGAGTTTTCAACTCCCTCAATTCAGTGGGTGCCATCCTATAAGGAGCAATAAAAATGGGTGCTGTACCCGGCAGTGTCTGAATAGCAAACTCGACTTCCCTTTACGGTGGCAAACCAGCAACTCTTCAGAAATACTTGGAAGTCTCTCACGTGGGTATGTCACTCAAGTTTGGCTTAGCACCTAGTATCCACCACATGTGCTAGGTAGGCTTCACGACCTTTTCTCATCATTCTTCTTGCAATCGTGGTGAGATGACATTGGACAAGAAATCATCCTTTCCCCACAATCGTGATCTCATTACCCTCAAGTTTTTTAGAGAAATTCTCTTCAATTTGCAATCAACTATTGCCTGATGACGTGACAACCAGTCCATTCCCAAAATCACGTCAAACTCATGGAAGGGCAACTCAATCAAGTCTGCCAAGAATTCATACCCCTGAATCCTCAACGGGCAACCTTTGTATACTTTGTTCACCACTACACTGTGGCCTAATGGATTAGTGACCATAATGTCTTGGTCACTTTCCCCTACCAGCATCCCCCTTTCTACGGGTAGATTGATGCAGATGTATGAATGAGTGGATCCTGGATCCACCAATGCATGCACAGGAGTATTGTAGAGGGAGAACGTAACCCTGATGACGTCCGGGGCAACTTGCTCCTCTCCTGAGCTCTCAGGGCATAATTTTCGCAGTGGCACATTATCCGCCTCTCTGCGGCTCGATGCAGCCTCTCGTGATGGTCCCACCGCTGATTTACGGACCTTCTACCCCTTGGTGGTGCAGGAGCAGGTCTGTCTGCTTGTGTCGGAGTAGCTGTAGTAGTTCTGCGTGGGCAGTTCCTCAACTGATGCTCTGTTGACCCACACCTCAAGCAGGCACCAGTCACTCTCCAACACTCCCCCTTATGCCATCTTTGACAGTGTGGACAGGCAGAAGATGCCGGGGCTGGTCCCCTGAACCCCATCCCTGGAGAGCTGCCCACTGATGGTGTGGACTGACCTCTCCTAGGGGTGAACTGTGGCCTGGGCCCCTGAGACTGACCTTGGCCCTGTGGCTGAGCTGAACTTTGTGCAGGAGGACCCTTGAACTTCTTCCCTGATGCAGGAGCTGAACTCGACTGACCCGGTCCCCTCTTCTGTCTCTCTCTTCTAGTCCACTCACTAATTCTCACTTTTTCAACCTTTATGGCAGCTTCCACTAACTTGGTAAATTCTGTGATTCCCAAGGCAGTGAGCTGGATCTTGATGTTGTCATTTAGTCCCTCTTCAAATCTCTTGCATCTTTCAGCTTCATTTGGGACTATCTCCCTTCCATAACGGCTCAATCGGACAAATTCTTTCTCATATTCAGCCACTGACAGCTGTCTCTGCCTCAGGTTAATAAACTCTCTTCTTCTCTCTTCCAGATATACAGTACCCACATATTTCTTCTTAAATTCTGAAAGAAAGAAGTCCCAAGTTACAGCTTCTGGCTGCACTTCACTAGACACGGTGTCCCACCACTCATAGGCATCGTCTTGCAGCAAAGAGATGGCAGCTTCCAGGTTTTGCTCTGGAGTGCAGTGGAGTTGTTTTAGTACTCTGCCCGTTCTGTTCAACCAATTCTCTGCTGCAACAGAGTCATCTTCTCTCTTGCCATAAAAATCCACTGCCCCAAATTTTCTTAGCCTCTCCAAGTGTGATTTCTGCTGTGGAGCTGGTGGTGGTGGTGGTGGTGCTGGCATTACCCCAGCCATCTGTCTAAAGAAGTCGGCCATTTGTTGGAACATGGCCTGTGGAGGCTGAGCAGGCTCTGCCTGAGCTGGTGGAGCAGATTCTCTCATGCCCCCAGTCTCAGCTACTGCAGGTGGAGCATGACTCTCCACTTCCTCCTCAACGGCTCTCTGAGAGGAAGGATCCATATCCTATTCAAAATAAGAAAGATAAACAGATCTGCGTTAGTGTCACCTCGACTCTTACAAATGCAATGCATGGTATGGACTCAATCTAGGACCAGAAACGCCTAAACCGTGCTCTGATACCACTAAATGTGACACCCCTTACCCGTGTACAGTATACCCGAGTAAGTAATGCCACACGGTGTACCGGCACACTCTAATATTCCTCAATTAATTTATATCATACTTTTGCATATAATTTATGAAATACAATTTGTTTAAGCCATTTATCAAAAGTATTATTCATTTAAGGTTCCGAAAATTTTAAAGAAAATCCGGCGGAGTACCGGCTAAAAATGGAGAAAACCGTTCTTCGGAACCTGTTAAAAACACTTCCAATAAACAAATTCATTCATTCTCAACTTCAATATCATCACAACACTCAATATCAAGATTTGAACAATTTTTCAGGTTTCAACAACCTTTTCATTTCTCAACATCCATTTCTCATATACAAGCAATAAATACATGCTCAAATCTTGCATTCATAGTCATAACTTTCATTATTTACATAAACATCAAAATATATTACATGAGTTCAAGTACATATGAGAAAATACAAATCTGCTACAAAATATCAAAATGACAAAATGACACCTAGTGCCCTACCGATGCAATCGCAGTAGTGAGGTGACATGGACACCGAGCGTAATCGGATGGACTCACCCGATGCGTGGTCTACTGGGCTCACGCCGGAATCTCCAGTACCTACGCTGCGTGGCAAAAGCAACGCGCTAAGCAATAATGCTCGTGGTGCAATAATATATTATAAGTAATTTGCAAGAAAATAATTGTGTATGCAATTTGTATTCTTTCTTTTTTTGATTTTGTTATATTAATTAATTCATTAAGTTTGTTCACTTTTATTCATTTGGTTGCCCCAAGTAACCTACACTAGACGCATCGGATCGATAACGGGTAAACCGCACTGGGTACCTAGTACCTCGGCCGTCACACCATCGGTCACATATGCATCTCCGGTGCAGCGAGCGACTAACAAGTCAGAATAATATCGTGCACAAGGCCAAGTCTCAATGCAAAGTCGAATGGCTAAAAGCCATGAAATCACATAATGGCATTTTTGCCATGTGCGATCGCTAATCAACCCTATTGGCATGCCAAACTATCCAAACCAATCTTGTTAGGTATACTAGGGCATTTGAAACTCTTAAATTCGTCAATTTGTGAATTTCAACTTTTTTGGTGTTACTATTCATCATTGGTCAACAAAAATGTTGACTTTTAGAATAAAAATGTGTACATCAACTTTGGCACTCCCAACATACCACATTTGGTGTTTAAAACTTGTTGGCATTAAGTGTTTTTGCCATTCCAAAGTGTAACTCAACACAAACAGATTTTTCAGTTTTGGTGAGTCAACTTCACTGTTCCATTGGACACTGTTACTGTTGGAATTTGAGGAAATGTAAAGCATGAAAGTTGTTCCTTATTTTGTCTAGTTGAATTTCCTTTTTTGAATCACTCCATTTGGAGTTTTGTAGCTCAGATATGGCTCAAAACCTAGGCTGTCCGGATATGCAGTCTGCAGAATTTTACCATATCTACAGTGCATGAACAGTGACTTGAGTCACTTGGTTGAATGGGTTCTGGCCATAATTTGGGGTAGGTTCCTTCATGAAAGTTGTTTGTCTATGTCTTAACTTGTTGCTGTAAAAATTTCAGACCAATTGACCAAATCTACAGTGACTTATGGCCAAATGAACAGTTACTGTTCATTTGGTCAAATTCTGCAGAGGCAGTTTCAGGGTTCCGGATTGTGGCTGAGTTTTGACCCTTTTTCTTTGGTCTTTTGGGCATGGTTTCTTCAGCAAAAATGTGCCATTATAAGCCTAGTTTCATGTCCAATTGGCCAAACATCAATTGGACAAGCACAGCCCAAGTTATGGCAGTGCAAAGGGACTGAAATTTCAGTCCCTATGCTGCTGTCCATAGGGCAGTTTATACTTTTACTTTACCATCTCATTTTTCAGTTCTAATTAGGGTCAACCTACCTAAAATGGTCACTAATTGACCATTAAAAGTTCCCTAACCATTTCCTAAGCTAAGTCACAATTTCACCTACACAACCCTAATGTCCAAACTCATTACTCATACACTTTGATTAACATACTTACTTAAGTCTCCATGCATATTAATACTTTAACCATGATTTCCAACCATTCTAAGCTTATCAAACAATCAACCTCAATCTCCCATAGGGCTGCCTAAATTCTTTGGTAGAGATACACATGGATTTGTTTCATTATTTCACAATTTTTCATTCATTACAAGCATAGATCATGGAACTAATGAGTTTTAAACTTCATATATGCACTAACCTTGTTTGGGCAGAATTTCCAAAGCCCTAAACTCCAATTTCTTCCTTCTTCTAGGCTGCCAAGAGACCATGCAAGGTACTAGAACAAACTTTAGTGAAGCTAGGTTATGATTTTAGGGTGAAACAAGGTAGGAATTTGAGCTTGCTTATTTGAACTTCAATGGAGGTTTCTAGGTGTGTTTCGCTGGGTAGGGAATGAAGAGGGCTGCTGCAAATTTTGGTAAATTTAGTATTCATTTAGTCTTTTATTTAGTTAGTCAAAGGGTGGTTAAATTGTGATTGGTCCAAATAACCTTAATGACATCACCATGATGCCATAATTAAGCTTTTTTCCTCATTTTCTTTCCTTTTCTCCACTACTCATTTTCAATTTGATTTCTAGTAATGTTTATTCATATTTTATGTTATATTAATTATTTACTCAACTGGACAAGTCGGCCAAAAATCACCTCGGAAGGCGAAATGACCAAAATGCCCTCCGTTTGGCTTAACGGGTCAAAATCGTCTGTACCGATTGAAAAATTTTTCTAGGTATTTTCTTGGCATTCTAATGCCATGGGAACCTCAAT